>NC_057740.1:12112252-12236305 GCF_004010195.1 Chiloscyllium plagiosum
CTTCCACGTTCCCTTACCAGCCCGCTGCTCGTCCTGTAGGTGACAGTCGGCCAGCAGGAGGCAGTGGTCAGAGAAGAACACCGGCTTGACGTCGGTGGATCTGACCGAGAGCGTTCGGGACACAGACAGGTAATCTATCCTTGAGCGGATAGACCCGTCTGCCCGTGACCAGGTGTATCTACACTGCGCTCCGTCTGTAGGGGTGCTGAAGACGTCGTGCAGCTTGGCGTCTTTTACCGTATCCATCAGGGCTCTGGACGCGGTGTCCAGTTTACTGTCCCCCCCGCCGGATCGTCCGTCTGCATCGATGCTACAGTTGAAGTCTCCGGCCAGAATGACCGGCCTGGACGTAGCCAGCAACAGTGGAAGCTGCTGCAGGACGGCCAACCGTTCACTCTTACCCACTGGGGCGTACACATTAATCAGTCTCAGTGGAGCATTCCTGAACATGACGTCGGCGACGAGGAGGCGCCCGCCCACCACCTCCTTAACCTCAGAGATGGTGAAGTTGCCTCCTCGCAACAGGATACCCAGGCCGGAGGTGCGGCTATTGTTGCCCCCCGACCAAACTAACGGCCCATAGGCCCACAAACACCCATCTCCTGTAGCTGCTGAGGTGCAGTATCCCACACTCCTGCAGAAACAGGACGTCAGCTTTAACGTTGGCCAGGAAGGCCACTGTAGAAACACATTGCGTAGCTGATTTGATGCTACGCACATTGATGCTGGCAACTCTTATCCCCATTTTAACAGTTTATGAGGTTAACAGTGTCCATTTGCTGCTGGTGACGGCAAACTGCTGGACCCTCCCAGGGCTGAGGTAGCTGTCCAGCTCCACGCTGGAGCCATTTCCCTGCTCTGGTGTCTTCGAGTCGGGCCTAGGGTCTGCACAGTCCAGTTCTCCATCTGACAGCGGGGCTGTCACAGGACCGCTGCTCCCAGTTACCTGGAGCTGTGGGCCGGTGGGTACCTCTTGGTTCTCACCAGGTGGGGGGAGGCCTTTACCCATCCCCTCAGAGGGATCGTCTTTTCCTGCTTGGGCGGTGCTGCCCTCCTTTTTCCCCGCGGCGCTCTGTCTCTTCCTCTGGTGATGTCCCTCCTTGCGCCCGTCCTCACTGTCGGAAGAGCTGCCTGTATCCTCGTCGTGTAGGTGTCGCTCCCCCCTTTGCCGGGTGGTTTTGGGGGCCTGGTGAGGTTTCCTCTTCCTGCTTTTGACTGTAATCCAATCCTCTGCCTCCTTTGTTCCCTCCTCTTCCATTTCTTCTGTCTGTCTTGAAGGAGCTTGGATCGGCAGCTGCACCTCCCCCCTGTCTGCCGTCTGCTCCGCTACAGCCTGGCCTTCCTTCTGGGTGCCTCCAGACACCGTTCCCGTGCTGTTTTGTGGTACCTTGCTGGTCTTAGGTTCGGCACACTTTTGGCTGCCCTGCGTATGTCAGGTAACCTCTGCTTCCTCCGATGGCAAAGCTGGAGGGTGGGTGGAGGATGTTCCCACTGGCATCGACCCTCAGGGTTACCCTGACCTGTCGTTTGCTGGTCCAGTTCCCGAAAGGATCGACCACATCGGTACTCTCTCCCTCGACCTGGACGCATCTCCTCAAGAAGGTCAGGACATCTGCTGCTGGGACGTGAGTGTTGTACATCTGGATTGTTACAACCCGACTCCTCTGCACAGGAAGCAGATACAACAGGACCACCGACAAGATGGAGAACAGAGGTTCCTCTTCCTTCTCCTTGAAGACCTTCAGGAGCTGCTCACAATTCTTCACACTCCTAAAGGTCGCAGGGAAATCCTGCAGGCAGTACACGTCCGCTGCTTCAAACCCGCAGCACTCCAGCAAAATCTTCTTCACAAACACCGTCCGATCGACCGGTGTGTGCTCCTCCACCTTCTTCACAGTCACCCTGACTGTGTTGCGAATGCCCTGGCCAGGGCTGCGAGCAGCTGCTGAGGACATACCTCTGAGGTTGGCTGGTACCTGAATTGGCATTAGGCCGAAGCCAGCATAAAGATCAACCAAGAGCAGGTCAGCACAACCAAACGATCCTCCAACGTCCAATCACAATCCAGCAATGGTCTCCAGCAGCTCCGACGACTCACAACACGATCCCCGCGGTTCCTCCCCTGCCAGCACACGCCCGCTGCGTCGCACCTGCAGCACTCGAGCAGAATCTCTTCCTCTGGTCCTCAGGAACTACACATATTCTGAGCCAGGGCCAAATGCTTGCAAAATGTGACTAGATTAATTTGGCATATCTCGTCAGCATGGAAAAGTTGGACTGAAAGGTCTGTTTCCGTGCTGTACATCTCTATGACTATGACTGAGGGCTACAGTCAGCAGTAAAATTCTTAAGTACAGACTGACCGAAACACCAATCGCCTTCAGCTATGTACCTCAATTCATCAAGACTCTCGATGTGACCAATCAGTAGAAATGTGTAGCCAACATTTCTTACTCGGAGGATTAAATGGGTTTATTGGTGCCTTCTATACAAGACAAATGGAAACTCAGTGATGTTCGTATAGTATGAAGTGATTTGGAAATCAACATTTCTCTCTGCTCGATTTGCTCATTATCTAGGCTGTTGCTTTGATCACACGTGAACGGGTTGAGTTGGTGTGTGTGTGTGTGTGTGTGATGGAGCAGTAAGAATACCTCAGGTGACATCCTTTCATTACAGCCTTCATTTGGTGCTTTGTTCATTTTCATTGAAAGAGCTCACCATTCTCACTGGGGATTGAATTTAGTCATTAATATCAATACAAAGGTTTAGTAGCTAAAAGTACTCCTGACAATGGACTGGGCTACGCAGAGCATGAAAGCAGTTAGTTTAATCCTTGCTATGTGCTCTGTCAATTAATATCAGCCAGTGGATTTGACTTGTCAGTCAAGTAGATGGAGTATTCTCTGAAAGGTGGAACAGGGAGGCAAGGACAAACTGGAGGATTCAAGGAAGACAGTAAAAATATCAATGGCGTGTTCAATCTTAAAGTGACTGGAGGACCTGCAGTGGTTTCTATATGCCTTATGGCATGATATTATCGAGGTGAGTTGTTCCAGATATAGTAGGTTTGGATCATATTTCACTCTAGGGACATGGATTGGAATCCATATCAAACTGAGATGAAAGCCCCCTCTTTGGCAGCTAATTGGTACTCTCTGTCAGAAGGTCACAAGGATAACTGGTACAGCGATTGCAAAACATCACACTTACTTACACAGGCGGGTTTATTGGAAATTGCAGCTTAATTACATTGTGGGGATAGAAGGGTTTGCTCTGTATGTTACTGTGGTGGCCAAACCGGCTCAGTTTGATGTCCTGACCATTAGGAAAGTCAAAATGTCCCACCCCCCTGACATTGAAATTCCAGATCAGATTACCAAAGGAAAAGTAATAACAAATATTATTGACCAGTTAGGGGGGGCAATCCATCAATGATCTGCCCATCACTCAGCCAATTCTCACAATCAGAAAAGTAATATTCAATAAAGTCTTGAAACTAACATTAATCTGCTCCACTAGATACTCATTATTAAACATGAACGTTTTAAACAATATTATTAAGTAGACAGTTTATTTGTTTAACTTGGACCCTTTTCTTGGACTTTTCTCTTTTCTTGATTGGTACTAGGTAATTTGAAATATTGCTCCAATAATCCATGAAACTGGATGCTAGCATGTTTAGGAAAAAGTATTTTAATAAAAATGATAACTATATAACATTGATTTGTTTTCTCAAAACAAATATTGTTTAAATTATAAAGGCCTCAGGATGCCCAAAGGGAACTGCAGCTCGTGCTAACTTTCTGCTGTTCAGCAAAGTAGTTAATCTCATGAAAATAACTTGACAAGCTAAACTAAAGGATTTGTACATTTTGTATCTTCTTAACAGCACTGTCAGTCTCCCTAAGCCATATGGACTGCAGCAGTTCAAAAATACCACTCAATACTATCTTCTCAACAGTAAATACAGATAAGATAGGCATTAAATCCCAGCAACACCCACTTGCTGTGAAGGAATTTTTTAGAAGTTGGTCTCACATTTATTGATCCAACATCTTCCAGCTAAATTGAAATTTAACAATTATTTCTAATTGGTTTAGTATACTCTTTTTGTTATTTAATAATTGAGATTATTGTAGCAAAGGGCAGCCACCATAATTGGATAATACCAAGACTCACTTAGTCATAGAGACGTACATCACAGGAACAGACTCTTTGCCCGACTCATCCAAGCTGTCGAGGTATCTTAACCTAATCTAGTCCCATTTGCAAGCACTTGGCCCATATCCCTCTAAACCCTTCATATTCATATACCCATCCAGATGTCTTTTAAATACTGCAATTATACCAGTCTCCACCACCTTCTCTGGCAGCTCATTCCACACACACACCACCCTCTATATGAAAAAGTTGCCCATTAGTCCCCATTTAAATCTTTGTCCTGTCACCTTAACCTATGCTCCCTAATTTTGGACTCCCCCACCCAGGGAAAAGACCTTGGCTATTCTCCCGATCAATGCCCCCCATGATTTTTTAAACCTCTATAAGGTCACCCCTCAGCCTCCGATGCTCAAAGGAAAATAGCCTCAGCCTATTCAGCCTCTCCCTACAACACAAACACAACATCCTTGCAAATCTTTTCTTAACCCTTTAAAGTTTCACAAAATCCTTCCTATAGTAGGGAGACCAGAACTGTACGCAGTATTCCAATAGTGGCCTCACCATTGTCCTGTACGAAGTTAAAAATCTCACAACACCAGGTTATAGTCCAACAGGTTTATTTGGAAGCATTAACTTTCAGAGCACTGCTTCGTCATCAGGTGACAAGCAGACCCCAGTTCAACATCGGCACCTCCAAATCAATGTCCTGTACAGCTGCAACAATGTCCTGTACAGCTGCAACAGCTCCTATACTGAATGCACTGGCCAATAAAGGCAAGCATACCAAACACCTTCTTTATAATCCTATCAACGTCCGACTCCTATCAACCTGCGAACTATGAACTGCACTCCAATGTCTCTTTGCTCTGCATCACTCCTCAGGACCTTTCCATTAAGTCCTGTCCTGATTTGCCTTTCTAAAATGCACTTCACATTTATCTAAATTAAACTCCATCTGCCACTCCTCGGCCCGTTGGCCCATCTGACCAAGATCTCAATATACTCTGAGGTAACATGAACCCATCTTGGGGCACAATTAAAGATGATCACCATTCCTCTCTTCAGAGGACATTTCCTTTCACCTTAGATTCAAGGAAACATTTTAAAACTTAAATCTCTTATAGTGTATTGCAAAACCACAACAGTGCCGACACTTCAATACTACTTCACTTGCTGTAAAGCACTTTGGGGCACTGAGGTGATCATGAGTGATGGGATGTGGGTGTTCCTTTTCCAGAAACATTTGGGCTTGGAAATTGGGAGTAAGTTGTTGAAGTAGGAGGGAGTTAATAGTGTAAGCAAGTTACAAAATTCAGGAGTTCTGCTCTGAAGTATTTTGACAATGTATATGGGTTCAATTGATTTCCCAATAGCTATATCTACAATTTAGAGTACACTTAGTTGTTCAACAATGGGAAGGCAGAAGCCATTAACGTATAACTGATTCCTGAATAAAAGAAGGAATCAAATTGCAAGTTGAATGGAGTCTTAACAATAGCTGGAATGTGGATGACACTTGGATGTCATTTTGCCCCTGGCTCCATCTCAACAACAACCAGTTTGTACCCACCATCACATATCGTAATCTGAAACATTCTATAGAAATACATTCCACAGTTGGGGAAGGAGGGTAGACAAGACCTTTAAGATTGCTTCTCTATAACTCATTATACTGCATTGCCAAGCAACCAGGAATTGTTTGTTATAATATGAGATGTTAGAAAACAGCTATATTCTTGGCTGCAGCTTATGTTTAAAACTCTATTTGCCACCCAATCCCTCAGTATTTATTTGACAGCATTAAGAAACATTTGACACTGCCTGACAGAATATATATATCTTCAGCCTTTCGGTGAGCAAAACTCCCACCATCTATGACAGCCTCAAATGCTGACTATTAAATCTCCCCGGATAAGTTCAAAATCTTTCAACAGTATGCTGGGCGGGGGATGTTTACTGTAACAAGAGGAATGTGCTGCTTTCCCCAAGAGTTCCCCAGATTCTTCTGCAGCTTCAAATGGAGTTTGCAAAAAGCATTGCAAATTTCTGTTGCAGAGAGTGCATGGCTGTTTCAAGATCAACGGAAAGATGTGTGTCACTGGAAGATTGTTCCCAGACTATTATTAGCAGATTACATACCCCAGTACCCTGTGTAAAGTGTAATGTCAGTGTTAATTCTACTGCTGATTAGGGATTGAAGTAGATATAGAAAGCATTGTCTAACACCACCTATGGATTCACTCTCCTCCCAACATAGAAAACAAAACTGCGCACATTCCCAGGAAACAAACTAGATGCTTACTTTCTCCTGTTCCCCACCAAAGGAAGCATTGACCGAAATAATTTTCAATTCTTTTGCTGCTTTCTCCTAAGAGCTGTTGTTACATCCTGGGGTTCAGTTCCATAGGCACTGAAAACCAATGTAACATTTCACTCAAGGATGTGGAGGTGATGGCCTATTGCTGGTCTATTAATCCAAAACCTCAGCTCATGTTCTGGGAGTATGGGTTCAAATCCCACCACGGGCAGATGGTAGAATTTGAATCTGGAATTAAGAGACTAATGATGACCATGAAACCATTGTTGATTGTTGGAAAAATCCATCTGATTCACTAATGCTCATAAGGGAAGGAAATCTGCCGTCTTTACCTAGTCTGGCCTACATGTTACTCCAGACCCACAGCAATGTTGTTAACTTTTAACTGCCCTCTGGGCAACTAGGAATGGGCCAGAGATGCCCACACCCTGTAAGTAAATAAAGAAAAGTCATCACTTCCGTGCACCACTCAGGATGATGGGTCAACAAGCCAATAAACAAATCCTAACCTCAATGTCATCAATGTCAGGGATGCTGCATCGCCCAAATAGTGGATCCAAAATGATCCTGGATTTTAACATTAAACCGTTTGGCATGTTTAACCCACCAAGTTATCAAGATGCTGAAATAAACATTAAACCAGTGGAAAGTATACTGATTAGTAAGGTAAAGTCACCATAGTCCTACCAGACCATAGTGTTGCTTTCTCATTGGAGAGAGATGACTGGTGGTGAGTTTAATCTGATGACCCCTATCCTTTAGGCTTCACAGAGCAGGAACTTCATAATAATCCTGTCAGTGTCAGAACTGAACCTATGCTGTTGGTATCACTCTGCATCACAAACCAACCATCAAGTTAACTAAGCTAACCCACCTCTGAACATTATATTCTATGCTTGAGATCAATATCCACTGTAACTTTCTTAACTCCAGTTATCCACTCAGTGTGCCATCCAAACCTTGTGAAAACTCTTCAGTTTTACATCCTCCAAGTTTGTAAAATCTTATTTGAAACTATCTGACTTTATTTACAACACGTCATTGACTTGCTGATCCCTCTCCAGCTCTCACCTTGGTTAGTGCTATATGTGCACAAAATATATTTGGACTTCTGCAAATTCTACTCCAGCTCTCTTGTACTTAAGAGATGCCTGCTTCAAGCATACAAGCTACTCAGGTATATTGGTGACAAAGTAACTGGTCATGGACATATCATTTTGAGGGATTAGGATCAGCAGTTTGACTGAAAGGGTTACTTTCTCTATACTGACTTCAGTTGAACTATATGTTTGTCAGTATTGAATTAATTGATGTAAACTAAGGTGTCATCTCATCTGCTGCTGAAACCCACATTCATGCCTTTACTTCCTCTGCACCCCACTGTTCTGATGCACTCCTATCTTCTATCCCACATCGTACCCTCTGTAAACCTGAAGTCATCCAAACCTCTGCTGCCTATGCCTTAACTCACACTAATTACTGAGTCAGTTATCTTTTACCCCTGTTATGTGTTCAATAACCTATATTGACTTATACCCCCAATTTTACTTACTCCACCCTTGATAACAAGTAACAAATCTCTGGAATTCCCAAACCTAGCTTCCCAAAGCAATCTATCTTACTTTCCTTCAAGGCACTCTGTAAGCGGACATCTTAGAATCATAGAATCCCTACAGTGTGGAAGCAGGCCATTCAGCCCATCTAGTGCACACCAATCTGTGTAAGAGTATCCACCCAGATCCACACCTTCCCTGCACATCCTATGGCTAATCCACATAACCTACACATCCCTGGGCACTATAGGAATTTAGCATGGCCAATCCAGTCAGCCTGCACATCTTCTGGATGGTGGGAGGAAACTTGAGCACCCAGAGGAAACCCATGGAGATGCAGGGAGAATGTAGAAACTCCACACAATTGGCCAAACATGGAATTGAACCTGGATCCCTCGTGCTGTGAGGCAGCAGTGCTAACCACTGAGCCATTGTGTCATCCAAATGTGACCAACTTTTTGTCACCTGATCTAACACCTCCATATGTGTCCAGTGCCATATCTTGCTTTATAATACTGCTGAGAAGTACCTGAGGATGTTTCACTCCATTAAAAAGGTTAAAAATCACCCAGCACTAGGTTATAGTCCAACAGGTTTATTTGGAAGCACTAGCTTTCGGAGCATTGCTCCTTCATCAGGTGGTTGTCACTGTTGGACTATAACCTGGTGTTGCGTGAGTTTTAACTTTGTACACCCCAGTCCAACACCAGCACCTCCAAATCATGACTTCCATTAAATGTGTTACTAGAGAAACCGTTTGGAAGGCTGGTGAGAAGAACAAGAGCCAGGATTTTAGCTCCTTGTAATGATATTTGCTTGAAGAATGAATGTCTGGTCAGTGTTAACCTTTGTAATCACATGCTGTAATAGTATCCCCTGCCTAAGGTCACACATGCATAATGACATAGTCAAAACAGCAGAGGTGCAAAACTCTTTCCAAACTCTTATCCACGTTGCAGGCAGTCCAGTAACCAGAGGATGCAACTTGAAAATAATAGACAAAAGACTTGAGTAGGGGGTGGGGATGGAATACATGGTTTTGTTAAAAGCAACAAGTCATTACGATCAGGAATGTACTGCCTGAGAATGTAGTGGTAGCAGACTGTTAGAGACACATTGTGAGATCCCTGTTGTCATCACTGGTCCATAAACAAACAGATTGAGAATGAATATTTCCCCTTTCTAAAACAATGGTAGCGTATTTCTCCACTCCCTGTTTGTGGACTCCAGGTTTGAACAGACCGCAGCACTGCTGAAGAGTTAAACTATAAGTAAGGCTTATTTCACACACTCATTATTTGGAGATGCCGGTGTTGGACTGGGGTGTACAAAGTTAAAAATCACACAACACCAGGTTATAGTCCAACAGGTTTAATTGGAAGCACACTAGCTTTTGGAGCACTGCTCCTTCATCAGCCCTCCACTATCACTTGATGAAGGAGCAGTGCTCCGAAAGCTAGTGTGCTTCCAATTAAACCTGTTGGACTATAAACTGGTGTTGTGTGACTTTTAGCTTTGTTCACACACTCAGACACAGTAAGGGTGGGGGTGTGGGGGGAGAGATGTGATACTTTGCAACACAGGCTTGTTTACAAACCTACAAGAAGAGATCAAACTGGAAAGAATAGAACCTATTGAATTGGCAACATAATGAATTATAAAGCAATCAAGGGAGGAGTCTTGTGACTCAATGATAGTATCCCTACAACTGGAAGATCCCCTTTCCTCTAGATGTGTTGTAATGTATTTGGGCAGATTGATTGAAAATAAATAAAACATCCAAGGGATACAGAATACCAAATGTTTAAGAAGGGTCATTAAACTCTAAGCATTAACACTACTCTTCTCCACAGATGCTGCCAGACTTGCTGAGTTTCTTCAGTAACTTGTGTGTTTTGTTTCAGATCTTCAGCATCCACACAGTTCTTTGTTTTATACAAGAGGAGGTGGTTTGTCTGGCTGAACTTGACCTCCAAGAAGCTTCTGGAAGGTCACAATTAAGTTCAATCACATGATTATGGCAGCCATCTTTGTTGGAATGTTTATTATATTTTTAAAACAGTTAGTTTGCGACAAGACTCATGAATAACCTTCACAAGAGACTTGGATGTGTACTTGAAAAGTAAATTTTTTTCATGGCTAGAAACAAAGGAGAAATGTGGATTGAAACTCTTCAGAAGAAGAACTAGCAAAGTTACATCAGTAATCCTTGTGTATTGAGAGTGTCTTGGAGTTAGTACGGAATTGATACCTTCCCTGAATGAATGTTGGAGAGAAAGATTGGTGAGGAAAAGAGCCGGCATTTACCGTCATGGACTTTATACAATTTGAAAATGAGGAAGCAATTCAAACATGAATTCAAGAGGAGTGTTTTTCAGTAATTGTTGCCACAGGCTTAAGGATAAATCAGATTTGTCAACACTGGTCAAAACATTAGATTTTGATTTTCAGCCACAGCTTAAACAGACACCACAGTCACAGTATTACAAAAGATCCAGAATGTCTTAAAGTGGCAATCAAAGTTTAGCAGCAGGATTCCTGTGGGCTGTTGATGCTGGAATTTATCAGCATTGTGTTTACATGCATCAGATAATAAAGCAGGAGGCAAAAGATCATAATCTTGTTTGTGACTCTCCTGCTGAACGCAGAAGAAATGGTAGGACTATTGAATACTAAACTAAGATAGATCTTGATAATCTGAATCTTATACTCATGTATTGTGTTGGTATGATGTTACCTCTATCAGATTGAGGAATACAGATAAGTATATGTTCTCTTCTAGATATGGTGGCACATCACATTCAGGAAAAGGAAAGGGTGTTGCAACTGTATCTCATGCTTGTACTGCTTATTGTCAGTGACAATAGAGAAATGATGTTCTAGCAAAAGTTAAGATTAAAGACATGAAAACCAATGCTTTTTTGTGCTTAATAAAACACTTCTTTTTATCATTTCCTTTCTTGCTGCATGTGGCAAAATAGGTGGATTTCAAGGAGTGTTTATTACCTTTAAATCACTTGACTGTCTACAATATATGTACAATGGCAGCAGTAGTTCAGTTGGAGCATTATTGCTTTCCACTTGGTGGGTTCAAGTCTCATTCCAAAGACTCAACTGTAGATTCCAGTCTGGACCTATATTGCAAACTCAGAGAGGACTATTTCAAAGAGGAGCAGAGGAGTTTGCCATGGAGTCCTGCTTAATATTTTTCACTGCCTGGGCATAATCACATTTGTTTGTTGGACTAAGCATCGTGTAATTTGGCAATTTGCCTCCAAAGCACTTATTTGACTGATGTACTTTGGGATGTCCTGAACTTCAGTAAGGCGTTTGACAAGGTTCCACATGGGAGACTGGTTAGCAAGGTTAGATCTCATGGAATACAGGGAGAACTAGCCATTTGGATACAGAACTGGCTCAAAGGTAGAAGACAGAGGGTGGTGGTAGAGGGCTGTTTTACATAGTGGACGCCTGTGACCAGTGGAGTGCTACAAGGATCGGTGATGGATCCTCTACTTTTTATCATTTACATAAATGATTTGGACGTGAGCATAAGAGGTAAAGTAAGTTTGCAGATGATACCAAAATTGGAGGTGTAGTGGACAGCGAAGAAGGTTACCTCAGATTACAATAGGATCCGGACCAGATGGGCCAATGGTTTGAGAAGTAGCAGCTGGAGTTTAATTCAGATAAATGCGAGGTGTTGCATTTTGGGAAAGCAAATCTTAGCAGGACTTATACACTTAATGGTAAGGTCCTAGGGAATGTTGCTGAACAAAGAGACCTTGGAATGCAGGTTCATAGCTCCTTGATAGTTGAGTCACAGGTAGATAGGATAGTGAAGGTGGCATTTGGTATGCTTACTTTTATTAATCAGAGTATTGATTACAGGAGGTGGGAGGTCATGTTACGGCTGTACAGTGGTTAAGCCACTATTGGAATACTGCGTGAAATTCTGGTCTCCTTTCTATCGGAAAGATGTTGTGAAACTTGAAAGGGTTCAGAAAAGATTTACAAGGATGTTGCCAGGGTTGGAGGATCTGAGCTATAGGGAGAGGCTGAACAGGCTGGGGCTGTTTTCCGTGGAGCGTCGGAGGCTGAGGGGTGACCTTATAGAGGTTTACAAATTATGAGGGGCATGGGTAGGGTAAATAGACAAAGTCTTTTCCCTGGGGTCGGAGAGTCCAGAACTGGAGGGCATAGGTTTCGGGTGAGAGGGGAAAGAGATAAAAGAGACCCAAGGGACAGCTTTTTCACACTGAAGGTGGTACACATATGGAATGAGCTGCCAGGGGATGTGGTGAAGGCTGGTATAATTGCAACATTTAAGAGGCATTTGGATGGGTATATAAATAGGAAGGGTTTGGAGGGATATGGGCCGGGTGCTGGCAGGTGGGACTAGATTGGGTTGGGATATCTGGTTGGCATGGATGGGTTGGACCAGACCGAAGGGTCTGTTTCCATGCTGTATATCTCTTTGACTCTATGACTCAATAAGATTAGCTCTCAACTGTCCTCTGAAAAAGATTAGACTAAATTTATTAGATCTTAATAGACCTAGCTAATTTTGGCATGTGCAATTTGGAATTTAAATAAGCACCACAGGAGTTCAATCCAAGCACATTCTTTGCTCATATAGGAACAGATGTAACTCCATAATACCTGCTCCCATTGTAATCTCCATTGCCTACTTACCCTGTTTCTCAGGTTTTGTCTTGTTGTCTGTTTTATACCAGTTCATGTGCAAAAATGAAATGATGCATGTTCCTAGATTCCTTCCCTAAGGTCCTGTAAAGTAACAGCTGGTCTCCACTGGGCTCCATCTATTCCCTCACAGCTGAACATGGGTAAGATTAGCTCAGCAGCAATGAAGCTGGGTAGTAGTCAGTTTAATAGTGCAGACTAAGCCGGTGTTCCAAGTCTAAGTCCTAGCAAACACTCAGATGGTCAGAGCAGCTGTTAATTGTATTTTGATGCTGGGTATTAATTGGAGACTTGCAATTATGCTCATATTGTCAGTTTGAAGTGCTTGATATGCAAAATGTATCTCTATAAATGAAAGCTAAGTGTGTAAAGAGCAGGTTCCAGTATTGTTTCTCTTATATGTGACTACCCTTGACCTCAAGGAGCTGCCTAAGGGAGAGAGATTTGATAGGAGTTCCAACACAACTGATATAACAAAGTAGATAACATTACTGGCTTTAGCACTCCTAGGTTAGAGGGAAAATACTAAAGCAACCAGACTATCCATTCTTGAGTATAACCTGCTTACTTTTCCTGGATCAGGAATAACTGATGGTTTTCATGGAAAAATACCTGCTCGCTCTTCTGACTTATCCATGTAATTGAGTTATTGGGATAAGCTACTGGAAGATGATCCATTTCTGTGGCTCTAAATGCCAGCATCAATATGTGTCTCCAACTAGTCAAACAAACATGGCTTGTCCATTTTGTTCTTCCAAAGCTCAAGGTGTGAAGTTCCACCCAAGTAAAATAAAAAGCTGCCTCGTGAAAATGTTTCAAAAAGCTGAAGCATCTGGGTGAATGTAGAGGTTAATATATGTAGCTGTATCTTGGCTCCAGTTTTGTAGAAAAACTCTGAGCAACCCGTAGTATCTGAGCTGGTGGGATTTAAATGCAATTAATAAATCTCGAGTATTAAGCGAGCCTCAGTACTGAAAACCACGACATCATCATCGATTCCTGTAAAAACACATCTGGTTTACCAACACTAACAGAAACTGCTGGAGAAACTCAGCAGGTTTGGTGGCATCTGTGGAGAAAAGGCAGAGATTATGTTTTGGATGTGGTGAACTGTTTTCACAACTAATTTCTGGTTTAGTTTCAGATTTCCAGCTGTTCATTGGTGAACCAGAATTAAAACAATGTCCTGTTAGCAAGAAAATCTGCCATTCATACCTGCTCCGGCCTATATATGACTCCAGACCCAGAGCAATAGGATTAGTTCTCAACTGTCCTCTGAAAAAGATTAGCAAGCCATTCAGTTTAAGGGCATTAAAGGATGACCAATAAATACTGGCCTTGTCAGCAGCTTCCCTATCCCATGGAAGAATTAAGTGTATCTGGTCAAAATGTACGGCAACCCTACGAGATGATACGGGGAAATAAAACATCTCATCACTTAAATGAAAATCACTTCAAAAGGAAGTCTTCCTTGTGTGCATAAACCTAAATAAAACATGCAGGAGCAAATTTTACAAAATCCATTTAGTTTTAGTGGCTTTGGAATTTCAGTCTGGTCAAACATGATAATGTCGAAGTGTTTCTCTATATTGCCAGTTTTTAAGCTGTAGTGATTGAACTTTTTAATTCCTTTCATGTGGAAAATAGTCTTCCATCTCTCTTCTTGTTAAGATAAAGAGCTTCAGTCAACTACAGATAAAGTACGTTAAAACTGTCTTCTCCTAGATGCTCTGCAACACAACCTGAATTTGTTCTGAACAAATAATAACATGGGATGTAATCTAACATGTTTAATAGCACTTACACGGAAGGCGAGAATGCATTAGCATTTATCAGTGTAGTCACTATTGTTGCACAAGATAAACAATTTGTGCATAGCACAATCCCATATACAGCAGAGTGAGTGAGTGACAAAATTACTTGTTTTTGGTGACTATGCAGAGGGAGAAAGGCTGGTCACAAAACTGTTGAATTCTCCACTCAATTTCAACTAAGGGCATCCTTTGCAACACTTGGCCCAAATGGATAGGTGGAAGTGGGTACTGCAGACGCTGGAGATTACAGTCAAGGTTAGAGTGGTGCTGGAAAAGCACTGCAGGTCCGGCAGCATCCAAGGAGCAGGAAAATCAATGTTTCGGGCAAAAGCCCTTCACTTCCTGATGAAGGGCTTTTGACCGAAACGTTGATTTTCCTGCTCCTCGGATGCTGCCTGGCATACTGTGCTTTTCCAGCACCACTCTAACTTTGGCCCCAAATGGATAGGTGTCAACCATACTCATCTGCTACCTCACTGTACTCCTTAAATTCTCCAGAAGCAAATCCCAAATTTTTTGATTCCAGTTATTTATTTGATGTTAAAAGTGGTAGTTTCTCAGAGTATTTATACCTCAGTTTAGGCAAGCAACCATCCTTTAGACTACCAGTACGTCCAGAGAAGCCTTTATCTCCAAGTTTCAATCTGTTTTGTTTGCTGTTAGCTTTTGCACTGTTACGTTGAAACAAACACCAATGGTGCAGAAATAATCGTTAGTCACAGATCAGGAATGCATTTGTTATGACAGTAGCAACCAGACCAGCATAATGAAGATCAGTAACGCCATTTTAAGCAGTTAACAATTTAAATACCTTACCTGCTTTTGGTCTAGTCATTGAATTGCTTTCATTAACCTTGTTTTTCCCCCCGCTTCTGTTGTTCAGGGTGAGAGCAACTTTGACAAAAAAAAATTAGGAGCTCAAGAGAAGGTGAAGAGTGACAAATTATTATTTAGGCCAAAGTTCAACCTTCTACTGCTCACATCTTGGCAGCGCTTTCAGTGAACAGGCTTATTTTTTGTCTGTATTGCACACGCAACCTGGCAAACATGGCTAAACTGCCACAGAAAGCTGTTAACCAGCAGAAAGTCAAAAACCTCAGGTCTGACCTTGTCTCTTTTTGGTTTTATTCCACAAGGAAATAGTGAGCCTCAGTTGGAAAGATTAATAGACCCTTTATTCAAGCTCAAATAAATAGAATTTAGACATAGTTTGATTTTCAATCATTGGAGAGAGTCCTAAATGTGCAAAGCCTCACCAACACTGTAAAAAAAAAGACAAAGTAAATCAAGTCTTAAGGTGACAATGGCAAATTTTTATTTTGAAAGCCTACAAGATGTTAAGGGGAAGAAAAGTCTCCATGAGCATAGGAGTTCAACACTTTTGGCATCCTTGAGGTAGAATAAATTAGAAGACCATTTATAAGTCATAGTCATTGAGACGTACAGCACAGATGCAGATCATTCAGTCCAACTTGTCCACGCCAACCAGATATCCTAAATTAATCTCATCCCATTTTCCAGCACTTGGCCCATTAGTGAGTGGCACAGTGGTTAGCATTGCTGCCTCACAGCGCCAGAGACCCGGGTTCAATTCCTGCCTCAGGCGACTCTGTGTGGAGTTTGCACGTTCTCCCCGTGTCGGCGTTGGTTTCCTCCGGGTGCTCCGGTTTCCTCCCACAGTCCAAAAATGTGCAGGTTAGGTGAATTGGCCAAGTTAAATTGCCTGTAGTGTTAGGTGAAGGGGTAAATGTAGGGGAATGGGTCTGGGTGGGTTGCGCTTCGGTGGATCAGTGTGGACTTGTTGGGCCGAAGGGCCTGTTTTCACACGAAGTAATCTAAAAAAAACATTTCCCTCTAAATCCCACTCACTCATTCATTTACCCATCCAGATGCCTTTTAAATGCTGTAATTGTACCAGCCTCCACCGCCGCCTCTGGCTGCTCATTCCATAGCTGCCTCTGCATGAAAACGTTACCCCTTAGGTCCCTTTTCAAATCTTTCCTCTCACTTTCAATTTATGCCTTCTAGTTTCAGACTCCCCTACCCCAGGGAAAATCTCTCCAACTCTGGCAGTGTCCATGTAAATCTTTTCTCAACCCTTTTCGGTTTCACAACATCCTTCCAATAGCAGGGAGACCACAATTGCACACATTATTCCAACAGTGGCCTGACTAATGTCTTGTATAGCCACAACATGACCTCCCAACTCTATACTCAATGTACTGACCAATAAAGGCAAACATACAAAATGCTATCCTATCTACCTGCAACTCCACTTTCAAGTAACTATGAACCTGCACTGCAAGGTCTCTTTGTTGAGCTACACTCCTTAGGACCTTACCATTAAGTATATAAGCCCTGCCCTAATTTGCCTTTCCAAAATGCAGTACCTCACATTTATCTAAATTAAACTCCATCGGTCACTCCTCAGCCCATTGGCCGACTTGATCAAGAACCCATTGTACTGAGGTAACCTTCTTCGCTGTCCACTACACCTTCAATTTTGGTATCATCTGCAAACGTACTGACTGTACCTCCTACGTTCTCATCCAAATCATTTACATAAATGACAAAAAATAATGAACTCACCATTGTTCCTTGTAGCACACCACTCGTCATAAGCCTCCAGTCTGAAAAACAAGCCTCCACCACCATCGTCTGTCTTTTACCTTCGAGCCAGTTGTATATCCAAATAGCTAGTTCTCCCTGAATTCCGTCATCTAACCTTGCTAACCAATCTACGATGAGAAACCTTGTAGAATGCCTTACTGAAGTCCATAATAGATCACATCCACCACTCTGCCCTCATCAATCCTCTTTGTTACTTTTTCCAAAGACTCAATCAAGTTAGTGAGACATGATTTTCCACTCACAACACCATGTTTATCTCAATCAATCCTTGCCTTTTCAAATGCATTTAAACCTGTCCCTCAGGATTCCATCCAACTACTTAACCACCACTGATGTCAGGGTCACCAATCTATATTTCCCTGGCTTTTCCTTACCACCTTTCTTAAATAGTGGAACCACATTAGCCAACCTCCAGGCTTCCGGCAGCTCACATGTGGCTATCGATGTTGCATTTGATACGCTGACATATTTGAAACAAAATATGGATGCAGAGAAGGGGAGGACTATATCTGGAAGAATGAGAGGTTGCTGAGAATCAGATTTTTCAGTAGAAAAATAAGTCAGGAAAGTTTGTGACAGAGAGAAAGTTAAAGAACTATTTGACGCATGGATTGTGAATTGGTTCCACTGATCATCTCCAAAAAATTTCTTACATTACTGCCTGTTCTGAATTATGGAATCTGATTAGAAAGGAAAACCTGGTATGAATTTATTTTGCAACATCTAAAATTACTTTGAAGAAACTTCTTTCAAGTTTCTGTGGTGTAAATGTTTTTCAAATTGAGGGAGGTATTTGAATGAAATACATTTGCTGTGCCACAGGGGTATTGTGGGGAAAAAAAACTGTATTACTCTACAGAGGGCAAGTACGGGGTGTATGACCTCCTCAAAGACTTTATGGATTTAAATCAAACAAAGCCACTTATAATAATCCATTTACCAATAGCTTCATTTGAGCAGTCAGTCTTTTACAAGAAGACAAATTCTAGAAGGGAGAATGGACAAAGTAAATTTGATGGTAAGTTGGATGGATGTTAATGTTTACTGCTGGAACTAACATAGCTAATAAATGAAATAGCAGTCCCAGTGGTAATATGGTTTATATATGGCCTGGATCTCAAGCAATCTTCACAATTCTCTACCCTGTCCATCTTCCAATGTTCCAGATGAACATTAATGATGATAAAACTGAAAAAAAAACACAAACAATTCTCCCAAATTCCCTATCGTGCCCTCAACTGACACTTCCAAAAACAGATTAACTGGTTATTCATCCAATGGATATTCATAGTACTCAGCCCATGGTGCCCAGGCCAGTTAAAGACCAGCCTAACTTAAAATGAAGGCGATATACCAAGGATGCTAGAAATCTGAAACATTTCAGAAAAAACTAAGCAGTGTTGTGGACAGAGAAACGGAATTAACTTTGAATCCTATACAATGCTTCTTCAGAACTGAAGAATCATCATACCAGATTCAAAAAGTTAACTTTGCTCCTCTCTCCACAGATGATGCCTGATTTGTAGAGTTTCTTTAGCATTTCCTGTCTCTGTTTCTGACAAAACTATTCCTATTTTCCAGTTCTTGGCCCATTGCCCTGGATGCTAAGGCAATGCAATGAGTATCTGCTTAAATGCTACATTAGTTTCTGACTCAATTGCTCTTTCAGGCAATGGGTTCTAGACCCCCCACTGCTCTCTAGCTGAGAGATGTTTCTTCGAAACCTTCCTTTTATGTCTTCTACCACTGACTTTCCATCTATGTCCCCCTGGTTATTGACCCCTCTCCTCATGGATAAAGTGCCTTTTCATCCACCCCATGCCCCTGATAATCTATCTGGATAAATGCAAGGTATTGCATTTTGGTACAACATACAACGGTACGACATACACAATTAGTGTTAGGGCCTGGGCAGTGTCGTAGTACAGAGGTATCTAAAGGTACACAATTCTTTGAAGTTTGCGCCACATATAGACAGGTTAGTTAAAAAGGTACTTGGCACACTTGCCTTCATTTGAGTATTGGAGTTAGGACATTATGTTGAAGTTGTGCAGAACATTGAACTGGAATACTCCGTCCAGTTCTAGTTGCCCAGTTAAAGAAAGGATATTATCTAACTGGAGAGGGTTCAGAAGAGACTTACCAGGATGTTGCTGGGTATGGAAGGTTTGAGTTATAAAGAAAGGCTGGATAGGCTGGGACTTCTTTCACTGGAGTGTAGGAGATTGAGAGGTGACCTGATAGAAGTTTATAAAATAATGAGGGGTACAGATAGAGTTGATGGGAGTTGTCTTTTCCCCAAGGTGGGGATTTTCAAGACTAGGGGGCACATTTTAAGGTGAAAAAAGAGAGATTTAAAAAAGGCATGAGGGATAAATTTTTTTTAAGAGAGTGGTTCGGGCTTGGAATGAACTTCGTGAGGAAGTGGTAGATGCAGATAGAATTACAATTTAAAATAAAAAATTAGATGGAGACATGAATAGGAAAGGTTTGGAGGGATATGGGCCAGTAGCAGGCAAGTGAGACCAGTTTAGTTTGGGATTATATTCATCATGGACTGGTTGGACCAAAAGGTCTGTTTCTGTGCTGTATGACTGTGTCTCCTTAATCACATTATCTACCAGCCCTGCTACTTTCAAGGATCCCTCTGATGTTCAGTATTTTACAGGGTCTGACCATTCTCAATATAATCTCTTGCCTTGTCCATTTTTCCAGATTGAATTTAATTTGTCACTGCTCTGCCCACCTGACCAGTCCATTGATATAGTCTTGTAGGTTACAGCTATTCTCCTCCTTAATTACCATTCAACCAATTGTAGTGCCAACCACAACCTCTTCACCAGACCCCCCCTACATTTAAGTCTAAATCATTCATGTACTCCATAAACAGCAAGGGTCCCAGCACCAAGCTCTGCAGAACCTCACTGGAAGCAGTCTCCAATCACTCTATCATCAGCCCCTGTTTCCAGCCTGCCAGCCAATTTTGAATCCACTACATCAATTTGTCTTGGACCCCTTACTTATGTGTCCACTCTACCATAAGGGACTTCATTATCCTTATTGACCCTCCTGGCTCTCTCCTCAAAGAAATTGTGTCAAATTGTCAAACATGACCTCCCCTAGCAAATTCATTCTGACTAGCCCTGATTAATCCATGTCTAGACAAGTGCATGAAGATTCTGCCCCTCAAAATGATTTCTGAAAACATCTCGACCGTCAAGTTTCAACTGAGATGCCTGTAGTTTTATGATCTATCCCTTGTCCTCTTTCCTTTAAATAACGGGAAGATGTTAGCCATCCGCTGGCATTGCACGAGGCCAGAGAGAGGATTAAAGTACTACTTGGACTCCTGATATCCCTTCCTTTGCCTCCCTCAACAACTTAGGATATGTATTGTTTGGGTCTGTGGCTTTCATGGCTGCAAAACCTAATTGTCCCTCCTCTTCATGTTAATTTCTTCTCATATTACACAGACTCCCACCATTATGTCTATACCTGCATGGTTCTTTTCCATAGTGAAGTAGCCATTGAGGACTGTGTGCTTATTTTCCAGATGTATACCCATAATATCTCTGTGGTCCCTTATGGGCCCTATCCTTCCCCTAATTATTCTCTTGCTCCTTACACATTTAAAAGTCCCTTTTAAGATTTCCTTTGTTGGACCCACCAGTGCTTTCTCATGCACTCTGTCAGCTTTCCTAACTTGATTTTCAAGTTCCTCCCTATGTTTTTATATACTTCACTGAACTCTCTACACGGAGCCCTCAGTATCTGCCATAAGCTTCTCCTTCTTTCCTCAATCCTAAGTTTTATGTCCCTTGGCATCCAGGATTCTCCAGTTTTGGTTCCACCCTTTGTCTTTATGGGAATGTGTTTGCCTAGTACACCCACTACTTGCTCTTTGACTCCCTCCCATTGGTCTGACAGTCTCATCTGAAAGTAGCTGCTTCCAGCCCCATGGGTCAAATCGTACCTTATTGTGGTAAAATTAGCCTTTCCTCAGGTCAGAATTTTTATTCCAGGTCCACCTTTAAACTTTTCCATAGCTAACCTAAATCTAACTGAGTTATGATTAGATTCCCTAGAGTGTGGAACCATCAAGTCCACACCGACCCTCCGAAGAGCAACCCACCCAGACCCATTCCACTACATTTACCCCTGACTAATGCACCTAACACTAGAGGCAATTTGGCATGGCCAATTCACCTAACCTGCACATTTTTGGACTGTGGGAGGAAACCCACGCAGACACAGGGAGAATGTGCAAACTCCACATCGACAGTTGCCAGAGGCAGGAATTGAATCGGAGTCTCTGGCACTGTGAGGCAGCAGTGCTAACCACTGAGCCACCGTCCAGTTATGATCACTATCACCAAAACACTCCGCTATTTATACACTTTCCACTTGCCCAGGTTCATTTCTAAATATTAGAGCCAGAACCTCACTTGTTGGCCTGTCTACATACTGGTAATAAACTTCTCTTGGATGATATTTAAGAACATTTATCTTTTCCTATCTTGCACAGAAAACACTATCCAAATAAATATTTGGGTTAGTCAAAATCACCTGCAGTTACTACTCTGATTTTTTTAATATATTTCGTAAAATTTCATGACACTTGATCCTCCAACTCTGAGTATTTGAGAATTCTTTTCACAAAGTTGTTGGCAATTGCTTATGATATTTTTCCATATAATCGATAGCCATCGTTCTTCGAAAGTCAACTGATTGGTGTGAAGCTTCAAGACATTCCCTAAGCAAGATTTGTATATATTATTCCCAGAAAAGCCTCCAGTTACATAATACATTTGTCGAGCTTCTGGAGAGAAGGAAGAATACCACAATAATGACCTACATTGTATCCCACGCAGACAACATTTTGATTCTAAACTTCCCACCTTTGTTTCTAAATCCTTCCATGACCTCCTCCCTCTCCAACCTTCTAAAACCCACAATCCGTTAAAATATCTTCTAATTATGCTCTCGAGCAATCTTTTACTATTAAAAAGGATAGATTCAGCAGACATAAGAAAACATTAATATCTGCAAGTTCCTTCCAAGTCACAAGCTATCCTGAATTGGAACTACATCTCTGGTCCTTCATTGTCACTAGATCAGAATCCTGAAATCCTTTCCCGAACAGTAGTGTGGGTGTATTTCATCACATGGACTGCAGATGTTCCAGAAGGTGACTACCTTCTCAAGGACGGGCAATAAATTCTGGCTTAGCCAGCACTTTCCTCATTCAGTGAAAGAATTTTTAAACATTGCTTCACCATTGATAGCCTAGGCCCCAAGCTCTGGAATTCCATTCCGACAGATCATCGCCTCGCTTTCTGTCTTCTTAGTCACTTTTTGAAAACCTCCTCTTTGACCAGGCTTTAATTCCCCTTTGTGTGGTTCAGTGTCACATTTTGTTTTAGATTGCTCTTGGGAAACATTCTGTGGAATTTTATTACATTGATGAGTGTTTTGTGAGTTGTTGTTGTACATTCGTGGGCGGCACGGTGGCACAGTGGTTAGCACTGCTGCCTCACAGCGCCAGAGACCCGGGTTCAATTCCCGCCTCATCCGACTGTGTGGAGTTTGCACGTTCTCCCCGTGTCTGCGTGGGTTTCTTCCGGGTGCTCCGGTTTCCTCCCACAGTCCAAAGACGTGCAGGGCCAGGTGAATTGGCCGTAGTAAATTGCCCGTAGTGTTAGGTAAGGGGTAAATGTAGGGGTATGGGTGGGTTTCGCTTCGGCGGGTCGGTGTGGACTTGTTGGGCCGAAGGGCCTGTTTCCACACTGTAATGTAATCTAATCTAATGTAATCTAATCTAATCTAATCGATCGAAGATTGAACAGAAACTGGTCCTAGTTGGAGCAGATGGTCTAAGCAAGTATTTAGTTGCAGATATACCACTTAGTTATAGGAGCACTCTGCCAGTGCATTGAATTCCTGGCCATGAAATCACAGCTTGAATCTCAGACGTTTTCATCTCAAATTTATTTGCTTTTTCCATCCCACAGATCAGAAACTTTTCTAATTTGCTTTTCAGTTAATTGGTTTCAGCAATGCTGCAATGGGAATATCCCAATTAGTTTTAGCATTTTGGTGTGACAGACAGTATCTCGAACTCTGTCTGTCCAGTACAAACTCATATTTCCTGATGCAGCCAACAACACACACCCTCATCCCTAGGCAGCTCCTAAATTCAGAATTAGAACCAACCCACAAAAGACACATTCAAACATCATCTAATCCTGTCACTGACTCTTCCAAGAGACAGACAGATAAGTACTTCAAAAGAAACATCCATAGCCAGTTTGGGAATACTCAGGCAAATTGTTTTTATCCCTAAATCTGTTCCTGATTGCTATCAAGTGACTTCTGTTGGAAAGTGCAACTACAAGCTGTTGAGGGTGGATGAAGAGAGAGTCTGCTCAGATTTGGTTGCGAAGCTTCATACAGTCGAACAGCTTAATGACACTCGTGTTCCCTTGAAGAATACCTCCTTGAATGTGGAATTGACAGACAGTGGACATCAGTGAATTCATACCCCAGCATGAGCCAGCGGCTTCAGGAGAACAAAGGACAAATCATTCACTAGCAGCCAGGTTTCCTTCATCTTTCCAGGAAAAGGAGCCTGATTACTGTGAGGGAGACCCACAATCAAGATCGTGGAACTTGCAGAATTGCTCATTTCACAGCAGCGGAAGGTTCACATCTTACGTTACAAAATGCCTCCGTGGACTTTGAACCAGTTATTGAACAACAGATACAAAAATAAAGAAGCTATTTCTTTCGCACTTGTCTCACTGATATGGGATTTGTTTTGCTTCCCAATGAAAGATGATAGCGGCTCAGACCGAAACATGGTCTTATGCTGTTGAAGAGGCATTTTGCTTGATTCTAAATATAGCTTTTGTCAGTAAAAGCTTGATAATATTTAATCTCCAAAGGATTGCACATGTCAGGCTTCTTGCCAATTAACCATTAATGGCCTGACAATCTTCCCATGGCTGTGGGCTTAATACTAGTAGGAAAGAGAGAATTGAATTTTTTTTGCCCACCTGTCTATTCTAAAGGTACAGGCCACGAAGGTCAAAGCTCTGCAGACATTCTGGCACCTAGGATTGCTAACTCTGGTTAGATGTAACCCAGGAAGACTCCTCAAATGATACACAACCATCTTGCCCTCAAGTTTCTGCCATTCACCAAGCAACATACCTGACCTTTAAAAAAATGCATTCTTTCAGAATGTGGACCTTGCTGGCTAGAAAAACAGACCCTTCGGTCCAACTTGTCTATGCTGACCAAGTTTCTCAAACTAAACTAGTCCCACTTGCCAGCATTTGGCCCTTATCTCTCTAAACCTTTCCCGTTCATGTACCTATGTCTTTTCAATGTCGCAACTATACCTACATCTATCACTTCCTCTGGCAGATCGTTCCACACATGAAGCATTCTGTGTGAAAAAACTTCCCGAGGTTCCCTTTAAATCTTTCTTTTCTCACCTTAATACGTCCTCTAGTTTTGAACTCGCCACTCTGGAGAAAAAAAAAACCTTTTCTGTTTATCTTATCTATACCCCTCATGATTTTATAAACCTCCAAAAGATCACCCCTCAAACTCCTATGCTCCAGGGGAAAAAAGTCCCAGCCCTTCCAGCCTCTCCTTAACTCAAACCCTCCATTGCTGGCGACATCCTGGCAAATCTTTTCTGAATCCTCTCCATTTTAATAATATCTTTCCTGTGGCAGGGCAACCAGAACTGCACACAGTACTCCAAAAGTGGACTCACCAACATCTTGTACAACTTCAACATAATGTCCCAACACATGGTACAAGAGAACAAAGTTGAAGGAGCCTTGGGGAGTGGCTGCAATGCATCTTGCAAATCATACACACTGCTGTTGTACAATGGTGGTGGAAAGAGTAAACGTAAAGTTGTGAGATGGTGTGACAATCAAGCAGGTAGCTCTAGTTTTGGATTGTTTTAAACCTTCTAAGTGTTGTTAGAGTTACATCCATCCAGTCAAATGGAAAAATATTCCATCACACTCTTGACACTGCCTTGTAGATGGTAGAGAGGTTTTGGAGAGTCAGGAGGTGAGTTACTTGCCAAAGAATTCCCAGCTTCTGACCTGCTATTATAATCACAGTATTTATATGGTTAGTTCAGTTTCTGGTCAGTGCTTAGTGGGAGGATTTCAGTGATAGCAGCTTATTGAATATCAGGGAGAGATGGTTAGATTCTCTTCTTGGAGATGGCACTGCCTGTCACCTGTGTAGCATGAACATTACTTACCACTTATCAGTCCAAGACAAAAATGTTGTCCACAACAAATTACTTCAGTTTCTGAGCTGAAGACTGTGCAATTAACAGTGAACATCCCCACTTCTGACCTCAGCATGGAGGGAAGTTAATAACTGAAACAGCTGAGAATTGTTGGGCCTAACTCCAACAATCACAATCATCCCCCTTTGTACCACTCTAACCTTCCTCCTAATTCCCATTAATTTCAGCTTTGTTAAAGGATCCTTGATGGCTCAGTCTATCAAATATTCACTTGATATCAAGCGCAGTGACTCTCACCTCACCTCTTAGAATTCAGCTGTCTTGCCCATGTTTGGAACAAAGCTGTAACGAGTTCAGAAACTTAGCGGCTCTGACAGAACCCAAACTAGGCATCATTATTAAAAATCACATGATACCAGGTTATAGTTTAATAGGTTTAATTGTAAGCACTAGCTTTTGGAGCACCGCTCCTTCATTGGGTGGTTATGGACAACAACCTGATTTTTAACTTTGTACACCCCAGCCCAACACCGGCATCTCCAAATCCTGACTCGGCATCAATGAGCAGCTTATTGCTGAGTAGGTGAAGCTTAAAAGCACTGACTTAATGACACCTTCCATCAATTTACTGATGATTGAGAGTAGACCAATGGGGTGATAATTGGCTTGTTGGATTTGTCCTGCTTTTTGTAGACAGGACATAGTTGGACAATTTTCCATGTTGTGGGGTAGGTGCCAGTGTTGTAGCGGTACTGTCACAGCTTGGCTAGGGGTACAGCCAATGCATCTTTGATACTTTTGTTGGATTATGATAGTATTCAATGCCTTCAACCATTTAATGAATTATCAAATTTGCTGAAGATGTTTGCAAATGTGTTTAGTCCTGTTTTTTGTGCTAATGTGCTGGGCTTCCCCATCATTGGAATTAGTAGTGAAGCCTCCTCCTACAGTGAGTTGTTTCCTTGTCCATCCCTATTCCTGATGGCATGTAGCTGAATTGCAGAGCTTGGTTCTGATGTGTTGGTTGTGTGTCTTTTGCATGTTTGTTATGCTGTTCTGCTGGCCAGTAATGCTGTGCTATAGCTTCACCAGGTTGATGCCTCAATTTTAAGTACTGGCTGGTGCTTTTCTTGGGATATCCTCCTGTAAGCTGCATTAAACCTTGGTACAAACCATCAGCCTAATCCAGCTGGAACCAATCAGATTCTCTTTGCCCGCTGAGATATTGTTTAATTGTTAATAGAACAGCAACTCCCACACCCCACTTACCTTCCCATATAAGTAATGAATTAACAAGTTTTTTTTTTAAAAATGCTGTCTGATTTTTCATCAAGGTTGCTTGAAGCAGTACAATTAATTTTTCATTGGCAGTGTCTCCAGGACAATCTGGAGAGTTGACGGCTTGCTGCCACTTTACATTCACCCTGGAAGAATGCTGCTAATCAGTGAAAATTGTGAAGATCCTTGATAGTGGCGAAAAATCAGAATGAATCCTGATCCAGTCCATTTGGATTGGCACAATGTCTGCCTCTTCCTATGGCTTTAAAAAGTATTGATGTTTTCTTCTCGGGCTAAGACAGTGTTGGTCTACACTGGCAGAGACTGCCATCTACTACAGTAAACAAACAGGAGGCTGACAGCATCAGGAGGTGGAGAAATCAATGTTTCGTACTACAGGCCTGGGATTGAATTATGCAGCATTCACCTTGTACGTTGCATGCCCTAATTCAATGACAGTGCTGGAAGATAAAAGATATAGCATCTTTGCCTCCAGAGCAAAAAAGCAAAAAACACCTCAAGCTTGCCTCTCACACACCTGCTGAGCCAGCAGGATTCGAGTTGTAATGCAAATGGTCACCACTTGTAGTCTCTGCCAAGATTTCACTTAAACTCTCAGACTATCTGAGCAGGCTGAGCTTGCAGTTTCTTGTTAATTTGCCTTAATCCTAACCCCATCTTCTTCGGCCACTGGGGACATTCCAGGAGAAAGGTATTAGCATGTAATAAAGATCTCCCAAAAAAATTTCACTGGATGGTCAGAGGCTGAGGCATGACCTTTGTAGAAGTTTATAAAATAGCAACTGCAACATTTAAGAGGCATTTGGATGGTTAAATGACTAGGAAGGGTTTGGAGGGATATGGGCCAGGTGCTGGCAGGTGGGACTAGATTGGGTTGGGATATCTGGTCGGCATAGATGGGTTGGACCGAAGGGTCTGTTTCCATGTGGTACATCTCTATGACTCTAAAATCATGAAGGGCATGGATAGGGTAAATAGAGAAGTCTTTTTCCCAGGGTGGGGGAGTCCAAAGCTAGAGGGGATAGGTTTAAGGTGACAGGAGAAACATTTAAAAGCGATCTCAGGGGCAATTTTTTTCTTCAGAAGGTGATGTGTGTATGGAATGAGCTGCCAGAGGAAGTGGTGGAGGCTGGTACAATTACAATATTTAAAAGGCATCTGGATGGGTTCATGAATATGAAGGGTTTAGAGAGTTTAGAGGGACATGAGTCAAATGCTGACAAATGGGATCAATTTAGGATATCTGGTTGGCATGGACGAGTTGGACCAAAGGATCTGTTTCCATGTTGGACAGCTGTATGACTCTATGACATTGACTTCAGTCAATTGTTAATGTTGCTAATTATAAGAATAAAGGGTAAGCCATTCAGGACTGAGATGAGGAAGAATTTCTTCATTCAGAGAGTTGTGAATTTGTGGAATATTCTATCACAGAAAACTGTTGAGGCCAGTTCTTTAGTTATAATCAAGAGGGAGTTGGACGTGACCCTTGCAGCTAAAAGCATCGAGGGGTGTGAAGAGAAAGCGGGAGTGGGATACTGAGATTACATGATCAGCCATGTTCATATTGAATGGTGGTGCAGGCTCAAAGGGCCGAATGGCCTACTCCTACACCGATTTGCTTCACTTCCATGCTTCTGTTGTGGAACTGTCCTTCACTGTCAAATAGCTCTAGTGAACAGTAGTCAACCCAAAATGTTCAAGCCCACTTCTCTCTCCACTAAGGCTGCCTGACATACCAGTTATCCAGCATCTGCTGCTTATCAGAAATGCCAAATTGTTTGTTTGAGCAGATAAAAAAAGATGTTCCAATTGAATAAACATAGGTCTGGTTGCTTTCCAATTAACAAGGGAAGGTGGTAGCAAGGTTTTGAAGGTGAGAGACATTGTGATCAAAGCCCTTGTCATATCCAGAATTGGCAGTACTAGAGCAACAGCAAATTGCAGAGTGACATAAAGTTGAAACAACTGCATAACACGAACTGAACACCACCATCATTTCTCAAGGGAACAAGTCGGCTTCCATCTGCTAACCACCCCCTCTCACAGTAAATGTCACCACAGACCAACAAAAAAAGTTAAACAAGTGCCAAGGTTGATCTGAGAAAACAAAGGGCATAGATTTGTATGGTCTATATCTAATTTTAGCACCAGATTTCACTTTAAATGTGATTAAATTTCAATAGTCCACATTTTGGAATTATCCCCTTCACATTTCTGTGCTTCCTAGGCTCTTTCATTGTTGTCTTAACGCTGGAAGTTTGAAAATGGTCTTTTTCCTATCTGTAGTTTGCTTCTTATTTGAAGAAACCTCTCAGTGCCCCCTTCAGGATACAGTCAGCATGCAAAACTCAGTCAGGCTCTCCTTTCAGCTAAATGTCTATACTGCAGCGTTTGCTGTTTTAATGAATTCCCTGCCTCATCCACAAAGATATCTCTTCCACAAATATTGATAATTGTTCCATCTACTTGGACAGGGGATATCATCAGAGAATAATGCCACTCAAACAGCTGACATTTCAGTGATATTTGCTTAAATGCCAAAATCGATTTAATAGAGCAAGAATTTGGAGAGGAGGCACCCGTTCCCTCTGAGACTGACTAATAAAGTTAATAAAGTCAGGCAGACATCTTACAAAGAACCGACCAAACGTCCGTAGATATTCCCCATTATATTTCAATGGAGATCTCTGTGAATTGCAATGGAAAATGGGAGTGAGTCCTCCTGATTTCCATGGAACTGGACATATTCACCTTAGACAGAATGGAAAATGGCCTGCTGCATTAGATCACTATTGAAATAAAGGGTACCCAATAAGGTCCTTCCCTGTTTCAGCCAGATTCTTGGGTTCGAATAAAAGTTTCTCAATTACTTTCCATAAACGAAATTTGGAATCCTCTATCAGCACAGGATTATTTGCTACATAAAATTGTTGAAGGCAAAAAAGATTAATGTTTTCAAGAAAGTGTGAGGCACGGTCTTTAAGGTTAAAGAGATTAAAGGGGATAGGGAGAAAGCAGGAACATTATTTTTCCCCCTAAAGGGAGTAATGTTCCCCCTAAGCAGTTGCGCATGTGTGCTGCCCCTTCAAGGTTCCATGCATGGCAATTCATGTTGGCTTGCCAATCATGCCATTGACTTTCAGATCCAGAAGTCACTGCCCCAACATGAAGTTTGGAGGCCTGTGCAGCTGGGAAAAACAAACTAGACGTAATGCTGATTCCCGTTTGAATGATCAGCTGTGATCATGTTGAACGACACAGCTGGTTCGATGGGCTGAATGGCCCGCTCCTGCTTCTATTTTCTGTGTTTATATGTGTCTAGGAGGTTGTTGGTGCAGAAAAGAATTGAGTTCTGAAGATTGAGACAGGTGAACTTCTGTTAGATAAATGCATCCAGCAATATGGAGAGAATACTGCCACAGCCTGAATAGCTCACTCCTCTTTTCTAATTGCCTCTGAAAACTGGCCTGAGCTACTGTCTCAGAGATTAATGTCCACATACTCATCCAAAATGAGTAGCAAGTACACAGCCTGGACAAAGAAGCACAAGATTGCAATCTGATGGCAGTTTAGGTTAAGTATGTTCAGTTATCTCTGGATAAGGAAATGAAAAGAATTCTTCTTACTCACACCCACCTCTCCTCTCTTCTGACAAATCCACTCAGAAACAAATGTCGCAGCTCCCTATACATTGGCAAAATAAGTGAAAACATGAACTCAAATCTGCACATAGTGACCCAAAGAGCTTAATTTTAGAATTCCAAGCAACTTTATCAACCTACTTCAGCACAGCACTATCCATCAAGTTGATAACAGCAGTTTCCTTGTCAATTATAAAAGGACAAATCATTACATTCAGTTGATTCCGTTTGTATGTACACTGACATTGTAAAGCAGATGCATACAAACAAAGAAGTTCCTGTGATGGCAATTGAAGCGTTGTGATTGACCTCAGCGTCTCAGGTTTAGGAAGGAGAAAACTCAGAGTCCCTCTCTTAATCTGAGGAGATGTATGGTGCTGGAAAGGCACAGCAGGTCAAGCAGCATCCAAGGAGCAGGAGAATCAAAGTTTCGGGTATTAGCCCTTCATCAGGAATGTAGGAGTTTTTGACTCTGATCTCCAGCATCTGCAGTCCTCGCTTACTCCTGATCATCAGAGGACCCACATTCACAGCTTGGGAGTAAAAACAGAGAATACTGGAAATACTCAGCTGGTCTGGCAGCGTCTGTGGACAGGGAAACAGAGTGAACATTTATGATTGATGAACTGTCATTTGATCTGGTCAAAGGCAGGATTTTCACTTCTCTAACATTTTCAGTGCTGACAAACAACCAGTGAGCTCTGCCTGACCTGCTGAATTTTCCCAACATTTTCCAACATTTATTTCAGGCGTCCAGATTTTCTTTCCACATCCAGGATGTCTGTGTGAGGAAAGGATAGGATTCTATCATGACGGACCTGAGTATTACTGACCTGCTATGAGTGACGATTTAGAATGGATTGTTTGAGATAGCAGAGAGTTGTGGGCACCAAGGAATCAGACAGTTTAAGCAACTTTGAACAAGGAAGGAACTAAAAGGGGAGACTTTTCTTTTAAAGAAAAGACAGGGGCTAATAAGATTATACATTGTTTCCTTGCTTCTAAATAAAGTGTTCCCTCAATTCAAATTTGTTGGTATAAAATTGTTTTATGTGCAATGGAATTGCCTCATTAAAGCCTTACTTGGGTGGATCTCCCTTCTGACCCTTTAATTCACAAAACCAATCAATAACTAAACTGCCATAATTGCAGTTTGCAAAGAAATGTTGAAACTCAAAGAGGCAGTATAGTATTAAGCACATTGACAGGTTTAAAAATAAAGTCGAGCCACACCAGTATGGTTAGTACTGGTGACATCATTCCACTGCACTGTAAACTGACGTTATTTCTTCAGAAACCGGGAAAGCCTGACATTGCTGGATCTCCATTGGAATGACCTTTGACACTCCCCTGCTCCTCCTCAGAGAGGGTCATCATGTATGCCTGCCAGTAGAACTTCTTCCTAGTTTTGGCAGGTAAAAGTGGATCAGGAGTTCATGACTGATGGCACACTCAAGTTATAAAGATAAGCAGGTAGGGTGTTAAGAAAACACTCCTGCTGTTTGCTGCAGCCAAAGATTTTGCTTTGGTTTTGTTTCCCTGAACAGCGATAGCTTGGGCCAGTTCAGATTGGTGTTTCAGGGGTCAGTTTATTGCTAAGAACAAAGAATATTATTTTAGCAGAACTTCGTGAAGATGTGGACTGCTCTTAACGCGTGGGTTGTCTTGTAAACCCAGTGACGCAGAATAATTAACTGAATGCACTCACTCCCACATGTTGAGTCCAGACCTAGCCTTTCCCCAATGCACTTAGAATTATGTATTTAAAAAGTTACAAAGCAACGAAAAAAGGCTAACAACAACCTGAAGCTACGCCCACATACTGGGCCCTGCAATCTAGCAAAAGCAGTTATCTTCTGTTAAATACATAATTTACCCTCCGTGGCAACTCTCAGCAGCTTGTAAAGTTTGAGTTGAGCCCTATTGCACAAACATTCAACTGCATTAGATTACCCTTGAGATTTTCAGGAAACGCCTCTATTTTCAAATGGCAATGGATGGTCAGTTTTTGGCTAGAAACGTGGGAAAGCATTCACATCCCTTATTATCATACGATCTCAGTGTTACTCACAACTTTGGACACTAACTTAAAATGGGGTTGAAAATAGGTTTAATTCAGGACAAAGTTTAGGCAGTCAATGCTTCATTGGGTTCAATACAATACATCTTGTAAGTTAACCTGACACCAAGTATGGCGCCAAAGGATGAAGGAAATGCTGGAGGGCTGGAATCCATCAATGCTGGCATTGTAAATACAAGGTAGACAAGCAGGAGGCTGAAAGAACACAGCAAGCTAGGCAGCATCGGGAGGTGGAGAAGTCAACGTCTTAGGTCTAACCAATGTAAATACAACAGCAAACCTGTATCAAATCCAGCAAAGTACAGCATTCGACTTCCATGATCAAACTTAGCATCATTATCAGCAAACTACATGTTCAGGGGTAGATAAAGTACACTAATGAAATTACAATTCCAAGATCTGTTGAAAAACAGCAATGAACTACAGAGCTGAAGCCAGTTGAAATACAGCAACTTACATTCAAAGAAAGACCATAATTCAGTGGAAGTGTGTGCTAAACTCTGAGAAACACAGTTTTGTAATACATTGTGATGGGGGCTAAAGAAAGCTCTGATAAAGAGCTTGGTTTTAAGGAAATTCTTAAACTTGGAGCTCCCATCAACTTGTAGGATATAGGGGGCACAACTGGTCAGAATAGGAGCATACAGTCCTCCACGGATACTACATCTAAAGATGCCCAAGATTAGAATTTTAAATTTAAGGCACTTGGGTATTGGAAGCCAATGTGGTACAATGAGATCGAGGCTCAGAGTCATACAGTCATACAGCGTGGAAAAAGACCCTTCGGCCTAACTAGTCCATGCCGACCATATTTCCCAAACTAAACTAATCCCACTTGCATGCTCACATCATTGTAAACTTTTCCTATTCACGTACCTGTCCAAAAGCCTCTTAAATGTTGTAACTGTATCTGCACCTACCATTTTCCCTGGCAGTTCATTCCACATACAAACCACCCTCTGCGAGAAAATGTTGCCTCTCTGGTTCCTTTTAAATCTTTCTCTTCTCACCTTAAAATTATGCCCTCCAGTTTGAACTCCCCATCCAAGGGGAAAAGATCTTTGTTATTCACCTTATCTATGCCCCTCAAGACTTTTATAAATTTCTAAATGATCACCCCTCAACCTCCTATGCTCCACTCAAAAATGTCCCAGCCTGTCCAGCCTCTCATAAAGTCATAGAGACGTACAGCATGGAAACAGACCCGTCAGTCCAACCCATCCATGCCGACCAGATATCCCAACCCAATCTAGTCCTTCTTGCCAGCACCTGGCCCATTTCCCTCCAAACCCTTCCTATTCATATACCCATTCAAATGCCTCTTAAATGTTGCAATTGTACCAGCCTCCACCACTTCTTCTGGCAGCTCAACCCATACACGTACCACCACAGTGTGAAAAAGCTGCCCCTTGGGTCTCTTTTATATCTTTCCCCTCTCACCCTAAACCTATGCCCTCTAGTTCTGGACTGCCCCGACCTCAGGGAAAAGACTTTGTCTATTTATCCTATCCATGCCCCTCATAATTTTGTAAACCTCTATAAGGTCACCCCTCAGCCTCCGACGCTCCAGGGAAACTGCCCCAGCCTGTTCAGCCTCTCCCTATAGCTCAAATCCTCCAACCCTGTCTGCATCCTTGTAAATCTTTTCTGAACCCTTTCACATTTCACAACATCTTTCTGATAGGAAGGAGACCAGAATTGCATGTAATATTTCAATAGTGGCCGCCCATTGGCCCATCTGGTCAAGATCCTGTTGTAATTGAGGTAACCCTCTTCGCTGTCCACTACACCTCCAATTTTGGTGTCATCTGCAAATTTACTAACTGTACCTCTTATGCTCGCATCCAAGTCATTTATGTAAATGACAAAAAGTAGAGGACCCAGCACCGATCCTTGTGGCACTCCACTGGTCACAGGCCTCCAGCCTCAAAAACAACCCTCCACCACCACTGTCTGTCTTCTACCTTTGAGCCAGTTCTGTATCCAAATGGCTAGTTCTCCCTTTATTCCATGAGATCTAACCTTGCTAACCAGTCTCTCATGGGGAACCTTGTTGAATGCCTTACTGAAGTCCATATTGATCACATTCACCGTTCTGCCCTCATTAATCCTCTTTGTTACTCCTTCAAAAAACTCAATCAAGTTTGTGAGACATGATTTCCCACACATGCTCTCCTTATAACTCAAACCCTCCAATCCCGGTAACATCCTAATAAATCTTTTATACTCCCCCTCCAATTTACTAACATCCTTCCTATAACTGGGTGACCAGAACTGTACATATTACTTCATAAAGAGAGTTTGGTGCTCTTCAGAATGTATATAAACTGGAGCTAATGAAGCTAACTCAAGTTAAAGCGTGTCCATTTCCATTCTACATGCACATTTTAAAAAAAGACACTAATTTCTGCCAATCCACTTTCTGCCAATGATATTAACATTAATTACAAATTTTGAATCTTATTCCTTCAGATTTTAATTGTCATTGGAGATTTTATAATATAAATCTTAATCCAATCTTTCTTCACCTCTCTAAAGTCTACCCTGCAGATTCATGCCAGAATTTGGAGGTTAGGCTTTACACAGAGAAGATCAGTGGGCTCTTTAACGGATGCATGTATCACATTGGGTGGAAACAGGATTCTGCTTGTGCCACACATTCACTTCGTAAGTGGAATTATTGGATAGTGATCAAAAGCGAGAAACCTATTTATATCAGCCTTCAGGTCAAAACTATTGTATCTTAACTGTTAGATTAACTGAGATCAACTAGCTCAGCATAACACTAATGACCAGAAAAGTAAAACAGCAATCAGCCACCATGATGGAATAAAATTATTCTGCTAAGGCATTCAAAGGGTTAACCAATGCAGACTGTCTAAAAGAGAAAATTCTGCTGAAATCCAAACCTCATATTTAATAGAATGCATTTAAATGCCTGGATAGGGCACAGTGTGTTTTCGTCAATACAGAATTTACTTCAGTAAAATAGAAATGCAAATTTAATTCATTTTTTATTAATAGGTGCTTTATTAAAGTCACATAATTTGATTGGTTGATGAACAGACTCCATCAATTCCCTTGCTGGATTTCTGCACTTTGAGAACTTAATTTAAATTTCAAAAGTGGCTTTGCTCATGTTCTTAAAAAGGATCAACTGCCAATCTTCCTCCTAATGGTTATAGGAACATCTAGTTTGTAATTGATGTAATTAGGGGTTAGTTGATGGCACGATGGTCTCTGTGACAGAACTGCGCCCTGGGCTCAAGCTCAATTCCAGTACCTGAGTGCATCATTCTGGCTGTCACCGCATGCAGTATTGAAAGAGTGCTATATTGTCTGAGGCACCAGCCCCATCTTTTGATTGTGACATTAAATCGTTTGCCTCAAGGAGATGTTAAGGATTTTTGAAGATAGAATTATACAGTATCCTAGCTAACAGTCCTTCCTTGTCCAATATCACTGTCTGTGATAGCTTTCTGTCTGCTGAATGAGGAACACTTATCTCCACAACAGTCACAGCATATCAAAATAATTCATAGAAGGTAAAGTGCCTTGTGACAATCTAATATAAGACAAGTTGCAACATAAACTGCAAGCTTTTTTTTCTTTATCGTTCTGCATTTGCCTGTCTTTATTCCCATTCTTTACAACCTTGATGGCATCTTGCATGATTAACTCTGTCCCTTATCCTAGTTCCTCAACAGAAACATCTTAACTGAGGAAGTAATTTTAATCTCATCTATTGAGAAGCGAACCTACAGGATCAGATCAGAGTGCCTGCTTCATACACTGTTCGATTTTACTCTCCACTGACTTAAATTTGGGAAAGTGTTACCTTCTTTTATCAGGATCATAGTAAGACATGGGGTGAGGCGTGACTAGGGTAAAGATTCAGTCTAGCCTTTGAGTTGTAATTTCTGCTGAGCTGATCGGGAGAAGTCAGTGAAAACCTTAAAAAGGATAATCACACAGAAACCAAAACATGGAGAGAAAAAATATTTTAGAAACGTTAGGCTTTTTGCGACTGCTGTTCATTTAAACATTTCCTGGAATACAGCACACAGAAAATTGGACTCTGCATTTCCAAACTTGACCACTCAGAACAGGGAAAGCTGGAATTAATTACAACACTTGGCCATCACCTTGTTTACTAATCAGTCTGCTCTTGATCTTGAATCCAGATTCTGAATATATTGATTCATTAGAGTTACAGCATAACAAAAGCAAATCAGTCATATAGTTTGTTTTCAATTCCACAAATTACAGTCACAGAGAATGATGTGAGTCCAACTCCATGTAAAATCAGGGAGGGTATTCAGTCAAAGTATTCCTCAAATGTCTCGCTTTAGTTTTGCCTACATTCTGCCACCGAATTGAAGACACAAATCTTAAAGTGAATAGGGTTTGTATCAATGTCACTACAAAATGCATTAAAAGAGACAAAGCCCTGATGGGGATTAACAGCCAGAAAGACACAGAGAGTTAGGAAAATTTCCATTAGAGTAAGATGACTGCAAAAGCTAGATAGCTCCTCTTGACAGAGCAGACCATACTGGGAGATGTGTAAAACGCCAGTGCTGAAATCCAAACAGAGATAGACAAGTGAGGAAGACATCCTTGCAATATGTAATTGACATATGCAGCCAGTAACAAGACAAAGGATAGCTACTGGGAAGGAAACGTCTGTGCTCAGAAGCTACAAAAACACGGAGCCTGCAGCAGTTGCATATATGTTTTAGGAAAAGGATTGCACACGTTCGGAAAATTAATCTACCTAAACTTCGCCACTTTCTCTCAGTGTCCTCAACTAATCATTTTCAGGTCCCGTTCACTGAGGGAGAGGTTAGCGAAATTGGCTAACGGCTCCTTTGCTTTCTTTCCCCTCCCTATGTGGGTACCTGTCTCACCTGTCCCAGTATTCGCCCACACGTTTCTGAGTCGCCTTCCTTATTCGACGCTGATCACACAGTCTCCCTATTCCCGATGCCAGCCCAGTGAACTGCCGCTGCTAAGTGTATGTCAGTGCAAATTCCGGCTGAGGACAGGACTGAGTCCTATTGTTGCGAGCCCTTTATGGTACAGACTGGCGTTTCTCATACACTGTAGGTATTTGCAGATCATTCGGAAACAGGCTAACTCTGCTCTGAAGAGAAAGCTGTACCAGAATAAGAAGTGAACGTTCCCTTCACCCGCCCCATTAACAGTAACGGGGAGGGAGAGAGACTCACAAAGGAGTCTAACAGGCGACCAACTGAACCAGCAAATGAAGGATGAACGCCACTGTCAAAGACAGTGTTCTTCAGAAACCGCACCTGAATAGAACCACCTCTCTCGGCCCCCTCAAAATAAATGAGGGGACACTTACCCAAAACGTTGCCTTGTTTTTAAGAAAGTGAGTTGATTTTTAAAGTATTTAATAGCTGGCAATCACAGCCAATGAAAGGGAATGCATTTCCCATTTTGCAATAGATTATCCATTAGCTGCTGCCAATGGGTCGTTCAAAGCAACCATTCCAATACCAAGTAAAACATTGCTACTGTGCTACTCAAAGCGACGGGAAGGAGACGATTGCAAAAGCTCTTTCAAAACCAAATATTTACAAGTTCTTCCCAACCTTTAAGTACTATGGGAATTTATATATATATATATTTAAACACACACACTTACTTTAAATTCCATTTTTTTTGCCAAGTCACAGATGTCTAAGAGAAACTAGCTTTTTTTTTTAAAAAAAAATACATCTTTCAGGAAGCTTTAAACCAAAAACAGCATCCAGCCGGTTTTCCTTCGGTAAAGATGCGGTGGATTAGCCAAAAGACAATTACATTGAAACTACTGATTTTCCAAGCCAATAGCAATTTGTGAATAGAAAACGGGACCGTTAATACGGCAACAAATCAAAAATCATTAGATAATTACGACTAAGTCAAAATGAAAATAAAGAGATTTTAGGTTACCTTGCTTGTCAAAGGGCTCCTTCGTGCACCGGGAAAGAGCACTTGCCTGGATTAGCCCTGTTCGCTCTGCTTTGGACAATCTCAAAGATTCGGGCAGCAACGATGACAGAGGACTTCACTGATCACCCATCTATATAGGCTCTTCTCAGCTCATGTTCTGAACTAGTTGAGTCCACAACTGTCCCAGTCCTGCTCTTGAGAGTCCAAATGCCACTCCTTTGGCAAGACTCGCCGTGCAAAGGTTAAGGGGAAACAGTGCTGGAAGTCTACCGGTCGCCACTGTATACAGTTGGGAGCCACCTGGTCGTGTTGTGCCTTGTGCAGTGTGTGTGGCGGAAGAGGAGAGTAGTTGGGGAAGTGGTTTGCCCCTGTGCTGTGATTGCGGATGCTGTCTGGCTCTCCTTTCTCTCTCTGTTCAGTGTCTGTGAGGCACCCTGCACGGGATTAGGGCTGAGCTCCCACCTCATACCTCTGTGTGATATCAGGAGCGCACGCAGTGCCCTCATCTCACTGCTACTCCGAGCACCAGCCTCTAGCCTGCACCAAAGTCTGAACTGGATCTTGCACAGAAACTGGACTGGCTCTTGTTTTGTTTCCCATTCCTCCAGGCAGCTGTGTTATTTATTCATGACATTCTTTCCCTCTTGTCCATAAGAGATACACAAATGCTAAAGTTTTTACTGACATAATCCTGTTTTACATCTGAGATTTAAATTAAACTTTTCACCCACCGAAACAAATCAATTCAGGAGTTTAAACATCCATAAATTGATGTTTACTGTGTTTTTTTCCCCAGTAGAACGTTTTAAAACGACTAGCACAGTAGCAAGGTTTTGGTTACGTAAGTTAAATAGCTTTTTAAAACTAATAATTAGAACAGCTAATTTTGGAGAGTTATACAAAACATGACTCAGATTGAGCTATGAGAGGAGTCACATTTTCTGCTCCAATTCACTCTCCCCCCTCTTTTGCACGTTCTAATCCTTCTCGGGAGGAAAGTCTCACGTCACAGCCATCATATAGGCAGCTCACCCAAGTGGCTGGTGTATGGAGCGATAACGTGGTCGAATCCAATCCCCTTCTTGCTCAACAGTCCCACCAGTGTACATTCAGGTTTGAGATGTGACAATGAGTGGGATTCCAGCTTCCGTTTTTGTCCTCTGATGCCTTCCTATAATTATCATGTTTCTGCTCTACTAACGCAACACAGAATATGAAACCATCTACAAAGTTTAATCATCACCAAATTTTTTAACCAATATTATTATTCTGGTATTGATTAGGGTTCTTCAGCCTCGTAGCAGGAACCCATTGAAGAAATTAGTCAAGTAAAACTCAACCAATCCACTAACTTAATTTTTGTGCATATTGCCAATATAGTTGGTGCTCCTTAATAGTCATTACTAGACTCACTGACCCCTTCAGTGGGAAGTTAAGAGTAGATAATATCACTGTGGGTCTGGAGTTACATATAGTACAGACCAAGTCACTTTGGAATATTGCATTAAATTCTAGTCTCCCTGCCAAAGGAATGGTATTGTTAAACTTGAAAGGGTTCGGAAAAGACTTACAAGAATGTTTTTAGGGTTGAGAGCTTGACCTATATGGAGAAGCTGAATAGGCTGGGACTATTTTCTGCAGAGCGGCTGAGGGGCAATCTTATAGAGACTTATAAGATCATGAGGGACATGGATAAGGGTGAATAGTCAAAGTCTTTTTGCCAGGGTAGGAGAGACCAAAATTAGGTATAAGATGAGGGGAAAGATATGAAAGTGACTTGAGGGGCAACTTTTTCACACAGAGGGTGAAATGGAATGCTCTGCCAGAGGAAGTGGTGAGGCTGCTACAATTACAACATTTCAAAGGCATCTGGATGGCTGCATAAATAGGATGGGGTTACTGGGATATGGTCCAAATGCTGTCAAATGGAATAGATTAGTTTAGGATATCTGGATGCCAAGGACAAGTTAGATCGAAGGCTTTGTTTCCATGCTGTACAGATCTATGACTGTATGACAGCAGATATCCTATGCTAAAAGGTTAGTAATACACTAAATGGGTCTTACAACAATGGTGATAGTTTCATGGTCGCCATTACTGACCAGCTGCAATGGTGGAATTTGAACCAGTTTCCCTGGACTATTAGCTGAAGTCTTTTGGATTACAAGGCTGGTGACATTGCCACCATGTCACCGTCTTCCTTTGGTGCAGGATGGTGATTGCACCTGAAATTTTGCTGCTGGAATATACTGCACCATGTCAGACTGACCTGCACTATTTATGAACTCATCAACCCGGGAACCTAAGAATATTCTTTATATTGTCTTTATTCTAAATTGTGCTGCTGCCAGTGTTGGATGCTAGGTCCTTGACCTGTGGTTGCTTGGTAATGGGTTCTAGCATATAATTTTACTGGCAACATGTGGGTTGAGCAGCCAGTTTTCAGATTGTTGGCCTGAGTAGGCTAACAGCCAGAACCTGAAGTCACAAATGGAACTTACAAACAGCAGTGCCTGCATAAATCGTGTCCTGTTGTTGTCGCCAGATCTATGAAAATATTAAGCAATATGAAAGAGGCAAATTTGGACCAACAACTGATCTACCAGTGGCAGAAGTCCCACTTCATAAATAGCTTATCAGAGATGGAGCCACAGGCAATGTGTATTCAACAAGAGATATTGGCGTCACACGGAGGCACAATGTATTGAATCGAACCATATCCCTGGGGGTACCATTAATGCACTCCATCAGACTGTCCCAATTTCAGCAGTTGCAGTTACTTCCACTGCTAATAATGTCAATATTTTGTATGATTAATTCAGAATAAGATTTTAACCTATTTCATTTTAAATTCTGAGCATTTTGAAGTTTTGTAAGCTTGTTTTTCAATGATGAGTTTTTGTTTCAGTGGCAGATTAATTAAAGGAATTGACAAGTGAGTTCAGTTACTGCTTACATGGATTGAGTTGGGCTTGGGGAGGTGGGGGCAACATTAACGCAGGTGATGTAATCTCATGCCTGTGATTTGCACAGTCTCCCCCGAGCTTACTCTTCCTCAACTCAAAAATTCCAATTGAACCAAATCACATCCTGTCCGCTCCCACCTTCCTGATCCAGTCACAATGCTTGCATTTGGATTCCTGACATCAAATGTATAATGTTCTGCCTCTCCTCCCTAATTCCCTGCTGAGCGATGAATTAGGATTATTCATCTTGACCCTGCAAGTCTGCCACTCACCTTTAGCTCATCAACAGATGTGGGGCTCCATGAGATGTAGCACATTGTGGGTCAGTTACAGGAACTCTCATTCACGTCTTGGAATTTCAGTCTGCCTTGGTGGCTGCATTTATACTATGCGATTTACTTTTTGAAGGACGAATTCAAAATTGTTGTCATATGGTGTCTTTGAAGATGTCTCCATGCAATAAAAGCAATTTGGTTAGATTCTCAGGAGCTTTCAGATTAATTCTTTATTTACGTAATGCTAACTGTAAATGCTAATTAAGAACAATATTGAAGCAACTGCTTCTTTCTTTAGCATGTATCCATTATCAGGTGATCATGCCTTCATCATTGACATAACTTCTAATGTAAAGAGTTAACCCTTTACACTACATAGACCATCAGTAGCAGTTAGATTTAGAGTCATAGAGTTGTACAGCACAGAAACAGAGCCTTCGATCCAACTGAACTAATCTAGTCCCATTTGCCATCATCTGGCCCATTTCCCTCTAAACCCTTCCGATTCATGTACCCATTCAGATGCCTTTTAAATGTTGTAATTGTACCAGCTTCCACCACTTCCCCTGGTAGTTTATTCCATACATGCCCCATCCTCTGCATGAAAAAAATTGTCCCTTCTTAAATTTTCCCCCTCTCAGCTTAAACCTATGCCCTCTAGTTTTGGGCTCACCTACTCTGAAAAAAAGACCTTGGCTGTTCACCTTATCCATGCCCCTTATGATTTTATAAACCTCTATAAGATCATCCCTTAGATTCCGATGCTCCATGGAAAATAGCTCTAGATTATTCAGCCTCTCCCTATAACTCAAACCCTCCAATCCTGCCAACATCCTTGTAAAACATCTCTGAATCCTTTCAGTTGCACAAACACACAAGCACAAGATTGCACCTCAGTAATTGGAATCAGTACACTATAGGGTCCTCAGGAGTCAACATAAAGTTGCATGCAGGTTGTAATGATGAAGCAGCAAGTCCAATGCACCTGCAAAAGTGATGTCCACCAAGAATAGCAGCCATTGGGTTTACTGTAGAAACTGAGGAAGCAGTTGAGGTCATTTCTGTTCATCCTGGTCCAATGCTGAAACCCCGTTCAAACCACTGTTCTGGTCATCTAGCTCTGTTTCAGTTTCCACAGATACTCTCTGATCTGTCGAGTGCTCTCAGCAGTTTCGGTTTTTTATTTCAGATTTCCAGTGGCTTGCTTTCGTTGAAGGATTTGCCTCTATCTCTTTCAAACCTGTTGCTGGAAATTGCAGCTTGGTGTCACTCTTCCCAATCACAACTAAATCAATCAAATTATACACACTCCCAAGAAGCTGCCCCACTTGTCAGTATGGCTCTCTGGAGCACAGTAAATTTGTATGGGCTGGTAATTTTCTTAGTGAGCAGGCAGACAGTGCATGTCCCTGTCTCGATCCCAGTGCAGCATTATAGTTCACTTCCAGACTGCTTCTAACAGCATGCCTACAGATTGTAAACAGGACATTAAATTTGTTCAGAGCATACATGAGGAAAAGGCAACACATAGAAATACCCATCCCAGAATGTCATGTCTTGCCCTTACATATTTGTCAGATCTCAGCTGTATTGAATAGGCTCATGAGATTTATAGTATGCAGAATAACTGAGAGCTGTCATGTCCACGGTAATGAATTAACCAAACTTTAGTGGCCTCAGAATTTACTGCAGAAATTTACTCTGCTCCAAAAATCCTTCCATTTCTCTCCTTCCTGTGACTAAGGACTATGGCCCTTTTCCTTTTTTCCTGAAATTGCTAATTGTTGCTCAAATCTGTTTCTATGAATAGGGACACACCACCTCCCTAACACCCCCATTCATATATCCATTTCTTTAAGTGTGAAGTCATATAACTGTGGAGTGCCATAGTGAGCATTATACATACCTTCCCTGACATCCACACGCACACAGTCATAGAGATGTACATCACAGGAACAGACCCTTCGGTCTAACTCATCCATGCCAACTAGATATACTAATCTAGTCCCATTTGCCAGCACTTGACACATATCCCTCTAAATTCTTCCTATTTATATACTCATCAAGATGCCTTTTAAATACTGTAATTGTACCAGCTGCCACCACTTCCTCTGGCAGCTAATTCCATACACCCACCCACCTTCAGTGTGAAAAACTTGCCCCTTAGGTCTCTTTTATGTCTTTCACCTTACACCCTAAACCTATGTCCTCTAGTTCTGGACTCTCCCACCCTGGGGAAAAGACTTTGTCTATTTATCCTAAGCATGTCCCTCATGGTTTTATAAACCTCTATAAGGTCACCCTTCAGCCTCCGACGCTCCAGGGAAAACAGTCCCAGCCTGTTCAGCCTCTTCCTATAGCTCAAACCCTCCAACCCTGGCAACATTCTTGTAAATCTTTTCTGAACCCTTTCAAGTTTCACAACATCCTTCCGATAGGAAGGAGACCAGAATTACATGCTATATTCTAAAAATGTTCGAACGAAATGTGCTGTACAGCAGCAACATGACCCCCAATTCCTATATTCAATACTCTGACCAATAAAGGAAAGCATACCAAACACGTCCTTCACTATCCTATCTACCTGTGACTCCACTTTGAAGGAACTATGAATCTACACTCCAAGGTGTCTTTGTTCAGCAACACTCCCCAAGACTTTAGTATTAAGTGTGTGAGTCTTGCTCTGATTTGTCTTTCCAAAATGCTGAATTTCATATTTATCTAAATTAAACTCCTTCTGCCACTCCTCAACCCATTGGCCCATCTGATCAAGATCCTGTGGTACTCTGAGGTAACCTTCTTCGCTGTCGACTACATCTCCAATTTTGGTGTCATTTGTAAACTTACTAACTATATCTCCTATGTCCACATCAAAATCATTTACATAAATGACGAAAAGCAGTGAACCCAGCACCGAACCTTGTGGCATGCCAGTGGTCACAGGCCTCCAATCTGAAAAGCAATCCTCCACCATCACCCTCTGTCTTCTACCTTCGAGCCAGTTCTGTATCCAAATGGCTAGTTCTCCCTGTATTCCAAGCAATCTAACCTTGCTAACCAGTCTCCTACGAGGAACCTTGTCAAACGCATTAGTAAAGACCATATAGATCACGTCCACCGCTCTGCATTCATCAATCCTCACTGTTACTTCTTCCAAAACCTCAATCAATTGATTGGCAATTGAAAACTTCTTTTCGACCTAGATGTGGGTCATTGGGTTGTTTTGTTCAGGCAGTTCAAAGGAGGATGGTGAAGTCTGACACAGTTGCTCCATAGCTTCAACTCGGTCAATCACTAACATTTTGTTACAGGGAAGAATAGAAAGGAGTTGTCACTGCTGCAAGTGTTTTTCAAAAGCTCTCAGAGAAATAATCTGATCACATCAGTAAATGTGACCCCAAAAGGGCTAAAGTGGTTCTCTATATACCTGTCCTCTGCTTAGTTATTGCATGCAGGTAGGCTTGATTAAAAAAAAAATGTTGCTGAAAATGTGTTGCTGGAGAAGTGCAGCAGGTCAGGCAGCATCCAGGGAACAGGAGAATCGACGTTTCAGGCATAAGCCCTTCTTCAGGAAGAAGGGCTTATGCCCGAAACGTCGATTCTCCTGTTCCCTGGATGCTACCTGACCTGCTGCGCTTTTCCAGCAACACATTTTCAGCTCTGATCTCCAGCATCTGCAGACCTCACTTCCTCCCCTAAAAAAAAGTTGTTCATCACCTCAGAAAAATGTATATTTCTTCACAGAATTTTGTATTCTCTTGAAACTTAGGTATTTGGCGAGCTTCCTCTCAATCTATAACAGGATGCAAGAAGAAGTTGTTGACCAATAGGCAATTGTTCCCTTAACTAAATCCGGGCATTCTCTTTATTCTATTCTATTGGAACATTTAATGATTGCTTCTCTTTGGATACTCTAAATATCTTGCAAATGCTTCCTCATCTCTGAATGAAACCTATTCCACAGTCTGATACTTCAACACATTCTTTTCCAATGTTTCAAAACTTCTCAAGCCCTCGACCTTTTCTTCCCCAAGATGGCGGTGGAAGTGATGTAGGGGCTTTCTTAGTGGGGGCTGAGCCTGGGGCTCGTCCACTTCCTTTCTCTTTTTTTAGTTCTTTTTACTTCTGCCCTTTTTATTTTTTGGAAAGGGTGGGTGAAGGGGGAGCCCTCCAGTGGCAGCAGCAGCAATGCTAGGAAGAGTCAGATACAGCTCCACCCCAGCCTGGGGTCTCCCGGCCTGGATCTGCAGCCTAGGCCTACAGCCTCGGTCGAGGCTCTAGGATCACAGCTAGGTCCAGTCTGCTGAAGGAGGAGAAAGGTGGTCCCAGAGTGGCAGTCTCCCAGCACAGTGGTCTCCCAGCACAGTGGTCTCCTGGCATAGTGGTCTCCCGGTGTGGGGGTCTCCCAGTGTGGAGGTCTCCTGGTGTGGAGGTTTCCTGGCGAGGGTGGATGTCTTCTTCATCTTCAGTGTCCAAGTATTACAGCGTCTGGCAGGTGGTCTTGTCCAGGAGTTAAAAATCACACAATACCAGGTTACAGTCCAAAAGGTTTGTTTCAAACTTGATTTGTTCAAACCAGGTTTGTTCAATGTATCATTTCAGTTTCACGACACTGTAACCTTTTGCTATAAATTCTGTGTGTTATGATCTTATACTCCACAACCACCTGATGAAGGAGCAGCGCTCCAAAAGCTCGTCCTTTCAAATAAACCCTTTGGACTATAACCTGGTGTTGTGTGATTTTTAACTTTGTCCACCCCAGTCCAACATTGGCTCCCCCACATCTTGTCCAGGAGTGACAGTCTCTGCCTGGCATGGCAGTCTTTCACAGTGATGGTTTCCGGCCTAGTATCCAGCAGCCCAGTGTGACAGTGTCATCTCGGCTATATCTTCAGGGTATTCTATCACTTCTAAATCGGCTCTTCCCGAGTCTAGGAGCTGTTAACTAAACTGTGATGAACTTTGTCTTAATTTTACCTTTTTTTTATTATGTATGACTTCTATCATTGAAGCAAGTGCCGTGGTGGGACAATGGTTTTATAAAACGTTTCACTATATTCATGTAAAAATACATGTGACAATAAATTTGTATTCTATTCTACCTCTTGCAATCTTCCATCTTTGCTATTAATTACAGGTTCTCACACTTAACATCACCAACATCAATGATTTCTGTTGTCTTCCCACCAACAATTTTCAACCTAGTCTCTTCTCCTCTACCACTTGCTTTAACCTTTCTATTTAAGTTCTCATTAAAGAAATAGTGTGTTCTACTGGCAAACTAAGTCATTAGGTGTGAAAATATTGTTTCAGGCTCCCATACAACCGACCCATATTCTTCAGATATTCAATTTCTCTAACTCATCACAAGCATTTCTCAATATTAGATACAAGTGTTTTATGTAAAAGACTGTTGTTAAGATCATTAGTAAATAGGATCAATCCCCAGAAGGTTTCACCCCTTTGCAATTCCCCAATTAGAACTGCTACTATTGATAACTGTGTTGTCTATTCTATTTTCCAACCAATTAGAAATCAAATTTACAAGTGCAATTCTCATGAGCTTTCACTGCAGATACATATGAACCACATTAAATAGCCCGCTGCAGTCACCTTTCATCTCACACATCAGGGAGCCCGAGGCCCCACAGCTTGGCTGGCTTCGAAGAAAACCTGGCTTCGAGGTGAACATGAGGAAGGGCATGCGAGTGGATAGGCTAATAGCGTCAAGTCTATTTCAGATTTCTCATGTAAATGCGGTATGACTGTGAGAACTGTCACAGGTTCAATCCCCTGTTTGTGCTGAATACGCTAAACTCCGTCAATAGGGTAATTACAGTTCACCTGTTTCAGGGAAGTGAAGAATCAACCACAGTTCCATTCGTGATTGCTACAATGATCCAAACACAAGATGGATATGGGTATCACTGCAAAGACAGCAGTTCGCTCATGGTAATCACAATTGTCCCTACGATCCAATAAGCTATCTGAACACCCCATTGAGGCACTGGAAAGTTGACAGGATTGTAAGTCTTGCCTCATCAGCATATTCAGGAGAAGGCAAAATATTGGAGGGTAAGCCATAGTTACTGAAGTGAATGAAATAGAATTCTGTTAATGGGAGGGAAAAGCAAATAACCTGGAATTTGTATGACCCGCTCTTCAATTAGTCATTTCAGATTCTTAGCATGTGAAACCATATGCAATGGTCAGTAAACTTCAATAAGGTATAACCAAAGGCCTATGGGAATGTGAACCAATCTGTCACCTCAAACAATTTCCACTTGACTCTTACTACCAGACTGAGGCGCACAGAATTTAGAGGTCTCAGTTGTACTCCACTGAAAGGGTTAATATTGAGGAGTGCCTTAAGCACCACCCACTAAAGTGTTGTCATGTGGACATCATGGGAGAACACCTTAGGATCTCGAAGGAGTCAGAGATATCATACAAGTCCATCTCATGGTCTCTGTTAGAATGTCATTCATATCAGTGCACCTTGTACTGAGTGGCTAACATGCAACCAACTACACATTATTGAAGATAGAGCCTCCTCTCGTTAGACAGGTAGTTTTCCTTGACCACACCAGACCAATTAAGCCCCGTAGATGCCTATTCTACAAGAGGATAGTGGCAGCAAACTTACCCAGTGATGAGCAGTTGACTGACTCAACACAGTGGGCTGCCAGGAGGATTGCTCATACAACAGCCACACCTTGGTTTCTGCATAACATCATCATATCCAGTCTGGAGTATCTCTGCACTGTGATGGGCAATATCTCACCCTTAATACCCCCTGAGGTATTAGTGCTAGGCTATTAAACTGAAGACTCAGGTAATGCATCTTTAGAGAGAGGCATGGACAGTTTTCTAAATTGGGAGAAAATTCAGAACTCTGAAGTGCAAAGAGAATTGGGAGTTCTAGTCCAGAAGCATCTCAAGGTAAACTTACAAGTTGAGTCAGTAGTTAGGAAGGCAAATGCACTGGTGGCATTTATTTTGAAAGGACTTGAATATAAAAGCAAAGATGTACTTCTGAGGGTCTGGTCAGATTTGGAGTATTGTGTGCAGTTTTGGGCCTTATATCTCAGAAAGGATGTATTGGCTCCGGAGTGTTTTCAGAGGAAGTTCATGAGAATGGTCCCAGGAATGGAAAGCTTAACATATGAGGAATATTTGAAGACTCTGGGTCTCTACTTGGAATTTAGAAGGATGGGGAAGGGGGGCAGGGGAATCTAATTGAAACATGCAGAATACTGAATGGTCTGGACAGAGTGAATGCTAGGAAAATGTTTCCATTGGTAGGAGAGACTAGGACCTGAGGGCACAGCCTTAGGGTAAAGGGAAAATGATTTAGTACAGAGATAAGGAAAAACCTCTTCAGTCAGAGAGTGGTGAATCCATGAAATTCATTCCCAAAGAAGGCTGTGATGGCCAGGTCATTGAGTGTATTTAAGACTGAGATTGATAGGGGATCAAGGGTTACAGGGAGAAAGTGGGAGAATGGGGTTGAGAAACTTATCAGCCACAATTGAATGACCGAGTGGACTCGATGGGCTGAATGGCCTAATTTCTGCTCCTATGTCTTATGGTCTTAATTCTTGGGGGACCTGAGTTTCAAATCCTGCCATGGCAGATGGTGAAATTTGAATTCAATAAAAACCTGATAATGACCAGGAAACCATTGCTGATTGTCAGAAAGAATGCATCTGGTTCACTAATGTCCTTTAGGGAAGGATCCTGCTGTCCTTACCTGGTCTGGCCTACATGTGACTCCAGATCCACAGCAATGTGGTTGACTCTCAGGGTTAGTGCCATGAACGCTGGCCGAGCCAGTGACACCCACATCCTTTGAATAAATTAAAGAAAAATCAGTGATTAGCCTATCAACACACACAGACACACAGAATGGCTGCTATGTACAACAATAATCAATGCACTTTATAGAGTGTGAAAGATAAAAGAAGACATCATATAAATGCATGTATTAGTTTTTTCAGGATAAGTTCGAGTGTTGAATCCTGCTCGATTTTATCCTCCCTCACTCAAGAAATGCTGATTACTTGTAATGCCTTCAAGCTGCTGTTACCCTCGCTGAGATCAGCTAATAAAGCAAGGTTCAGGAATGAAACTTGGGATCTTTTTAGTCAACCCAGCTCTTTCCAATCCTGCCCATCTAGTTATCAACTGAGGTGTCTTGTCTTGGGGTATACACTGCTCAGTTATGTGAAGAAATTTTTTTTCTGGTGAGTTTGAGCAAAGTGTAGAACGATGGAATTTTTATTGAATCTGACGCACAAATAATTCACTCACTAATTTGTACTGGCTGTTTTAGTAGTGAGACATTGATAATGGGAACACAGCAGACAGGAGATCCAGGACAGATCTTGTCTGCTTGTAATTTGTGCTGTTAATGAGAAAGAGCAACATGGAGCAAACAAAGCTCTATTTAACAGGATTTCACAGCTGAAAACAATCAGTTTAAAGTGAGGAACACAAAAGGTATGTATTATATCTCTTTGGCTGCTTATTCTTGTTTAAATTTTGCAATGTCGGAAAATTTTCCTCATGATAGAAATAAAATCTTGGACCAAAAAGAATTGTGTTTTTAAGACTTGCTGCTGGGGAACTTGGGTGTGGACCATGTTCCTTCACTGGCCTTTCACCTCTGGACCTATGCTTATTTGCAGCCTAAACTGATGTGATATTAATCTCCATATAAATCCCAGGAGTAACTGTAAGACCTCATTGCAGTTTGTGGCTGTGAACCCACAGCAGAAAGCTACCACTAATTGACATAAAACTGGAAACTTGCTGGGAGAAAACAAGACAGGATTATGTGAAAAATGAGAAAATTTTCCATGCCATGTTCAATGCAGAAAACAGAGTGCTGAAAGCCTGTATTCCATGCTAAACACTGAGGTTGTAAACAGTAGAGATGAGATAAGATAAACCAACAAAGGAAAGACTTTTCTCTATAACTGCCCATGAGGGAAAGCGCGTAGGAGATCAGGAAGTATATCTGCCTTTGTATTTTTTTTCTCTCTGAGTCTTGTAAATGCCTTGAGTTGTTTCTATTGCTGGGCCATTGTTTAGTTAGTGTTCAACAATACTGGAGGAAATGACAGGGCTGCTGCACACGCTTTTGCCTCTCTGTTGGAAACTGGAGCCTGAAGTCTCAGGTTCTTTGTTGGTTTTTCAAGGAAGGGGTGTTGAAGCTGAAGCACTAGTCTCAGGACGTTAATTCATTTTAATGCTGGATCAAGATCTCATCATCTATTGTAGGAAAGGGCCAGAAAATCCCAGATCAGAGGGAGATGTCCTATATGCTGTTTTCCTCTGCCCTTTGCCTGGAGGATACCAATTCCCTTAGTGTGGCTACAAACAAACTAAACCCGAACTTTGAAAAGACTAAAGGGAACAGCAAGGGAGTTCAATCCATATCTGAGGTTCAGAGTTGGAGAAGAATACTGAAAGAGTGAGACATAGTTATTAGGGTTAAAGAACTCAAAGGATTCAGGAGCAAGCAGGAACAGGCCACTGCGTGGAATGATCAGCCTAGATTCCAACAGCCAAATGGCCTGCTACAGCTCCTCTATTCTATGCTCTAATTTTTTGAGTATATGCAGAGAAAGGTATTGGAAGAAAAGTTAGTGCAGCAAATGAGATGAATGAAGGGATGCTTTTTGACTGGACTTGGGTGTTTTGTTTTAAGTACCGGAGCCAAATAGACCACTTGATACTTAACACAATGCGAGCAACATTTACACTTACATTTATATATATACATTTATTTACATATCTGGTACATGTGTTTTATATGTGTATATATATATATATATATAGAAACATCTATATTACGTATTGTCATGATCATAAATCATAACTCCAATCACCTATAGATATATTGAAATTTAATTATAACATGTCTTCTTTACAAGAGGGAATACTGAATAATTAATAACTGAGAATGTAAATTCTAAGTATTGTAATTCAGTGACTGTGGGAGGATTACCAGAATTATCCTCTGTCTTGAGGTTGACCATGCACTATCACTTCTGGCCAATGTTAAGCTTAGAAAAAGAAAGGCTTCAAAGGAAGAAATGCACTCCAAACTGACCTGTAATCTCCTGTGAGTTATTTCAGACTGGGAACATGCTGGGAAATAAGAATAGTCTGAACAAAGACATGGTTCCATTTTCCCCTTTCAAGGATACACAAGGAATGCAACAGTTTTGAACTGGTCTGTGCTCATTGGTGAAGGTGCGTGTTCTGAGGGAAAACCTGAGTCATCCAAAAATCTCTTTGCTAAAAGCCAGAAAACAAGTTGAAAGGAAACAGAACAAAGGCCTTTCAACTGATCTGGAAAGTTAACTATCTCAAAGTCAACCACTCACCTATTAACACCAGCGTTAAATGTAACACCCAATGTAGTGGCTATAACATCCTATTGTCTATCTTTACAAAACTCAGAGATTGATCTGTGTATCTCTTTAACTTTCCTCATTCTCACCTGTCAGTTCTAATCTGTGCATGCGTATGTTATGTGATCACTACTTCTCGCATTTATTCGGGATTAAAGGGTCACTTTCAAGATGGCAGCTGGTGACTGAAGTTTGTAAGGATCCATGTAAGGACCACAACTATTCACATTGTGTATTAACAATCTGGACAAAGGAACAATATGAGGGCATTACTGCTAAGTTTGCAAATGACACAAAGATAGGTGAGGGACAAGTAATGTTGAGGAGGCAGGGAATCTGTGAAAAGGCAGCCTTGAAGAGTGGGCAAAGAAGTGGCAGATGAAATACAATGTGGGAAAGTATGAGGTTATGCATTTTGATGGAAAGCACAGAGGCATAGACTATTTTCTAAATGGGAAAGACTTTGGAAATCTGAAGCACAAAGGGACTTGAGAGGCTTAGTTCAGGACTCTCTTAAGATTAGTACGCAGGTTCAGATGGCATTTACGAAGGTAAATGTAAAATTAGCATTCATTTCAGGAGGGCTACAATACAAGACCATGGAAGAATTGCTGAGGCTGTATAAGGCTCTGGGCAGACTGCATTTGGAATATTGTGGGCAGTTTTGGGCTCTGTAACTAAGGAAGGATGTGCTAGCATTGGGGGACATCCAAGAATGATCCCAGGGATGAAGAACTTGCCATATGAGGACCGGTTGAGGACTCTGGGTCTGTGTTCAATGGAGTTTAAAAGGATGAGTGAGGATCTGATTGAAACTTATGGAATACTGAGAAAACATTGAAAAGATGTTCCACGAGTAGGAGAGACTCGGGTCTGAGGGTGTAGTTTCAGGGCGAAAGGATGACCCTTCAAATCTGAGATGAGGAGGAATTTCTTCAGCCAGAGCGTGGTTCATCTGTGAAACACATTGCTGTGGAGACCAAGTCATCGACTGTATTTAAGACAGAGATGGACAGGTTCTTGATTGGTAATGGGATCAGGGATCAGTGGAGAAGGCAGGAGAATGGGGTTGAGAAACATGTTAGGCATGATCGAATGGCAGAGCAAACCTAATAGGCCGAATGGTCTAATTCTGCTCCTACATCTTATGGTCACCTAGTCTAATAACTTAATCTTTTGTTAACTCAAGAAAGCCTGTTACATTGGCTCCTTTTAAAAATTAAATTCATTTGGTTTGGGGAAACATCCCCAGAAGGAAGGAGATTCAGTTTCAGATTAACATTGCTGTGACCAGCCTGCGGGGGGGGGGGCAGGGGGAGTAATAAAAAAGGGGAGCCGAATCATCCTTCTGCACTCGGGAGCTTGAGAATTCGATATCGTTTGATTGGAACTGTAGTAAATTGGGAATATTGTCTGGGAACTGTCTGTAATGTTATTTGATGACAATCAAGATGATGATTTTTCTCTTTGTCAAAGATCATGGAGATTGCTTACAGTATCTTTTCTCCAAACTCCAGACTGAGTCTGGAACCTTCAGAGTGCCAAAACCTTACGTTGAACAGCTTTGTCAGAAGAACTCAGCACATATTATTTTTCAGCTCTGAAGTGAAAAGACATCCAAAATCTGCCAACTGTTGGTACACAAGCCATTAACTTGTCATTTCGCCTTACAGCTGCTGATGGACATGCACTGTGCCTCCAGAACCTTTTAGTATTTACCTTGTTATAATTTAACAACTTTTATTGTTTTATAGTGAAAAGAAGCTAGATTTTAATATTTAACATAACAATCGAAGAACTGTGGATGCTGGAAAATCTCAGCAGGTCTGGCAGCATCTGTGGAGGGAGAGGAGTTCTCAGTTCGAAAGAAGGGTCATTGGACCTAAACATTAACTCAGCTCTCTCTCTCCACAGATGCTGTTAAACCTGCTGAGTTTTTCCAGCAATTTCTGATTTTGTCTCTAGGTTTTAAAATAATGATGGATTCATTAAATGTTGGAAGCTAACCTAATTATTGGTTTTCATACATAAATAAAATTATACTGTGTCAAATCACATTTTTAAATGAAATTTCCTGTTGAGAACCTTTGTCCCAATGATTGATATATAAAAGTACATCTGATCTGACCACTCGAACCTTCAATTTCCAACATTTTGGTCTGATTAAGTTCTACATATATTTCTACTATATGAAGTAACTCCACAAAGGCCGGTATCCTGTCACCAAGTCACCCTTTATTTACACGTGCATAGTACATGACACTGACCCAGCTAGCTCAGAACCAGCTCCTGGAGTGAGCAGAACTTCCAACACTCCTGTTTGAATCTGTCAGCCAGGGCTCCCTGATTAGACCAAGTTAACATCCCCAGCCAGGGAACTCATGAAATGAAATGACTCTATGAAATCCATCTGGCTGACCTCATTCTAAATACTACACTATATTCTGCTAAAAGCTCAGTTTTACGAAACCAAATCTTTACACTTGGTTCGGGCATGGAATTGGGGCAAGATTTATTGCCGCTTTAGATTCTTTGGCAAGTAATGATGGCCCTTCAACCTGTACTGCGACAGTCCTTTTGCGACAGTGCTCCCCCAATGCTGTCCTCAGCATTTTTAAAACTATAGAGCAATTTTAAAGTAGGAACACCTTCCAAGGCATATTCCAGAAAGAGAAAAGAAAACAGACAAGATCATCGGGGAAGACAATGAGAGATGAGCAAAAGCTTGATCAAAGAAACAATTCGAAAAATATCTTGGAGGTGTAGGTTAGGAGAAGAGTATAGAGATGGTAGAGATGTTCAAGGTGGGTTCCAGAGAGTGGGTTTTGGGAAGGCTGATGGTTTTACGATAGGTGGAAGACTAATGTATGTAGAGTTTAATGGTTCGATTGTTCTGTGTTTGATTAAGTGTTTCTGTTGCCTGTTGATACTCACTTTGCTTGATTGGTTGCATGAAATCAGTAAAAACTAAAAGCTGGAAACCAGAGCTGAAGCACGGACTAGACATTTAACAGCATAGTGAATAAAACTTGTTTCACACGTTGAAACTGGTATTGTTTTTGAAACTGGTACTGCATTTATTCATGATATGAAATGGGGTGGTGGATGAGAGACCAGTCAGAAGTATAATGGAGGAAATGCAGTTGGCAGATGACAGACGGGGTGTTAAGTGGCCCTAATGTGTACAGTAGGTGCCAAGAGGAAGAAATTTCATATGCATAAAATATTGAAATGAATATTCAGAAATTAATTATTTGCTATTGTTTAATATATTTAATGTGGAGAGCTATGCATGTGACTTCATAGAGCAGGAGCTAAATTAAGAACAAGAAATGAAGTAGGACTAAAGCACAAATGAGATGGGAGAGCAAAGAAATATTGGCTGGGATACATGTTTTCATATTATAATTTACTGTTTATGTAACTGCATGCTCGCTTGACAGAGCTAATGAGGTTGAAATTGGTTACTGGTTAATTCTGGCTGCTATAACCAGGAAAAAAATAACCAGAACACCTGAGGCCAGCCCAACATTGGTCCTTGTTTATTGTCTTTGACCAAATGAATGTCTGTCGTATACCTGCAATAGCACATCACCTCTACAATGATGCATGTTGAGCCTGAATGTTTCCCCAATTATTTTTTAAATTCACTTCTTTTCAATAAAATGACCATTTCCAAAATGGCCAGTGCATATGGCACAGCAACTATGAAGGAATCAGAACAAAGTGAGTCTGGCAACTGTTTTATGCAGTTCCAAATCAAGTTTTATAGGGAAGTCTAAGACAACCTCTGGATACACAAGTGACAGATGAAAGGGACCTAATTCTAGTCTCAGAGGACTGTGCACAATAGCAAACACAGGAGAGAATTGGTGCAGCACATTCTTGGTCCTGTGTTACCATGTTTTATTTCAAGAAATCAGGCTTGACAGGATCAATTTCTAAACCAATATTTGAGTAAGCTATTCATAATTTGAGGAATTTTATTACTGTAATATTAGTGCTTGTTTCAGCATTACTATGGTTGATTTGAAAACAAACAAACCCGTTGTAAGATAGAAATTAACCCAGTGCCATGAACAATCTAAAATTTTATTTGGAAAAGGTATATTCTTTAATGAAAGATGTTCAGTTACAATTCTGGTTATTGGAAAAATAACTTCTGCATGTTTGTGGCCTGGTCGTTAGGCTTTGAATCTGGGACTGTGAGATTAAATCTGAGAGGTTTGTAAATTTGTGAGTGCTTTAGGTTTGTTGCACTGTCAGCTAGTTTAATGTACCACTGTTAAGAGTGATTATACTATGATGCATATCTCTTTCCACTGATTTAATGTTAGTGCCCCTTACAATTGATCCGCTTTAAAAAGAGAACAGAGCAGGAGAGAACAACCATGAATTTCTTGCCCATTGTATACAGTAGGTTAACATGATTGCCTTGGAATGTCATATCCTGGAAATATGGCCGTTGAGAGCGTCAAGTCCCTGGGAGTGACAATAACTGACAACCTGCCCTGGACTTCCTACATAGATGTGACAATCAAAAAGATACAACACACCCCTTCTTTCTCAGATGGCTTCGCAAATTTGAATGTCTATAAGGATCCTCACCAACATTTACAGATACACCACAGAAAGCAGACTATCCGGATGCATGACAGCACCTGGTAAAGCAACTGCTCTGCCCAGGACCTGAAGAAACTACAGAAAGTTGTGTGCATAATCCAAACAATCACAGAAGAAAACCTCCCATGTATGGACTCCATTTACAAAACTTATTGCTGTGGAAAGGCTGCCAACAACACCAAAGACCCATCCCTCCCCGGTAATGCTCTCCTACAGCCTCTTCCATCAGGCAGAAGATACAGAAGCTTGAACACACACACCAACAGGTTCAAGAACAGCTTTTCCCTGCCATTATTAGACTGATGAATGGACTCTCTAACTTCAAATAATATTGACCTTGTTCGTGTTGATCTTACTTTGCACATGTCCTGTGCAGTGTAACCCGCATGCATCAGTCTGTCCAAGTTTTTTTTATCCTATGCTCTGCAAATCCTTGCTTGTTATGATCTGCCCGTGCTGTTCGTAAACAAAGCTTTTCACTGTACTTAGGTCCACATGGCAATTAATCAAATCAATTAGTCAATCAATCAGATGATTGGATGGGTCTCAATGTTTCTGTATTATTGTAATCAGTCAGGGCTCCTATTGAACACTAACATTGTATTCCAGCTACACCTGGAATATTGAATGCAGTCTGAGTTTCCACACCAAAGGAAAGATATACTTCTAGAGGGAGTGCAATGAAGATTCTCAAGCTTATCAGAAATAGGAGGAGGAGGAGGCCATTCAGCCCATCAGCACTACCTCACCATTCAATAAGAACTTAGTTAATGTGATTATGGCCTTAACTCCACTTTTCTACCTATTTCCTATAAACCTGACTCCCCATCAATCAGAGATCTTGTCTAACCTGAACGTACTTGTTCTGCCTTGAGTATAGTCTAGGACTTAGACTCCAATATTTGCTGTGGAAGAGAATTCCAATGAATGACCTTCTGGGAGAAGGAATTCTTCCCATAAACCATCTTAGATAGCAGTCTTGTAAACTGGGTCCCCTCGTTCTGCATTCCCCATACAAGAGGAAAATTCCTGTCAGCTTCTATGCTACCAAGCTTTCTTAGAAGGCTGAGTAAATTCAGCGTTTCCATAAGGACCCTCACCAACTTTTATAGATACACCATAGAAAGCATTTTATCTGAACATACAATGGCTTAATACGGCAACTGCTCTGCCCAATTAGAAACTACAGAAAGTTGTGTGCACAGCCCAGACCATCACTGAAGCTAACTTGATAGACTCCATCTACAATCCTCATTGATGCAGAAAGGCTGCCAACATCATCAAAGAGCCATCAAACCTCAGTAATACTCTCCTCCAACCTTTAGCCTCAGGCAGAAGATACAGAAGCTGGAACACGCGCACCAACAGGTTCAAGAACAGTTACTTCCCTGCTGTTATTAGACTGCTGAATGGACCTCTCTCATTTCAAACGTAATGTTGATCTGGCTTTTTTGTGCACCTCCTGTGCAGTCATAACTTTGCATGCCTCACTCTGTCCAAACACCCTATGATCTGCATGTCTTTGTTTGCTATGATCTGCCTGTACTGCTTGTAAAACAAAACTTTTCACTGTTATTAGGTACACGTAACAACAATGAATCAAAATCAAATCAAAATCAAAATCAAAATGCCCTGAGAAACCTATGCTTCAATAACGCTTTTCACTGTGCCTCGGTACATGTGACAATAAATGAAATTCATATTCAAATTTATCCTTCTAAACTCAAATGAAATTTGGCCCAACCTCCTCCACTTTTCTTCTGAAGACAATCTCTTCAGTAGAATCAGTCTCATGAACCTCATCTGAACTGCTTTCAAAGCAAGATTATGCTTCCTTGGTAAATTAGACCAAAACCTTACATAGTACTCCATGTGTGGTCTCACAAATTCCCTGAGCAGTTAAAGCAAGATTTCCCTGCATTTATACTTCATTTCCCTTATAATAAAAGGTCAGTATTCCTTCTCAATTACTTGCTATACCTGCATGCAGGTTTTTTTTGGGAAATTCATGTACAAGGACACTCAGATCTGCAGCATTCTCCAGTCTCTCCGGATTTAAATAATATTCTGCTTTTGCATCTCTTCTACCAAAGAGAACAATTTCACATTTTCCCTCTTTACAATCGATTTACTAGACTGGCTCCTGTGAATAAAGGGAGGAGAGATTGAGGAGAACAGGTCTATGTTCCCTGGAATTGAGAAGAAAGAGAGGTGAACTGAGACATACCAAGTTACTGAAGAGGCTTGGCCCAGAAGGGGAAAAAACTGTAAAACCTGTGAAGAATGAAGACTGGTCCTCTTCTATTATGTCTGATGTGATATGTGATATACCTTTGAAGAACATGCTTATGATGCCATCGCCATTTCACGGCATGTGATATCAACATACAAAACTCTCAATATCCATTTTACGGAACTGTCTGTTTGAAGCACGACACACTAAGTGAAGCATACCATGGTGCATCCAATTTGCTTACGTTGAGTCCAAATATGCATGTGACTGAATGTCTTTATGTAAATAAAGTTCACATTTACCTGTAATAAAAGTTCATTGAACTCTTCATATTACATGATCCATGCTTTGTCCTTATATTATTGGAGCTATCATAAGTATCACATATAAGTGTGATGGTTGCAGATACATCAGTCTATCTAACCACATCATGCCACATCAGGTCTAACTCATAATGTTACATTGAAATGGAGTCTCAGCACTTTTGTTTCATTATTGCCTCTTCAGTGTTTTTGTTTCACTCTGTCTAGATGTTGAGAGTATGTTTTCAGGAACACTGGATTGCAATCTCAGAATAAGGGATCTGCCACTGAGGATGGAGGTGATAAGAAATGTCTTCACTGAAGTTATTTTGAAATAGGAATTCTTTGCCAAACAGAGCTGTGGATAGTTAGTCAATCCATTCAAGACAGAGGCTGATAGAGGTTTGGATGCAAATGGAATTCTGGGATGTGGGATAAAGCAGGAAGCTGGAGTTGAGGTAATAGACCAGCCATGACCTTGTTATATAGTGAAGCAGGTTTAGGGAGTAAAATGATCTACTCCAGCTCCTATTTCTTTTATGTTCTATGATCCAGTGACTCCTTCTGGTAAGTCAGGAGTGTGATGGAGTACTCCTCACTGGCCTGGATGGGTGCAGCCTCAACAACACTCAAGAAGCTTGACACCATCCAGACCAAAGCAGCCCACTTGATTGGCACCACATCCACAAGCATCCACTCCCTCCCCCACCAATGTTCAGTAGCAGCAGTGTGTACTATCTACAAGATTCACTGTAAAATTTCACCAAAAATCCTCAGACAGCACCTTCCAAACTGATGACCACTTTCACCTAGAAGGATGAGGGCAGCAGATACATGGGAACACCACCTCTAAGCCACTCATCATCCTGACTTGGAAATAGATCACCATTCCTTCACAGTCGCTTGGTCAAATCCTGGAATTCCTCGCTAAGGGCATTGTGGATCAACCCACAGCAGGTGGACTGCAGCAATTCAATGAGGCAGCTCACCATCACCTTCTCAAGGGCAACTAGGGACAGGTAATAAATGCTGGCCCAGCCAGTGACTCCCACATCCCACACATGAACAAAACCAAAGGTATCCTTAGCTTCACACTGTGCAAGGATCAAGTTCAGCTCAACTGCCTTTTCAACCTGCCTCACCACCCCAGACCATCCCAGCCCAGCCTACCTTTGCAGCCAGACAAACTGCACTGGATCAGCATCCAAGTGACCATTTGTATGAAATACCAAAGAGTAGCTAATGGCTGTACTTCAGCATGAGTCAGTGCTTTCAGAGGAGAGAGCAATTATATTCATTATTCTTGCTTGACTTTAAATGGATCCAGCATCTATTAGGTTATTTACATAGTCAGTGTTCATTAGACATTCAAAATTGCTTTGTACTAAAATATTGTTATAACAGCTTAGGGAGTGCTGTTGCTAAAATTAATTGACAAAGTCTTAATGGAGAGATGTTTAACCTTTTAGTACCAGAAGCCATGTACCTGTCCAGATCAGGAAGTATGATTAGGCATATATATGAACCCATTACACTGGAGATTCAAATGGCATCGGATTCCAAAACTGTTAGAAGTAAGAAACTTAGGTTATCCAGACACCAAAAGGTGGCACCACATGCACACAAAACCCACAGGCCTTCCATCCTGAGAAAGGCTAGACCACCACAATAAAAGTAAGTGAGATACCTCCAAACTTTTCTCCCATCCTCGTACCATCTTCTCCAACCCTCCATCCATCTGCTCTATCCCTTCCCTGCACCTCGCTCATGGAGAGGCTTCAGCCTTAACTCTTCGGTTGTTGGGAAGGTATTGCTTACTGGTCATCCATCAGGGAACAAGATTCAGGCAGGCAGTTTAAAGGACTGAAGCCATTCTGTTTGTTTGAGGTAAAATTGTCCTGCACTTTCAGCATGAAAAGCAGAATCCAACTGAGGGCAGTTACAACTCCCAGTGAAACTAACTGGGGTTGTAATTAGCTTTGTAAACTAAAGGTGTGAAGAGTGAAGTTCCAGTTTAATGTGTCCTCCTGACCTCCCATAAATCAGGAGTTAACTTGTTTAGTTTAAATGAGTTAATTCTCCTGCTAAACTCAGGGCGAGAGCAATGTTGTGCAGGATCATTAATCATTTGCCACTATGATCAACTGTAATAGTTCCAAAACTATGATCCGTAGTATAGAATCGAGTAAAGGTTTCTTGAATTATCTAATATTTTTAATGCTTTGAAACAAGAGAGAAGAAAATTGAAACAGGAAAGGGAGAAGTGTTTGTGAACACTTTGTCTATGGTGGCTCAATTTAAGTTTCCTAAATATTAGTTTTCTTTCTGCTTTCCCTTTGTGGCCATTAGCAGTGCTGATGTCATAAATCCCTCAGCACACTATTTAATATATCATAATCTTCCTTCCTTCCTTCAGTGGGACATTGAATATATTCCCAGCGTGGTTCTGGCAAAATCAAATTATGTTGCTTTCAACTCGTACTTCTGCAAGAAGAATTTGTTCCGCCTTATGAATCTGCTGTGTTAGGGATTATATAATGCACAACAAGTAGAGCCTGACAATTCATTAACATCAGCACTGTACAGCTGAATTATGGCTCAAAAAACTGCATTTACATAGCTGTTTTAACATAATTGGATGTACTGATGTGCTTCAATGGAATGGAATCAGACAAAACATGTTGTTGAGCCATTTAGATGAGGTATCAGTATCGATGGCCAAAGTGGTGGGTGCATGTGATCGGAAATTGTCTTGTCATCTTTGAAACGAAGGCTTAATTAAATGCATTAAGCATGAGAGAGGTCTGTATTGACCTAACACTTGTGGGTCATGAGAAAGAGGTTGGCCGTTGTTGGCATGTGCTGCTAGTTCCAGTACAGTTTGCCAAAAATTGACCAGAGCATTGAATATGATCAAAGAAATTCAAGCACAAATTGCATCCAATCCTCATGCGTCTCCGCAAAGGAGTTATCAAGTCTAAGTTAGTCACTCAAATAAAATGATCATGATTTTTGAATTAGTTTAAAAATGCATCATCCTGGAAATCAGCTCCTTCTCTCCCCAAAGCTGGTTGTGCCCAGGATTAAATTAATCATTATGGCAAGTTTCCACTAACTGTGCCTGTTTCTGGGCCTCTGAGAAAACTCTTCAAATTAAACTGTTTGTGTTTGGTTCAAGGACACGAATAAGTTTTTAAATATTAAAATAAATTTAATTTATGGAGAATGTAATTATTGTAAACCAATGAAACTAATCAAAGGTTCTGTGTCACCTAATTAATGTTGTTTCTAATTATTCAGAATAGGATCACTCGCAAGTAATGGACTGGACACTTGTTAAAATAGATTTTTTGTGATAAATTCATTTTTGTAAAAAAAAGCACTGCACCATGTTACAGATCTTTGTCATGTCAAGCATTTTTTTAAAGCATTTTTTTCAAAGTATAAAATTTATGATTTCAATCGATGCCCAATTGTATTGGGTCATGATAGATTGTATGTTTGTGATTATGCAAACAACTTAAGCAGTAACATGAACCATAAAATCAATTCAGAAAACTAGCGAAAGTTTGAGCACAATTCATGACCAGATTGCTGATTACACCCAAAGCAGAAACATTATGCTCTGATGTTTGTGCTGTAAACTGAACGAGTTTTAGGCCCCCCAGAATAACGTTTCAGCAGATAAACTGACTGTGCACTTTATACATACAGCAGACCTACTGAAAGCTGTCAAACTCAACAGCTTTTGAACTGTTTTCCTGATGCTCCTGATGTATTGTTTAAACTATAAGGTACATTTCACAACACTTGTGTTGATGCAGTTAGCAGCAGTGAATGCAGTTATTACAATTTCCAATAGCAGCAGTTATTTCCTATTGAAGTCAAGGAAAGTTGGAAGTTGCTCAATGTTGGAAGTTGCTTGGACTAGGAAAATACTGACCAGCTAACAACAATATGTTGCTTTTTGGGTGAAGCCTAGCGCAGGATTTGTTGAGTGTTACAAAACACAGAGAATGCTGGAGAAACTCAACAAGGCTGGTAGCGTCTGTGGAGAAAGCAACAGTGAACATTTCAAATTCAGTGCATCTTATTTCATTCCCACTACAAGCCCTCCTGCTCTATCTGTCTATATTTGTCTTGTTGTCTAGGGCTTTCCTCCTTGTTATTAACCACATCACCACTGTTGGTTTCATCTTCAAACTTGCTGATCAAATCTCATACATTTATGTCTACACCCCTGACCTATTTTAGAAGAAGCGAGGGATCCAGCTCCGAAAACTTTGGTACACCCAATACGAACACCCTGATACAGGCTTCAAAAAAAACCTTCAACTATCATCCTCTGCTTCTTGCCATGAAGCTAATTTTGGAACCAATTTGCCAAATTACCCTGCATCTCAGACTGTTACCTTCTTGGTCAGTCTCCTAATGAGACTTTGTCAAGAAACCTTACTGACGTTCACTGCACCATACTCATCCACACACTTCGGTTTGGTTGAGGTTTTTGAGAAGGTGACTATCGGATCTCTCTCTAACAAAGCCATGTTAAATATTCTTGATTGTTCTGAGGAAGCATCACCGGACCTGAAATTGTAACTCTAATTTCTCTCAATAGAGGTTCCCAGATCTGCTGAGCTTTTCCAGCAACCTCTGTTTTTATTTCTGATTTCCAGCATCTTCAGTTCTTTCGGTTTTTATCCTTGATTGATCCTGGCCTCTTCAGGAAGAGATTAATTCTTTCCCTCAGAATCTATTCGAAAGATTTGCCTCCCAATGATGCTAGACTGGCCTATAGTTCCCTGATTCATCCTCTTGACCTGCTAGAATAATAGTACTTTATTAGCTATCTTCTAGCATTTCTCCTTTGGCCAGACTGGACTTTAAAATTAACATCAGGGCCTTTACAATCTCCTCCCTTGCCTCCTACAACAGCCTGGAATACATTTCATCTGGGTCTGGGGGTTTTATCCACTTTCAAGCCCACTAAAACCATTAATAACACCTCCCTCTCAATTGTGTTTTGTCCCTTCTCTGTTGGAACTATGTTCAGAATAAAATTCCCCTCTGCTCTCTGTGCTATTTTAAAATTTGCTTTTCCACCTCTCTTAACACTGTGTTAATTTATGAAGTGTTAATGAGAAGTGGGTAGGCTTAGTGCAGCAGTGAAATTCATGCTTCATCAGACTCGAAGAATTCTCCTAATCCTCCTGGCCTCTGGAAAATAAATGAAAATACCTCCACGGCTCCAGGTTGGTTACATTGCTAGTGGAAACTGTGGAGTTCGGTTGTTCTGGGGTACAACTGTCCAGTTTCCTCCAGGAAGTGGGGGTAGCACGGTGGCTCAATGGTTAGCACTGCTGCTTCAAAACGCCAGGGACCTGGGTTCGATTCCAGCCTCGGGTGACTGTCTGTGTGGAGTTTGCACATTCTCCCTGTGTCTGCATGGGTTTCCTCTGGGTACTCCAGTTTCCTCTCACAATCCAAAGATGTGCAGGTTAGGTGCATTGGCTCTGCACAAAGAAAATGTAGGAAGTCAAGGTGATGTAGGTAGACTGAAACTCTCTCTATAACATCTGAACAGATATCTTTACTTTTGGAGCAAGGGTCAGTTAAGCAATTAAAACCAGAAGAAATAACTGAATGCTACATTAACTGCATGCCTCTTATACTGGAGAATTATTACTTAAGTACTTAGGTAATTATATTTGGATGCACAGTTATACATGGAATTCAAACTAACTTCCAACAACATGAATCTCTATGAGGGCTTAGAAGGTTCCATAACACAATTAGATTCAAATATAAACTCATTAATGAATTACTTTCCTGATTGTTTAATAATTCAAGACTTAAGTATGGAAATTGCCCACAAAGTATAACTAAATGTCAAATTAAAGTAGCTTCCATGCTGGCATATTTAATAAAGCCATTGTAGATATCAACTCTGGTTCAGAAATATTATTACACTAATTTCGAGGAGACTGGATTTGAACCTGGGCATTATTGAGTGATACTGATCCACAATCCCCCATTAACAAAGATTGGCTTTGTCTCTCTGCACACTCATGGGACATCACCAATCCACTTACAAAACAGGTCTCTACTTGAATGCTGCATATTCTGGAGTGCTATCATTATAATGTTGCTGCCAGGCTACTTTGTGCATAGAACAGGCTGCATCTCAGTTTCTCATTTTCTCTCTCACTTTACAACTACTTGGACGCTCACATCATCTTTGACTTGCCCTGACTTTTTGCTTTTGACATTTCCGCCAGAGCTTAAAGGACTCCAGTAATTCTCTTTTGCCTTGCTGTTTAGCACAGATGCAAAGCCAGGCAGCCTCTAATGATTCTATGCTATGCCAATCTCATTTCTATAACAGCAGACGATGTGACAAAGGAACTTCAACCAAATGCCCGCATCTCAAAGTCTAAGGTGAGTAGACCTCAGTCAGGACAATGCTTTCTCAGCCTGAACTGATTCACCTTAGCTGCCAAAGTAGCAATCACCTTCCAAGTCTCCATAGTCTGCATAAGGTGCAGGAGCAGCTCACTTGACACCTTGGACTATAACCCTTCCACACTGCTACCCCAACATGTGATGCTGCCTTTATTGGAAACTGTGGAGATTGTGGGTGGAGCAAGAGGCCCTCATTATTGCTGTCTCATTTACAATTTGCCATTGTATGTGTGCTAAAAGGCTTAAGCACCAGGTACTTGAATCAGGATTATAATGTGCAAAGTTCTTCTAGAACTTCTTCTGCCCTTCATGATGGGGACTTCATCTTCCAAGATTTGGAGGATGCTGTCCAGTGTTAAGTGTTTGTGCCTGGATTCCTGAACAAACTCTTTAAAAGTGATTTCTGAAAGGTCTGGTCACAAATCGGATGCAGGAAAATGAACCTGAGATTGGGCACAGGTGATTTTTTCCCATTTGTCGATTGTGTCTCTAATTCTCAAAGAAGTTAAATGATTTTTTTCTTACAATTGTATCTGAAATGTGCAAAAATGTTGTGACTGTGGTGAATGATCACAAGAGGAGCTGCTTTGTTTTGGATATTACTAACATAAGCTCATTGGAACCGTTCCCACTGGATTCAGGTATTGAAACTATGATCATCCCTGTGGCTGCTGCCCTAAGGATTCCTATATGAGTCAGCATCCAATGCATGTGGTAACCTGACCAAAGTTTGAACAGTTCGTGTAAAGGAATTTACTTAGACATCATAGTACAGCAAAGATTAGGCAAGTACATTGTTCCCGCATAGCTGGAAAATTCTCAACGTGCCCCTTACTTGTCATTTAAATTCAGAGAGATTCACCACAGTCACAACATTTTTGCACATTTCAGATACAATTGTAAGAAAAAAATCATTTAACTTCTTTGAGAATTAGAGACACAATCGACAAATGGGAAAAAAATCACCTGTGCCCAATCTCAGGTTCATTTTCCTGCATCCGATTTGTGACCAGACCTTTCAGAAATCACTTTTAAAGAGTTTGTTCAGGAATCCAGGCTGCTTCACTGGCCTGGACTCTACCAGTTGGCCTCTTTGATTATCAATTGGGAAATGGTGGATTATCCTGTACATATAATAACTGAAATAACTACCAAGAGGTCCCAGGAATTCTTCCTAACAGACAGTGCACCATTCGCCCCATCTTCAGCTAACTCTGTCCACTTTATTTCTTTTCACAGCTTGGATTTCTCTTGATTCCTTAGCTGTTAAGATGTTGAGGTAGAATCATTATTAATAACTTTGTGAAACTGAAACCTTTTTAAATCAAAAATTAAATAGTTAAAAACAGAATCCAAAATGTTTATTGCTCTTTGTGTCCCCAATATTTGGTCTGGTTTTGCAGTTTTCCATTGGCAGTAATCTTCTACCCAACCTGTAGAAATGGAGAGATTGTGGTGTCTTGTAGATCATTTAATTATCTCCGCTTGTCTGCCTTAATATAGATACGTCCCCAACATGAATTATGTGGGTTCCCAATGAGCCTCAATACATGAAGTTGTTAAAAGTCTTTAAGCTATCAACTATGGAGGACTTGTTGCCCACTGTATAATTTGTACTTGTCCACCTCATTTGCAGGTATTGACTAATTTATTGACAAAGTTTAGCTCCTGTTTCCAGGCAGGAGAAGGGATGAAGTTGAATAGCATGCCCCTGTGTTATACAGCAATTACGTTGTTGTTTATTAGTTTGCTTTGTTTTCAAATGGAGAAGAAAAGCTGTCCTGAGTAATTTATGTGGCTTTAGCTAATGTCTCATTATAGTAAAACCTGAGGAAACATTTAATATATTGCTAGGAGGCCAGATTATAGCCTGCTGTCTTTCTGGATGGATGCATAATTGTGCACTAGGAGGTACTCATTTGGAAGATAATCATTTTCTTTCAGTTGAATTCTCTGAGGAATAACCAAGGTTGCAGCATTTTTGCACATTGATGCAAAATACTTAAGAAAAAAATTAGGCTCACTGAAAATCAAAAACATGATTGAAAAGGACATTCGGTGATAGTTAGAGTGCCCAGAGGACTGCGGTAGCTGCAGAACCTCAAAAGTTGGTTATACCAGCGAACAAACGTAATGGATAAATACACTGTCTGGTGTCCTAATAAACCATGGAGACTGGAAATAATCCAAATCTTGTTCTCGGACTAGAGGCAATTTGTAGATATGTCCTGGATGATTGGGAAGATTATATTTGCTCTTGACTTTCCTGGAGCAAACACGGAAGAGTCAGATCACTATCACTGATGATTACCTGGGCGGCACGGTGGCACAGTGGTTAGCACTGTGTTAGTGTTAGGTAAGGGGTAAATGTAGGGGTATGGGTGGTTTGCGCTTTGGCGGGTCGGTGTGGACTTGTTGGGCCGAAGGGCCTGTTTCCACACTGTAAAGTAATCTAATCTAATCCTGATTTTAGGGTGTTGTTGGTTGAGGGCTATTTCACATTCAGCTGTATAGCACAATAGCCAACTGGTGTTCCATGCCTCAGCTCACACATGGAGAGTTATATTTTTGACAAGATTCCAGTGAACTGTCAACATTCACGGAATTTTCAGAGTGGCACAATCCTAAGCCTGTTTTCACACCTGTTTACCATTTGCAATGTTATCAAGGCATTTGCCTCTTGCCAAAGTGAGCATTTTCCTTGGATTGATTGTTGATTGTGGCCTTAAATCTAGACCTGGTCAATGGAATGCAAATTTCTGTTCTCTGCCAGACGTTAGAATTTTATTTGAAGTTCGACCAAAATAAATGAGAGCATAAGAAATTGTGAAAGACAAAGGTCTTTCTGTTCACACTTCCACATGGTGTAAAAATTGTGAAAATCTAATCCACGCCCTCTTCCACTACACAATTCATTTGAGTATCAGGGAAAATTGCAATCAAATAAAAGATTGAGCATTTTGAACTCAATTCTTCATAGGCTTGGGTTCACTCACATTAAACTGTTCATAATTTAGAAAAATGAGCTCTATAGTGTTCAAACAACCCATAAATAAATGGGTGTAAAAAGGTAGGGGGAGAAACTTTACTCTGGTCAAGTGCAAATGCTGAGGTTAAAGAACATTGTTGTAATAAAGTGGTGTGTGTGTCCTTTAGATGGAACCAGTGCCTATTTAGAATAAACAGAAGTTTTGATTAATTTTCAATGACCTCTCCTCTGAGGAAATTTAAGCCAGGGAACGTTTTAATCAGTCAACATGTCTAAAATTACATAATTCTTATCCAAGGAAACTCAAACTTTATCCAGTTTGGAAAGTTTAGTATCAACATTGAGTTTGTGCTTATTTATATGAGGTGCATGCTATCTATTATATATTAAATATATAATAAGGAGATGACAGCTTATGGTTAGTTGCCAAGGGCAAGGCTAAGTAAATGCTTTCTCCCCAAAATGCATGTGCTGATCTCAGCTGGATTGAACTAACGCTGATATATCCCTTAACTCATCACCTGCTGCAACAGCCATATACTCATACAGCCGCCATTCGCAATGTTATTCAAAGCTCAACTAATGGCTTTCTGTAAAGTTGCAGTTTGTTTGCATTCAATGTATGAACTTTTTCAACAACTGACTCCATCTGGAATCTAATTCAAGAAAGTATCTAGGGTGATTACAACTACAAAAACAAGATGAAATAATTTTGGATTTAATGCAACTCAGCCAAGGCATCCCTAGATCAGATTTGTGCCGATTAACTGAAGTACAAAGACAGGGCTATGGCAACAAGTTCCTAATCAAGTATTCTAACAAAAATCGTGGCTAGTTAATCTACAATTGAGAAATCAAAGCACCAAGACTCATTGCCTATGATGTCACCCAGTGTGAAAATAGAAATAAGTTAAATCAATGTAATGACTACATGATGTTAACTTGGGTGTTTGGAGTCTTTGTACTGTTGGAAAGCTAAGGAAGGTGAGCTTTTGAATTTTGCAGCATTCAGTAGGAATCAGTTATTTAGATTCAGTTTCAACTGTATGTGTTACTGGAGTAGGAGGAAGTAAATACATAAGAACATGAGACAGTGATTAGCCAATAAAGGGACAAAATGGCTTTCACCTACTCTTAGAATTGTTTCTGATATTAACATATAAAATGAAGCAGCCGACATACATTTTGATAGAAATAAAAAAAGAGGAGATGTTTCCAATACTCAAAAGCCCAGGCAGCATCTGTGGATAAAGAAGATCGACTCTTCTTCAAACTGAATTTTGTATAACTGTATCTTTTGCTAGACTAAGTCAACTGGGAAGCTGGGAATATTACATCCAGTGCACAAAGCATATCCAACTGGCAAAATATAATTGTAGTTGAATTAACACTACTTCTGAAGAAGGTCTGATCCTTTGAGAACTCATTAAATAACCACATTGTTTTAGCTTCACTAACCCCAATGAATTTGATTCTGTGCATTCTTATGTGAATAAAGTGGTAGGACTACTTCATGCAATTACATGGACCAAATGTTTATCTTGCTTTAAACACATTTTCTTAAACTAACATTTGAAAATCCCTGATGGTTTTGTGGGTGCTGAAATACACAATTCCGGAAGATAATAGGCTTTATTTGAAGTCTGCAGTGAGCTGGCCTTTTTTAGCTTTGGAGATGTTAGGAGTATTTCAACTGCCCTGAGCACTCTGGGGCTAGAGCAGAGTCCCTGCTCTTGTTCATTCGCCATTGACAGTGGCCTCTCCAGATTTTCAAGTCAAAAATTAATGGATGTGAACACTGATCTCAGATAGCATCATGCTCAGCATTCCAAAGTCAAATAGACTATAAATTATAACTGTTTAAGCCTTTGAAATGGGTCAAAATTGAAATAGTAGAAGGAAATAAATACATCAATCGCCCTCCACCCCATAACTAAAAAAAAAATAATTTTGGCAAAAGGTTTCTTATGTCTCCATAATGGTGCATAACTATAATTTCAAAAATATTGGGAAATGGCCAGACAGCTAAATTATTTTTGTCCAGCCACACTGGGAAATAATGTAAGACTAAAGGCTTTTGCATGCTAATCTGTCATGTTATGTCCATTTGCATTGCTTGTCTCATCTAACAATCTTCACGCCTCACTAAGTCATGGGAACAGTCTGTTGTATTATTACAATCCTGTGGTAAATTTAACAGTCAATTAGTAAGGAACCAAAATAATTCCTCACTCTTACGTCTGTTACTTGTACTTTTTTTTTCATTATTCATCTCTTCTAAAACAAAGAAGCACCAGGTGAGAAGGCTGCATTCACAGTTCCGTTCCCCTATTTGTCACACAATAGTTCTTGAAAGGTAAATCATGTGGTAGGTCTTTTTACTTATAATTATAGTTACTAAATAACAATTGGACAGTTAATAATAGTGTATATGATTTTGGTTCACAGCTAAAATGTATGGCTTCTTAAAGGCTTATTTTCCAACTACTCAGACATCCGGTAAGTTATTTAATACTGGACCGTGTTCCAGAATGATCCTGTGGAAACCCAGTGTGAGAAAGTACTGATTCACTGCTGGAGAATGTTGTTTTGTTTTCACAAATGCTGAATGACTGCTGCATCACCATTTTGCTGCAGCCCTAGATAGTAAATTCTGACAGATCGTTTCTGCTTGGGGTGCATCACAACCATGTGTTCACACAAAATTCAGAATGTTGCACTTTCCAATAGGAGATCATAGATCAAACAATCAGGAGAATAAGCCATTGCTGTTCTCCCTAGCCTTGGGCATTCAGATGGATTGCAACACCTTTACATTACCAAGCTGGGATCAACTATCTCATTACAGATCTTGGAATTGAATTTGGAACCCTCCTTGTCCATTTAACTCAATACCACGCTGTGCAGTGCATTTGAAACTGATCTGTCAGAAAAGCCCTGAAGCTGCCATTTCATGTGAAAAGTTTTGATGAGCAAGTTTTACCACAGAAAATATGAAAGATAAGCTTTCCGCAGTGGCTTAATGGAGAAATGCTTTGGGTATTGTGCCCTTGAGCCATACAAACCAAAATTTATATTCTGAATTAGGTGATCTCAGACATTGGTAGATGCCCTTTGGGAAAGAAATCCTCTGTTCTTGCACTGTCTGGCCAACATGTGACTCAAGACCCACAGCCGGGTAATTTTTGCCATTTGAAATGGCCGAGCCAACAACTCAGTTGTACTTAAGAGTCATAGAGTCATACAGATGTATAGCGTAGAAACAGACCTTTCGATCCAACTCGTCCATGTTGACCAGATATCCTAACCTAATCTCGTCCCATTTGCCAGCACTTGGCCCATATCCCTCTAAGTCTTCCTATTCATATACCCATCCAGATGCCTTTTAAATGTTGTATTTGTACCAGCCTCCACCACTTCCTCTGGCAGCTTACTCCATAGATGCACCACCTTTGCAGGAAAAAGTTGCCCCTTAGGTCCCTTTTAACTTCCTCCCCTCTCACCCTAAACCTATGCCCTCTAGTTCTAGACTCCCCCACCCTAGGGAAAAGACCTTTTCTATTTACATATCCATGCCCCTTGTGGCTTTATAAACCTCTATAAGGTAACCCCTCAGCCTCCGATGCTCAAAGGAAAACAGCCCCAGCCTGTTCAGCCTCTCCCTATAGCTCAAACCCTCCAACCCTGGCAATATCCTTGTAAAACTTTCCTGAACTCTTTCAAGTTTCTCAACCTCCTTCAGATACTTACAAACATACCAAGATGCAAATATACAAATTGAAGCAGGAGGAGGCCAGTCAGCATTTTTACACCTCTCGACCAGTCACTAAGGGTTTCACTTTAGCCTCAACCCCACATTCCACCAACCCTAAATAACCTGTCACTCGCTCTTTGTTCAAGGATCAATCTACCTCTGCCGTAATAATCTGACCCCTTTCATTGTTTTCTGGGAGATAGGCTTTAAAGGTTCGAGACCCTCTGAGAGAAAATAATTCTCCTCATCTCAATTTTAAATCACCCTATTTTTATAAAGCTCCCCATCCCTCCAGCATTTTAGCAACCACTGTGTCAAGTTTTCCAAGGATCTTGGCATATTTCAATAAGGCCTACTTTCATTCTTCCAAGCTCCAACAGATATAGTCCAACCTGCCCAACTTTTCCTCATAAGATAATGCCCCTATTCCAGGTACCAGAATTTTAACAGCTTCATTTTAGAAATAAGTAACTTTATAGAATGAAAGATTGATCCAGTGACCTTTTATTTTTAAATTACTTTTTTCCCAGTTGATCTATTTCAGCTTTCATTTCAAGGGAAATTAAGAATGGGCAATAAATGCATGCCTTCCCAGTGACGCATGAATAAATAAAACAGAAGGAGGTCAACTTGGCTTGAGCATCAATGCAACAGGGGGAGCAAGCATTGCTGATTCCAAGTGCTCTGTTGTAATCATCCCAGCTAAGTGTGATCAAGCGACCATGGGCCTAAAAGTGGACATTCTAAATTGGCTCACAGCTAGAGAAATCACACCTAACAGAAAATTGGCCAAACTAAATTAAACTGTAGCCAACACCTATCAGCTACAGGGAACAGTGGAAACCAAAGTCAAAGAGGTCACAAAGGTTTGTGAGAACCAGTTACAACCAGCCCGAGGGTTGTGTATTGGAGAAGTGTCGATCAGACTTTCTAGCACCTTGGCTTACAGTTAGTGCCTGAGGACTTGCACTTTATACCTCGCTGGCATGGCAACAGTGAAGGGTATTGGCACAACCCCATTGATGTTTTGAATCATGCTTATGACCTCATTAGCCAAAGGACATAGAACATTCAGGAAGATTTGGGGTGAGCAGGGGAGAGAGGGTAAGAACACACAACTGGAAGCCACCCACACAGTGAACTCTCACAGCAAGACTTATAGCGGAAGACCGTGCAGCACCATGGGTGGCACGGTGGCACATTGGGTAGCACTGCTGCCTCACAGCGCCAGAGACCCAGGTTCAATTCCCACCTCTGGCAACTGACTGTGTGGAGTTTGCGCATTCTCCCCATGTCTGCATGGGTTTCCTCCGGGTGCTCTGGTTTCCTCCCACAGTCCAAAAATGTGCAGGTCAGGTGAATTGGCCATGCTTAATTGCCCCATAGTGTTAGGTGAAGGGGTAAATGTAGGGGAATGGGTCTGGGTGGGTTGCGCTTCGGCGGGTCGGTGTGGACTTGTTGGGCTGAAGGGCCTGTTTCCACACTGTAAGTAATCTAATCTAAATCTAAGACCCAGGAGAAGATGTGCCCTGACCTGGAGACCGATTCACCTTCATGAAGATAGCCAGCCCTACGTTGGAAAGAAAGGGGATTCCAATGGCCAGGTCAAACATGTGGATCATTGTAGGCAATATCCTTGCTTAGACAGAGCTAGACACAGAGTTAATATTATGGGAATTTGGAAAATGCTCATGTGGAATATCAAATAAGGTTTTTTAGTAATACAATCGAGTTGAACCACAAACCAAATTCTGTGCCCCTTTCTCCACCTCACTGATGAGTGCTTGGGTAAAGTGTTTTTAAAATGTAAGCTGGTCAAAGTATCCAAGCAAGGACAATAATATGTTTGTGGATATCTGGATAAGGGACAAGTGCAATTATAAGGGAGATGGTATCAAAGCGGAAATGGCTGAGACCAAGGCAATATACGAGGAACAATGTTCAAATCCCACCACAACAGCTGGTGGAATTTAAAATGCAATGAATAAATTCAATTAGATTTAACCTGAAACTGAAAACTAATCTCAGTAATACTGACCATGAAACATTTTGAAATTAGCTGTCTTTGCCTGATCTGGATTACATATAACACCAGTTTAACAGTAATGTTGCTGACTCTTAATGACCTTCTGAAATGGCTGGGCAAGTCAGTCAGCTCAGGGGCAATTAGGGAGAGGGCAACAAAAGTTGGCCTTGACAATAATGCCCATATTCCACCAAAGAGAAGAAAAAAAATCTGTTTAATTTCTCTGGCTGTGAACAGTGGTTATTCAGGGAAGCTAGTAGGGAAATTCCTTTATCTTGAACAACATCTTGAGAAAAGTTAGCATCTCAAGAGAGAATAGCATAATGAAGAGCTCTCTTGTGGTAGATCAAAGGTCAGGGTATGTTTTGTAAGTGGAAGTGATTAGCGCACAATGATAATTTTAATGCTGTCTTTAACTAGGCTTAACTATTTTAAGAAGGCAAATTAGTGATTAGTTATCAGTTGCAGCAGCAACAGAACGTGCCTATCTAATTTCATTTTCAAGAGTCATTCATATTGTTTTACATCTATAACAGTTATGACCATTTAAATTGTGACATTTGACGCGTGACAAACTCAATATAATATGCTCATATGTGTATTATGTACATTATTTACATTGAACAGAAGCCTCACTTCAGATTGTACTTTATTGACTGCAAAACACTGTGGGACTTCCTAAAGTTGTGAAAGATGCTAATCTTTCTTTCTATGAGAGCTAAACAGGCAAGAAGAGAGATAGGTGCCAGGTGAACAGGGAATTGGAAAACAAGATGAAATAGGTTGTGATGGATTATCAGCATTGGAATACGATTGCAAGAATAGAGGTAAAAGATACAAGTACAAGATTTGTGGAAATTGGGTCCTGGGGTTTATTGAGCATTATTGCATCTGACAGTTTGTTACTTTTCAGCTGTTTTAAGATGGATTAGAATACAAAACAAAACACATAGCTGTGCATGAATTATGACTTCACTGCTTTATGATCAAGCACTTCTGTAGTTAATGAACTCATTTATGTTTTGCAGTAAACAATGCTGCACACATTAATTTGGGGCTAAATATGCCAGTAAAAATATCCCTCCCACCCTCCCACAACTGAGGCTGGAATAACCCTCGTTGCATCCTCCGAATGTTTGAAAGCTGGAGAGAGATTTCAAATATTGGAAAAATGACAGAAACATTGGAAAAAGGAGGAAACAAACAATACTTTTTAATGGGTCTCCATGTACAGCAAGAAGTGAAAGCCTATGTTGTTGTGAAAGTAGTGGAGGAGGTCATGAACCAAGACTCACCACCCACCCCCTGACTCCACCCCAGTTCTTGCTGCCAGACACAGCTCCCACCATTTTGGAAGGGGCTAGAATAGGGACATTACACAGATAATTTTCATGGAGGCACTAACCCCACACACATTTCATTTTTGGTGTCCTGGGTGTGTGGGTTATTTTGGATGACCATGGTAGCCTTTTTGAAGAGGGAAGGATAAGGATATGAATATCACATAAGCCTTACAGTGTGGAAAGAAGCCATTCAGCCCATAAAATCTACACTGACCCTCCGAAGATAATCCCACCCAAACCCAGCCCCCAACCTTATCCCTGTAACCCCACATTTCCCATGGCTAACCCACCTCTCCTGCACATCTCGGGACACTATGGACAATTTAGCATGGCCAATCCATCTAACCTGTACATCTTTGGACGGTGGGACGAAACCTGATCACCCAAAGGAATCTCACACAGACATGGGGAGAATGTGCAATCTTCACACAAATAGTTGCCCAAGTCAGGAATTGAACCTGGGTCCCCGGCACTGAAAGGCAGCAGTGCTGACCATTGGGCCACCATGTGGCCTTGGAACACCTTTGGGGAGACCAGGTACCATTGGGTGAATTAAGATGGTCTTTTGAATTGCTAAAAGTAGACATAAATGTTATTTTAAAATGCCTAAACTCAAGCCTATTGGAACTGTAATACGAGCTGTATAGCATGGAAAATGGTCATTCAATCGATCATGTCCTCGCTGACTCTCTGAATGAACAATTTATGCACTGCCTCCCCTTCTTCCTCCCCTTCCGCACATCCCTGCACATTTCTCCTTTTCAGATATTTAGAATATGTAGAACATGTAGAAAAATGTATGACCATGTCTGCCAATGCCAAAAATTAAATCACCTCACCCTAATCTCAATTTCCAGCACCTTGTCCAAATGCCTCAATGTTATGAGACTTCAGGTACATAACCAAACATCTTTTTCAATGAGTTGAGGGTTCCTGCCATGCCTATCCTTTCAGGCAGAGAATTCCAGCAATCTTCCAACCATTGGGTCAAAGCAACTTTTCCTCATCTCTTTCTACTTATCATTTTAAATTTATTCCCCTAGTCACTGACCGCTCTGCTAAGGTAACTAGGCCATTGCCATCTATTGTATCTAGGCCCCTTACAATTTTGCACATCTTAATCAAAACTCCTATTTACATCTTGCCTTTCTGAGTGACAGTTTATGTTGTATTTCACAATTGCTCTAATTATTAGCCCACTACCAAGCATTCTGTCTCTCAGCAGATGCATGATATACCTTTAAAGCACATGCTTATGATGTAATGACCACATGATGGTATGTGACCAAATTGTATGATTCATTCAATCTCTATTTTACTGAGCACTGTCTTCTTGCTGCATGACATACCAAGGGAAATTTTCTTAGTTTAAGTTCAGATATGTAAGCACTTGTGATTATAGCAAATATTTGTAACTACTTTTTGCTGAAATAAAAGTGTTACACCCTGACAGTTACAAATCAATAGTATATTTTAGTGCAACAAAGGATGGACGGTCTAACCTGTAACAATGGGGTATACTCCTCAATCCATTTTTAGGTAAAGGGAGAAGGTAAGCCATCCTCCATTCATCCAGCACTACAACTGCATCTCGTAAAGATTGTAAAATGATGGTCAGATCATTGGTTACAACTTCCCTGGCATCTATAAACAGCCTGGTGTATATTTCAGTCAGTCTTCATGGTTTATACGTTTTCAAGGATGCTAATTCCTCTCTCCTGATGTTTATCTCATCCAATATTTCTCAATCCTCCTCCCTAACTATATGATCCACCTTTACTGCAAAAACAATCAAAATATTCATTATGACCCATACCTATATCATTAATTAATTACTATTTTAGTCTTTTATTGGCTCTACTCCTTCCTCAGTCACCCTGTTATTCTTAATATATTAAAAAAACATTTGAGTTCTCCTTGAGTTTATTATGTATTGCCCTCTCTTTACACTCCTAATTTCCTTTTTGCTTTTGCTCTAAACTGTCTATTTTCCTCTTGGCTTTTGTTTTTGCAGCACTGGCCTCTCAGTATCTGAAATGCACTTTCACTCCTGCCTTATCTTACCCTTATTCTTTATGATATCTACAGGCTCAGAATTGGGCCATTGTGCCCATTTTCATTGATGAAAGTTATGACTGAATACTTTGAAACTTCCCTATGAATTCCTCTCACTGTTCTAACACTGATTTCCATTACTTCTAGATTACTTTTGCAAAATCACCGTCCACTTGGTACAATTGGTTTTTCCTCAATTTGAAGCTTTAGCTCCTGTTCTGTCTTTGCCTTCTCCCAGAGCTATCGAATATTGATGAAAAAATGTATAGTTGTAAAATCTTTTTCCCTTGCACTCATCAGGTCAATTTGTGAAAGTATTAATTCAAAGTGAAAATCAACATTTATACTGCATGAGAATGATTGGTTAGCAAGTGGATACTAATTAGTAGAGGTCCTGCCATCGAGAATGCAACAATTAATGATGATTGACAGTTAACTGCCAGGCTTTGTTTACCTTTTATATCAGGCAGGTTGAAACTGATTGGCTAGTGCAGCGCTCTCAAAAATAAACCAGTGGATGGCTGCTGCCTTCAATCTTAAATAAAATATAAAGGTAAGAGAAATACATATATAACAAAACACAAGAAATGTGCATTAATTCACACCCACTCATTCCTTAGGTAGGACTTAAAACAATTTCTGGTCAGTTTAACTATTTTAGCCCATTCACAATCCTCACATAGTATATTATCTTTTCCAACAATAAGAACAACTTTACACTGAATGGTTGAATCAATAAGCTCCACTTGAACAATCTTGCATTTCAAGTTATTAAATTCCAGAAAACAATAATGAATCATGATCTGTATATATTAATGTTTCTTTGCAACCATAATGGACACAACCTTCAATATGTTGAAGAGTCAATAATAATCCCAAAATCTCTATTTCACTGCAGAATATTTAATCAGACACTGGTTTAATTTATTTTAGAGAAGTATTCTATTGTTTTGTCTAATCTGGATTCATTATCTTGCAACAAAGCTGCACCTACCCACAAGTCAATTGCCATTTTAAAAGATTTAATAAAATCAGGGGCAGTCAATTTATTAAGATTGGCATTGACTTCTGAAAGACTGGATAGGCTGGGACCTTTTTCACTGGAGCGTAGGAGGTTGACCTGATAGAGGTTGATAAAATCATGAGGGGTATATTTAAGGTGACTGGCAGGTGTCTTTTCTCTAAGTTGGGGGATTTCAAGACTGCGGGAATATTTTTAAGGTGAGAGGAGAAAGATTTTAAAAAGACCATGAGGGGCAATGTATTTACACTGTAGTTCATGTGTGAAATGAACTTCTAGAGGAAGTGGCAAATGCAGGTATGAATACAACATTTAGAAGACATTTGGATAAGCACATGAAGAGGAAATGTTTGGAGGGACATAGGCCAAATGTCGGCAGGTAGGACTAGTTTAGTTTAGGATTACGATTGGCATGGACTGGTTGGACCGAAGGGTCTATTTCTGTGTTGTATGACTCTATGGCTGCTTGACACTCTGCTGACCAAATGACCTTTGCTTGTTTTCATGACAATTCTGTTAAACCTATTGTGCTATTGCACATGCAGAGAGTAGTTTCTTAACAATGCTACAATAAGAGTAGTGTCTGCTATATCTCAAATTACCATGATGTAGAGGTGGAGGTGTTAGACTGGGGTGGATGAAGGAGATACGCTCCGAAAGCATGTACTTAGAAATAAATGTGTTGGACTGTAACCTGGTGTTGTGTGATTTTTAACTTTGTCAAATTACCATGTACAGTTGTATTCAATATTAATATACAATAAACAGAGTTTGAAAGACATTTATAATTGAAGAAAGTTCGTGGCTTTGCCTTCTTGACCAGTGGGTCCTGAACACAAACATTTAGATATCAGCTTAAAACCATATGGCAAAAGGTGGCGGCAGCAATGGGATTCCCTGCCGAGAAAGTCATGGCCGCATTGAAGATTGAGAAACAGATTTGAAACCAGTGCAGAAGAGAAGAACTTAAATAAAAATAACTTTTCCAAAAAAAATTGTTAGTTCAGCTTTAAGTTGGTGTGGCTGAGAGAGTTGCTGCAAAAGAAAAACACAGAACAGGAAACTACTGCGGAGAAACCACCAAAAATAACTATAAGTCAATAAAAGGTTTGTACAGATAGTAACAGTAGAAACGATCTTTTTAAAGGGAAAACAAAAGGCAGTGATTGTTGTGAAAGCCCACCAGCAGCCAACAGGAAAAGTCTGCATGGAGCACCCACAAAAGAGGCAGATTACCGATTACCTGAAACTGGTTTAATCCCTTAAAGATAAAGCCCCAAAAAATAGCCATTGAGGCCAAGTTCAGACTTCTGCCAGTGATTTAATAGCTTTAGACTATTTACTTGATTACAACGTGTTTCCACAAGTAAGTTAAGAAAATTCTTCAACAAGAGGCTGAACATTCATTGATTGGAAGAGGCAGGCATGAGAATTCTTCCAGTAGTTAAATGTTTAATGTAATGTTAAATTTGAAATTTCAGAACACTCAGAGTGATGTTAAATCTTTATTGTGTTGATGCTTTGAGCAAGATACACAAGAATGATTTAGTCACTTTGAAGTTTTATCAACTTTGTCTCTAACACCTTTTCTTGAGCAAGCAAAGAAAAATAGTGCAAATCTGATCATGTGCTGAATGATAATGTGCGAAAAAATTTCATGCACATAAAAATCGATATTGGCAATGCCGCAGCAGCCATCTGTGACACAGTCAAAAAATAAATAAATTGAATTGATTGAAGAAATGTTGATGAAGGTTCTATGCACAGATCAGATAGGCTGACATGTATATTCAAGTTTTAAAACTGAATGTGGATGAGGGAGTCAGTACAGCAACATGACAAGTTTCTTTGTCTGAGAAATAATTGCCTATGGAAAATAAATAATACCCTTCTCTCGGAGAATTGAACTACACCTGATTTAGATTTGACAGAATTCACCTCTGAAAATGTTTATCTGACCATATTTAAGCTAGATACTAGTACAAATGTTACAGTTGTCTTGGATTATCCTCAGTGGGTAGCTAAGGTGACCATGTTTTAAAACCAATGGTACCATTCCTACAGTTAAAGGAATGTTGAATCTCGATTAATATTCAAAGATCACACATATGAGGAGAAGGAATACCATTGTCTGATCTAGATCCTATTGTTGGGAAAAGAGCAAACAACCAAAATTCTCCATTTGTCCCTGCAGTCATGTCAATGCAAGTCGTTCATATTTAAGGCGTGTGGTCAGGGCATCATTTCAGTTAACTCTCTGAGTGAATGGAAATCCACAGAGAAGCAGGAAGCTCACCAGCTTTGCCTCAGGTATTGCTGTATCTTGCCAGAGGTTTTCCTTATTCACTTACTAAAACTAATGAATCAAGTCAAAGATTGTGGTGGGTGTGAGCTATATGGAAAACAGTGTAGAGTCAATGTTGTAAAGAAGCAGCAATCTAAGTAATCCATTTGGGAATATATGTAACTGTTCATCAATGAGAGAAAAAATGCTTGGGAAAAGGTGCTGTGTAAAAGCTTTAGGAACTTGGAGCAACCTTGCAATGATGTAATGGAGATTGTCATTGGGTATAAATAACATAGTGTAATGATGTTAGATAGACAAAGAAAACCGCATGTAGAGAATAATGTAACAGTAAGATAATGGCCTGATAAATCTCAGAATACTGTGTATATCTGCATTTAGTATTATGATACCCTAAACAGGGTTCTAAAGAAGCCTGAGCCCAAAGGCAGTTCTTGATCTTGTCTTCTCCTTGACCAGTTTGTCTTGAACTCAAACTCCTTCAGTGTGAGCATAAAAACCACATAACAGAAAGACAGTCAACCTGGTGAAACTACAGAGCTGGACTCCCTGTATTCCAAGAGCCTAAAAGCATTCAATGGAGAGAGGTCTCAGAACAAGCAGATCAGATCTAAGGTCTGCAGGGCTGTCACATCCATTTGTGAAGGTTGTTGACAATTAAACAACTCAATAAGAAAGAAAACAAAGAAAATTTACAGCCTAGGAACAGACCCTTCGGCCCTCCAAGCCTGAGCCAATCCAAATCCACCGTCTAAACCTGTCACCCAATTCCTAAGCATCTGTATCCCTCTGCTCCCCACCTACTCATGCATATGTCCAGGCACATCTTAAATAAATCTACCGTGCCTGCCTCTACTACCTCTGCTGGCAATGCGTTCCAGGCACCTACCACTCTCTGTGTAAAGTACTTACCACATGTATCCCACTTAAACTTTTTACCTTTTACCTTGAAAGCATGACCTCTCGTTACTGAATCCTTCACCTTGGGAAAAAGCTTATCTCTATCTACCCTGTCTATACCCTTCATGATTTTGTAGACCTCAATCAGGTCCACCAATCTTTGTGTCATCTGCAAACTTGCTGATTATACCAACAGTGCCCTCCAGATCATTTATGTATATCACAAACAACAGTTGCCCCAGCACTGATCCCTGGTCACATTTCTCCATTTCGAGAAACTCCCTTCAACTACTATTCTCTGTCTCCTGTTGCTCAACCAGTTCTTTATCCACCTAGCTAGAACACCCTGCACACCATGTGACTTCACTTTTTCCATTAGTTTACTATGGGAAACCTTATCAAACGGCTTATTAAACTCCAAGAATATGACATCTTCCTTCATCTATCAACTTGGTCACTTCCTCAAAGAACTCTATTAAGTTGGTAAGGCACGATCTCCCCCGCACAAAACTATATCGCCTACTATTGGTAAGCCAACTCTTTTCCAAATATAAATAGATTTTATCCCTCAGTACTTTCTCCAGCAACTTTCCCACCACTGACGTCAGGCTCACTGGTCTGTAGTTATCTGGAATATCCCGACTAACCTTCTTGTATAGGGGGACAATATGAGCAACCCCCCAGTCTCCGGCACGTCACCTGTGTTTAAGGATGCTACAAAGACATCTGTCAGGGCCCCAGCTATTTCCTCTCTCACCTCTCTTAGCCACCTGGGATAGATTCTATTCGGTCTTGGGGATTTGTCCATCTTAATAACCCTAATAAATGGTAGGGAAGACCCTACAAATATAGTTATTGTCAATAATAGAGCAATCCAATTCATCAGTGCAAAGGACAAAGCTGAAGAATTTTCAAATGCTGTAAGCCAAACATGCCAAATGAATGTTGATCCTAATCGTCCTCTGAGCATCTCAGTATTCACCAAATTCAGTTCATTCCATGTGATGTCAAGAAATATCACTGAAGGCATTAGATACTAAAAAGCCTATGGGCCCCTGAAATATTCCTGCAATAGGACTGGAGACTTGTGTCTCAGACCTAGCTGCATCCTTCGTCAAGCTATTCCAGTACAGTTACAAAACCAGCATCTAACTGACCAGGTCTGTCCTTCTCACAGAAAGCAAGGGAAGTCCAATCACAACCCAATTACCACTGCATCAATCTACTCTCAGTCATTAGTAATATCATGGAAGGTGTAATTAAACAACACTTACTCGGCAATTACCTGCTCACTGATACTCCTTTCGGGGTCTGATGGAGCCACTCAGCTCCTGACCCTATTACGTGGACAAAGAACTGAATAGGAGGAGTGAGGATGACCTTGCACAATATAAAGACAACAAGTACCATCAAAGAGCCCTAGCAAAACAGGAGTTGAAGCAAATTGGGGTAAACTCTCCATGAGTTAGGGTCACATCTGGCTCAAATAAGGAAGGTTATGGTTGTTGGAGGTCAATAATCTCAATTCCAGGTCATCGCTTCAGGAATTCATCAGAGTAGTGTCCAGCTTCAATTATCTTCAGCTGCTTCATCAATGACCTTCCTTCCATCATGAAGTCAGAGGTGGGAATGTTCACTCATGATTGAACAACATTCAGTATCATTTTCAGCTCCCAGCCTGGAAGCAATTCATGTCCAAATGCAGCAAAACCCGGGTTACATTCAGGCTTGGGCTGATTGTGGCAAGTAACTTTGTTGTCGTGCAACTACTAGGCAATAACTATCTTATTTAGGCTCTTAGACAGCAGTTTCCTTTCCTGCAACCTCTACCAGCTGGAAGGACAAGGGGAGCAGATGCATGACAGTATCTCAGAGTTCCCTTCCAGGTGACACACTGTCTCAACTTGGAACCAAAGCATCTTTCCTTCACTGTCACTGGGTCAAAATCCTGGAACTCCTTTCCTAACAGATCATGTGGATGTATGTACACCACATGGACTGTTATAGTTTAAGAAATTAGCTCACCACCACTTTCTCAAAAGCAATTTGGAATAGGTAATAAGTGCTAACCTAGGTAGCAACAGAAGTTTTAAAAACCAAAGCACAGACTCTAAAAGGGACCACTCGTTTCTCTGAAGAAGGAGTTGCTGTATTGGGAGTTAAGCATCAAAAGACTGTGAAGAGAAAAGATTTTGCCCGAAGCTATTGGACAGAAGGCAAGGTATTATTCTGTTTATATTAAGTAAGAAAGCTTTGCAAGTCCTATTTCATTTTATATCCCTTTTGCACTCGTGTAATTATACTAATTAAACAACATGATCATATAATACTCATTGAGCTGAATGATTAATTTAATTGTGGAACAGCATAGCTTACAATTTTAACCAAACTTCAATTCATCTAATGGGAGCTTGGTCGGCCTTGGGAGAGATTGAGGAAACAAATGAAAATGGGATAGTCAGGTTTTGCCTGTAGAAGGATACAACAGTTACATTTGTGTTGTGCAAATATACACAGAACAATGCAAATCCATTCCTAAAAGTTAAGATGGTTACACTGATTAAGAAATCAAATTATGTGACTAGTCCCTGCAGAGATTTTTTTTAGCTGCGGACTCAATGCTTTTTTAATTGACAGGACATGTACGTGGTTGGCCAGTCCAATATTTATTGTCCATCCAGCAGTTGAGGATCAATCACTGCGGGCCAGACCAGGTAAGGATAGCCAATGTTCTTCCTGAAAGGACATTAGTGAACCAATTGGCAACAGTTTCATGGTCATCATTTGACTCTTATAGTCATACAGCACCAAAACAGACCCTTCTATCCAACCATTACCCCAAACTAAAATAGTTCCACCTGCCTACTCTTAGTCCATATCCCTCCAAATCTTTCCTATTCATGTGCCTCTCCAAATGTCTTTTAAATGTTGTAATTGTACCCGTATCCATCACTTCCTCGGGAAGTTCATTCTACATGCAAAGACAAATGCACAAGATCTTCAACTTCATGATGGGCCTTAAACAAACAACATATAGCTTTGGTGCTTGCTTGTTTCAGAATTAATTGGTGTTGTTGACAGAAACCGGCAATGACTTTTTCTTGAAGGTGAACCTCGAACAAAAACAATTGGCAAAATGCAACTTTTCTTCTGGAGTGGACAAAATGGAAACCATATAAGAATGCTGTCTCAAGAATAAAAGTGGAGGAGAGCAAACGTTGGAGAATAGAATGATTAATTGTGTTTAGAACATGAGAGAAATTCAGAACCACAGAAATGGACAGTTCTACAGCTCCAAATCCCCTCTCCAGACATTCTGCTTTGAGCAGATAAAATACACATCATTGTTCAGTGTTATTCAGAGAACAGATGAATATAGTGGGAGTATAACATTGTTCTACCTCTACAGCTAGCAAGCATTTCAGGTTCATCACTGCACTGTACCATTTTGTGAGGAAGATTAGAATGGGCTAACATCAAAGTAACTGACATGATAATCTTAAAAGCAATATTCATTTAAAATTGGTTCTAACTAACTATCATGCGCATAAATGTTTTCCATTACATGGTAAGCGAACTGCAAATTAATATAGCTTTCTCTCTCTCTTTGGACACAATCTCCATCTATCCATCTCAATCTTTCACACCTCTTCCAATCCCCCTTCCCCCCCCCTCCCCCACCAAGTCCATACACCCTCCACATGGTCAGTATTAAATACCACCATTTCCAAGTTACTTTCAGTTGTATCAAAGAGTAACTGGATTCAAAACATTAACTCTGTTTCTCTCTCCACAGACTCTGCAGACTACCTGAGTTTCTCCTGCACTCCCCGTATTTATTTCAGATTTCCAGCAACTGCAGTACTTTGTTTTATATTAGACTAATATAGCTACCTTTAATTCAAATTAAAACAAACCAACAGTCAATTTTGTTTCGCTTCAATGGGTTAAAGGTCAGCTCATTATACATATTGCCAAAGGTTCTTCAGGCAAAATAAGTTAAGTCATGATCAAGAAACTATGGATTGCAAGATTAAACAAGTACTCATAAGACAAGAACTCTTGTAACAAGACAGTCCTAATAATTCTCAGTTCAGTTCTGAAGAAGACGTGAAACATAAATACTGTTTCTTTCTCCACAATTGCTGCCAGATCTGTTGAGTTTGTCCATGATTTTCTCGTTTTATTTCTGATTTTCACCATCTGCAATATTTTGCTTTTACTCTAACAAGTCTCAATGGGTGTGGTCTCCAATGTATAGATTTGAATTGATTAGTTGATTGCAGAGTCTCGAACATTTGACCTCATCAGCCACCTGTATTGTCTCACTAAGCACACACCAATTGTCATTGCTGATTGTTGATGGATGATTTTTGCTTCAGGAAGTGAGAAAAAAGTGTGAGAGTGCTCATAATGGGCTGTGCCAGTTTGTTGCATCATGTTTCAGTTTGTTTCAGATAAAATATCATTACAAGGTAAAGTAAGTTTGGTGGTGGCATTTGATTGATTTATTTCTTTTTGTTGAGATGCTGTGAAAAGTGTTAGTTTGTGTGCTATACAGGCAGATCGTACCATACAAAGTGCATCAGGGTAACAGAACAGAGTGCAGAATATGGTGTTCCAGCCACATAGAAGGTGCAGAGAGAGAGATCAAAATTAACACTTGAGAGGTCCATTCAGATGTCTGATAACATTGGGGAATATGCTGTTCTCGAATCTACTCGTATATGTATACAAACTTTTAAATCTTCTGCCGGACAGAAGAGGGTGGAAGAGAATATAACTGGGCTGGGAAAGTCTTTGATTATGTTGGGTCGTTTTTCCGAGGCAGTGGTAAATATAGATGGACTTAACGGATTGAAGGCTGGTTTTTGTAATGGACCGGACAATGTTCCAACTCTCTGTCTTGTGGTTTTGGAGAGAGTAGATGCCATACCAGACCATGATGTATCCAGATAGAATGCTTTTTGTGGTGCAGTCTATGAATTGTTTGAATTCAATAAAAATCTGAAATTAAGAGTCGAATGATGACCATGAAATCTTTGCCAATTGTCTGAAAAACCTATTTGGATCACTAATGTCCTTTAGGGCAAAGAAACTATTGTCCTTGCCTGGTCTGGCCTCCGTGTGACTTCAGAAACACGAAAGTGTGGTTGACTTTTAATTGCCCTGTGTACAACTGGGGGAACAGGTAATAAATGCTGGTCTAGCCAGTGACACCCAGATCCCATGAAAGAATAAATAAAAGCAAACAAATGAAGAACATAAGAACTGGGAGCAGAAGTAGGCCGTCTGGCCCTTCGAGCCTGCTCCGCCATTCAATAAGATCATGGCTGATGTTTTCACAGCCTCAGCTCCACTTACCCACCCTCTCACCATAACCCTTAATTCCTCAAAAAATTGTCTATCTTAGCTTTAAAAACATTTACTAAGGAAACCTCAACTACCTCACTGGCAGGGAATTCCAGAGATTCACAACCCTCTGGGTGAAGAAGCTTCTTCTCAATTTAGTCCTAAATCTGCTCCCCCTAATTTAGAGGCTATGCTGTCTTGTCCAAGTTTCACCTGACAGTGCAAACATCCTCTCTACTTCTATCTTACCTATTCCCTTCATAATTCTATCCATACCTGCAAGATTCCCCCTCATTCTTCTAAATTCCAATGAATTATAATCCCAGTCTATTCAGTCTCTCCTCACAAACCAATCCCCTGAATTCCGGAATCGACCCAGTAAACCCCCTTTGCACACCCTCCAGTGCCAGTACATCCTTTCTTAAGTAAGGAGACCAAAACTGCACACAGTACTCCAGATATGGCCTCACCAGGACCTGATATAGCTGTAGCATAACCTCTCTGCTTTTAAACACAATCCCGTTAGCAATGAAGAATAAAATTCCATTTGCCTTCCTAATTACCTGTTGTACCTGCAGACCAACCTCTGTGATTCATGCACAAGGACACCCAGGTCCCTCTGCATAACAGCAGCGTGCTGCAATTTTTTAACATGCAAGCAATTGTCCTCGGAGCTGATGTTTGAGGGCAGTATATTACAGTACGAGGCTATTCAGCCCATCATGTCCTTGCCAGATTCTCTACAAGAGCAGCTCAGTTAGTCCTACTCCTCTGCTCATTCTCTGTAAACTTGCAGATTTCTTTCTTCCCTTATCCATTAGGTCCGTGCAGGATGAAGAACAATTATGGGGAATGCTGTCACTCCCTACATCCAATATCTGAGCAAGACAAACCAACCAGGTGCCCTGGAAACAAATGGCAGTAGTGACCTCCCGTACCTCCACACTTGAGGGAAACAGCGACATTCTGGATGTTTCAGAGCCACATATCCAGGCAGCTAGCTGCAACACACCCAGCATTAGAGCAGCGTCACAGACCACAAGGTGAAAAATAAGGAAAGTGATGACCCTGGACCATCGAAAATGAAGCCAAAATTGTGTATCTTCTATGTGGAGTCGGAAAATAAATAAATTTCTGTTCACAATTGTAAAGGATAATCGGTCACATTGTATGTCACCAAAGTACACATAAAGACGGGTTTGGGATGACACTAAACAACAATGATGTGGAGGTGCTGGTGTTGGACTAGGGTGGACACAGTTAAAAATCACACTGTCTCAAGGAGCAGCATTCTGAAAGCTAGTGCTTCCAAATAAACCTGTTGGACTATAACATGGTGTTGTGTAACTTTTAACTAAACAACCATGCACAGTAAGTTCAAGGATCATATTCCTTCGAACATTATGCTTTAGACCAAGAAAGTTGACAAGCTGAAGGCTGTTTTGAAAGCTTAACAGTCATTTTTTTTCTAAATTAGTAACTAAACGTAAGGTCTGCGTTGAAGTGTCACTTACTTTTGGAATTTTCTGGTAAACCACAAGAAATCATTTACAGATGGTGATGTGATTGAAGAAGCAATGAGCATGGCTGCTGATCCTTAGTTCAAAGACTTAGAGAATGAAGCAATCTAGAGAAAGGCACTTGCTGATTTTACAGTAGCGATATAAGTAGAATCTTTGTCCAAAAGTGCCTACCAGCAACTACAGCAAGACCTGAAGGACTGTGAATGCAGTTCAATAAATCCATTGACATGACTGATGCAGCCCAGCTAATTGTTTTAGTGCAGATGGCTATTAAGAACATAACTAAAGCAAATCTTTTCACCCTTTTACAACAGATGGTACACCCGCCATGCTTGATGTAATTGCAGGCTTTGTTGCATTTTGGAGAAATGATACTGATTTCTCCTTTTCTATCAACGCTCCTTATAACCCCCAAGGAAACATTAGTGAGAACTTATGTCAACCTTTCCCAAGTAATGGAAGTTGTTAAGATTGCAAATTCAATTTGAATAAGAATCCTTCAGCACTGCTTGTTTAAATCCTTACTGAACAAACTCAGTACTGACTACAGTGAACCAATACTCCATCCTAACGTGAACTTGTTATGTCAAGGGATGGTCCATCAAAGATTTTTAGATCTGATGCCTGAAGTCATTACTCAATTTGAGCTATAGGGAGAGGCTGAACAGGTTGGGGTTGTTTTCCCTGAAGCGTCAAAGGCTGAGGGGTGACCTCATAGAGGTTTTTAAAATCATAAGGGGCATGGATAGAATAAATAGACAGTCTTTTCCCTGGGGTGAGGGAGTCCAGAACTAGAGGGTATACATTTAGGCTGAGAGGGGAAAGATATAAAAGGGACCTAAGGTGCAACTTTTTCACACAGAGGGTGGTGCACATATGGAATGAGCTGCCAGAGGAAGTGGTGGAAGCTGGTACAATTGCAACATTTGAAAGGCATCTGGATGGGTATATGAATAGGAAGGGTTTAGATGGATATGGGACAAGTGCTGGCAAATGAGACTAGATTAGGTTGGGATAGCTGGTCAGCATGGACGAGTTGGACCGAAGGGTCTGTTTTCATGCTGTACATCTCTATGACTCTATGACACTAATTCTAGGACTGAAATATGCAGTCCGCTGTCAGACAATATGTGCTTTCTTGACGTTGGGGTTCCTTACAGACATAATGTCAGAACTGAATGAGCTGAATGATGAAGTACAGGGAAAGGACAGAGACTTAGTGGGTACAATCAGTGCTGTGAATGCATTCAATTGAAACTTGGGTTGTGATCCTCAGAATTTAAAAAAAATGAAATGCTGTAACACGATCTGAGTCTGGAGAAAATGCGAGAAAGAAAATCAAAGACAAAGAAATATAGTTCCATCCAGAAAATGTTAGTGCACACGTGAGGATATTAGCAGAGAAATTCATTGATTTGAATTGAGTTGAATCATTTATTGTCATGTGTATTAGGTTAACTTAAAAGAGAGTCCAACATTTCTTTCTCCACTGCCAGAGTCGCACCCTGGGCTACACCAGCTCATGCCATATCACCACAAGTCGTACCTTGGGGTACACTAGCCCGTGCCATGTCACCACCAAGCGGAGGAGGCCAGACGCTGCCTGTTCCAGCACTGTCACCTTGTTAGGATTCAATAAGTGATTTCAGGAATTAAATGAGATGGAACAAATCATCAGGTTTGTCACAGATCCATTCCTTTAAGTAGACATTGCTAAGTTGGCGACCAAATTCTATCAGCTTTACAAAGCAGTTGGTGTTGACGTAGAGATAAATACAATACAAAATTATATTGAGCTGAAATGCGGATCAAGAGGCAATGATTTTTGGGGATTCAAACAGGGAATGTCAATATTATCTCGGATGTTTATTATCAGAGAGGAAGAACCAGATTAATAAAGCTATTGGAATACAATGTACAGTCAACTAATAAAAAGTTAACTGAATGATTAACATGGTTGAGTAATTAGGTTTTACCTTATTTTTGTTACCAAAAAGAGTTTTATAATTATTTGAATTAAGGGGAGATTTGAGTATTGCTGTAACTCTACATTTACTTGCTCTTTATAAGTAAAATTCCTCAACAAGTAGTAACTGGATCAAACTATGCTGTGTTTCAGTCTGTCTTTGGAAAGATTCAAGAGTTTATTTGTGTATGTAAGGTATAAAATCTAATTCCGATCTTAAGGGGTCATATTGTTACATCCATCGGCTAGGTGACTATAAAGTAAAGTAACTGACAGTGAGGTCACACTACTTCACTAAAAATGCTCAAACTGCTCAAGGTAATAAACAGTGCAATCTAAATATCAGTTGGAATAGCCAAGGTTCAAACATATGACAGAAGAAATTTGACCCATCATGTATGTGCCAACTCCTTGCTCTTAAAATTGAAATGAACAGTTGTAAGGTGAAAAATGCAGAAGTGATATGAGGAAGGATGGCTGGGCACCAGGGGCTGGGAACTACTGTGCAGTTGGCTGGATGCAGCTTGTTTCTGGATTTAATTCAGGGCCTGCAGTCCCTTCGCAAGATTTTGGAGCAAATGGCCGCTGCAAAGGTGAACCTCAGCTTCAAATGGAAACAGCAACTTGGAACATCAGGTGGAGAAGTACTTCAGAGGGAGGGAATCCTGGTCAGGGAAGCGGCGCAGAAGCACAGAGGAGGCGGGAGGGCTGAATGGCCAGGAACCACCGCTCTTTGGAGCAGTGCAGCTTGTGACACCAATAGAGGAACACTGAAGCAGGGGTTTGTATTACAAAGCCTGCCACAGAAACACCACAAAAATGGCTCCTCCAAGTAGCAGAAGATGCAGAATGTCATATTTGTGATGAGAAAGGGGCAATGGATATTGTTTTGTGGTGATGAGATGCCAGTATGTGTAGCTGATCTGCAGAGAAACAGTCTCTGTCATGAAAAATAAGGCAGCACTGAATAACATTAAAGGATAAAGTCAAATATGAAGAATTTCAAATAATCTAATTTTCTTTGAAGCCAGTAAATATGTATTGCAATAATACATTCAATTTCAAACATTCTCTCTGAATGAAGCTGAAGGTGTTTTTACGATAAGTTCACTCACCACATTACTGGACCCTAAGGAACACTCTCTTTATCTTTTCTTGGCCTTGTGAAATTTGTTTGCTGCACATCCAAGTTCTCTCTAAGTGTGCCAATATCATACACAAACATTGCAAAAAAATGCCTTAAACCTCATTCAGAGAGAAAGTTTGAATGCGAATTTACTGACTCCAGAGAAACTCTCACATTATTTCAGAATGTGAGCTTATCTCATTTTTGTCATTTATATAAATGACATGGATGTGAACATTGGAGGTATAGTTAGTAAGTTTGCAGATTATGCCAAAATTGGAGGTGTATTGGACAGTGAAGAAGGTTACCTGAAGAGTACAATGGGATCTTGATCAGATGGGTCAATGGGCTGTGGACTGGTGGATGGAGTTTAATTTGGATAACTGTGAGGTGCTGCATCTTGAAAAAGAATATCAGGGCAAGACTTATGCACTTAATGGTAAGGTCCTGGGAAGTGTTGCTGAACAAAGAGACCTTGAAGAGACCTTGGAGTGCAGGTTCATACTTTCTTGAAAGTGGAGTCTCAGGTAGATGGGATAGTGAAGAATGCATTTAGAATGCTTTCCTTTATTGGTTAGACCATTGAGTATAGGAATTGTAAATAGGATGTAACAGCATTTACAAAGCATCTGGATAGGTATATGAATAGGAAGGGTTTAGAGGGATATGGGCCAAGTGCTTGTAAATGGGACGAGATTAATGTAAGTAACTGGTTGGCATGGACGAGTTGGACCAAAGGGTCTGTTTCCATGCTGTACATCTCTATGACTCTATGACTATGTCAGATCAGATTAATGATATGGTTCGGGACGTTGAAAAGTCAGTGACAGATTTTGAGTTTTACTTTCTGGCTATTGCTGAGACATTTGTCATAACAAATACAGCTAGCTTTGTGCATGGAATCATGGTAGTTTTTGAGTTATACAGTTATGGAGTTAAACAGCAGTCTATCTCATCCATGCTGACCAGATTTCCCAAACTAAACTAGTCCCATTTGCCAGTATGTGGCCTGTAACCCTCTAAACTTTTCCTACTTGTGTACCTGTTCAAATATCGTTTAAATATTGTAACTATACCTGCAAATATCACTTTCTCTGGCAGTTCATTCCATATATGCACCACCCTCTGTGTGAAAAAGTTGCCCCCCAGATCCCTTTTAAATCTTTTGCCTATCACCTTAATCCTATGCCTTCTACTTTTGAACTCCCCTATCCTCGGGAAAGAACCCTTCTTATTCACCTCACCTATGACCCTCATGCTTTTAGAAACCTCGATAAGGTCACTCCTCAAATTCTCACGCTTCAGGGAAAGAAGTCTCAGCCTATCCAACCTTTCCTTATAACTCAATGCTCCAGTCACAATAACAGCTTGTAAATCATTTCTACACACTTTTCAATTTAATAATATCCTTCCTAAAGCAGAGTAATGAGAACTGTACACAGTATCCAAAAGTGGCCTCACCGACGTCCTGTACAGCTGCATCATGACGTCCCAACTCTTATACTCAATGCTCTGACCAAAGAAGGCAAGAGTGCCAAATGTTGCCTTCAGGACCCTGTCCACCTGTGATGCCACTATAAGATGATGTACTTCCATTAACAGCAATACATGTCACCACCTAAGAGACAATTAAGTGGCCTTACAACTGATATTGCTGCAGCCATGTCTAGATGTCAAATCAGTTAGCTGCTGTGGTCAAGAAATAACTGGATTCCGTGGTTGTGGGTATGTTCGCCGAGTTTGGAAGTTGATTTGCAGACGCTTTGTCCCCTGTCTAGGTGACATTCAGTGTTTTGGAGCCTCCTGTGAAGCACTGCTGTACTGTGTCTTCTGGAATTTATTTGGCTCCATTCCTGCTGCTTCTGGATGCCAGTTCCAGTAGTTCATTGCAGTGGCTGCTATATGGGGTCTAGGTCTATTGTTTGTTGATGGAGTCCATGGATGAGTGCATGCTTCTAGATATTCTCTAGCTGTCCTCTGTTTAGTGTGTCCATCAACAAACACATAGACCTAGACCCAATTTACCGGCCGCTACAATGAACTACCGGAACCGGCAACAGGAATGAAACCAAATAAATTCCAGAAGACACAGTACAGCAGTGCTTCACAGAAGGCTCCAAAGCACTGAAGATGTCACGTAGACAGGGGACAAAACGTCTGCAAATCAACTTCTCAGTTCGACGAACATACCCACAACCTGAGCTACAAATTTAAATGCAAACCTTAAATAACTCTCAACCTTGATCTAAGTGAGTTCATGGCATGTGCTGCTTCATTCAACAAAAGAAGTTGTGTGCACAATCCCTGTGGCTGAACAGCGTAGTATTGAAAGAAGAATCAAGCATTAACTTTGTTAAAAATAAAGCTTTATACTGCCAACAGTTTAGAGGAGAACTTGAATCAGAATACAGTGAATTTATTTGCTATTGTGTAGTGATAGGGCTGAGCTAATGGAAGATGCTAATTCGATTTTATGAACTGAGGAATGAAGTGAACGTTTTCATGGGAAACCTGTAGCTGAGCTAAGTGAGTGCAGGTGGACGTCTGACTTGGCATTCACGGTCAACATTAAGCAGGACTTGTCTCAGCTCCATGTCAAATTGCAAGGGCCGAACCAGATTCTCATTTCTATTTTTCTGAATGTGAAATCATTTGAAGCAAATTTAAAACTGTGCCAAATGCAGCCGGAAAAGGGGACAAAATGCATTTTCCCATCCTCCAGAGGCAGAAAACCTGCAACAATGGAGCAGTATGCCAGGCAGTGTGCAAATTTACTCCAGAACTTCTGTGTGACCTAACAATGTAAGGACTGATATTAAATATTATTACCACACTGTTCAACATCAAAGCTGCCAATGTACCTAAAAACTTTCAACTTGGCCTGCAACGCAACAGTGTATGAAAGCTAAATCCAGTGAGCTGCATCTGCTGTGATTGCACAGATTCCGTGTAGGTACAAGAAACGTTTCAAACCTTGCAGAACTCGAGATGAGAATTACAAGCCTGTCCAGAGCTCCATAATGTTGTGTGCATTCCTTTTCAGAACCTTCTCTGGCAAAAAGCCATCTGCATTCCAGATTAACAGAGGAAACTTTAGAACAACACTTAAGAAAAGCGCCACCTTCATTGGCAGCAGATGCAGAAAAACTCTCTTTAGGCAATGCAAAGTTATCCATTACATCAAAACAGTGGCATGTTTCATTTTCCCCTCTCAAGAATTGAATTAAGCCGTGTTTTTTGTGCAGCCCTCAATTGATAACATCCGTGAGTCGCTGGCCTCTGATAACTTCCTGCTCCTGGGGTGATTAGGATAGAATACATATATTGTCACATGTGCTTTTACAAAACGAAAGTGAAAAGTTTTATAAGTTGCCATAACATACTGTCAGAAATCATAAATAAGAAAAGTTTGGTTTGTCAGTTCAATTAACGGCTCCTGGGGGTTTGGGGGACCCTGGGAAATAGGGCCGGGCTGAGACTGCCCTGGGCACACCGAGACGCGATCTCCGCCAGGACTAGACCCACCCTCCAGGCTGCTGGAATACCCGGAAGCTGCCGAAGAAGACCTCCACAAAGGGACGAGGTCGCCACATCAGCACAAGAGAGCCCCTCCTGATAAGACCGCCACACCAAGAGACCACCCTGCCAAGTGCCAAGCCTATACAGGGGACCCCCGTACCTGCGGGGGGTACATTCCAAGACCTGCCGTGGAGGCCCGAAACCGCGGAGAGGAGTGAACTCATTCATTTCAATGGGAAGTTTATCTCCCGGACAGACCCCTAGTCTCAGTTCTGGAACATTCCATACAATATGTTTGGGCCACAGTAAAGTGCGGGTAAGTGAAACTGCAGAAAACAATTCTGTGGAAACGGCAGTCACTCTGTATTGCCAATCTGGGCCATAAGAAGCCTCCTCATTGATGGTGTGTTGTGATCTGGAAAACACTGCCTGACAGGGTGGTGGAAGCAAATTCATTCATAACCTTCAAAAGGAAAATTGGATAAATACTTAAAGCAGAAAAAAAATAGATTAGGTTGTTAAGGAAAAGCAGGGAAGTAGGATCATTTCGATTGGTTGGACAAATTGCTAGCACAAACATGATGGAATGAATGGCCTCCTTCTCTACTGCACCATTCAATATGCAAAAGTGACTTTGGTTACTGGACGTAGGTTTGAAAATGAACCTTGCAGCTCAGCGAGCAAACCTACATGCAGAACCTCAACCTGAGCCACAAATCTTCTCAAAACTCGCTACCATAAAACTGGCTAATAAAATGAAACCAATTTAGAAATCAAGGTGAGAAGATTTGCAAATGGTTTTCCTTTTTCGTGCTTCTGCCAACACCCAGGTTTAATGCAGGCAATGGATATTATTGCTTCATAACAACATAGTCCAAAAATAACCCTGGATGCTTTTTTAGATTAGATTACTTACAGTGTGGAAACAGGCCCTTTGGCCCAACAAGTCCACACCGACCCCCTGAAGAGCAACCCACCCAGACCCATTCCCTTACATTTACCCCTTCATCTAACACTATGGGCAATTTAGCATGGCCAATTCACCTAACCTGCCCATCTTTGGAATGTGGGAGGAAACCGGAGCACCCGGAGGAAACCCACGCAAACACAGGGGGAATGTGCAAACTCCACACAGACAGTTGCCTGAGGCGGGAATTGAACCCGGGTCTTTGGCGCTGTAAGGCAGCAGTGCTAACCACTGTGCCACCGTGCCGCCCTAACCACTGTGCCACCGTGCCACCCTTTTTTGGGGCTGTGGTTCAGCTGGTTTGAATTGCGATGCAATAATTTTTGTGAATGTGAAGATTTCTATTCCAATCATTTACATTCTGTGATAGCTTCCTATCGAAAACATTACTCCATCTACTGGTGCCAAATTAGGTACAATGTTATGTCGTGGACCTATTCTCAGTAGGGACCAGAGCACATGCAGTTCAAGGTTATCAGCATCTGGTGATGTTTATTTCAATAGTTTGTTGCTGTCTGTAGAACTGACAACATGCAATTTGAGTTATAAGCTTAGAGTTATATCAATAGAAACTGACTATGCAAGACCACTGTGGTTATGGCATTGACTTCCTTGATCTGAGCTTGAGATTTTGGATGAAATTCATGCTTTTTTTTTGCTGGCAACGTTGCTAATAGAAATTAGTTTGAACACATTTAACTCAACTCTAGGGATGTGTCCCCGGGTGGAGAACCATCTTTAATATATTGCTAATTGACTTAAAATGAACAATCTCACTGAGAGAAACCACAAAGCTGTGGGAACAAAAATGGAGCTGAGATTGGCTTTCTGCAATTGCATTACATTTGAGGCATAGCGGATCCAGAGGAGGAAATCCAATCTTGCATTTTGCTGTCCTTTACCTGACCTGGGTGTAATTGATATTGCATTCGTCAGTATTTGCACTTCACATCTTGAAGTAGTATATTACCACCTTTCCCTTACTCCCTCAAAGAAACTCTTACCTGCGTTTTGTCATAATAGAAATGCAACATCAAACATGTCACATAAGAATGATTAAAAAAACAGATTGAGTTTTTTTCAATTATTTGCTACTTGTCATTGTTCAATAAATCTTGTCATGAATGATTTGACAACCATGCTAGCTGTCCCTCATTCTGGAATTGGAAGATCAGTCAGTTTTGCTTGCTCAGCCTAGGAGCTAATCTCAATGGCTATGCTGCACATCTCTATTTCAGGCCAACTGCCCTTCTCACTCTATTTGTGTTTCCAACCACGGTCTAAATGAGACCATTCCCTTGTTGACTTTCTCAGTGCTACCAGTTACACCCGTATTTGCCTGCTGCACAAAATACTGACGTGAGAATTCATGGTGCATGCAGGTAAATGCTCTTGTGAAAGCAAGTTTCAGAAAATTACAGCATACTTCAAAAGTATTTCTTGCCATTTCTGAGGTGTACTGGTTTCAGGTAGTCTCTAAGCTGATCCCATTTCATTGTCCTTTCCCTGTATATTTAATCCTCTCAAATGCAGGCCACCTCTCCTTGACATTCAATGGTGTTGCTATCACTGAATCTCCCACTATCCACATCTTTGGGCTTACCATTCATGAGAAACTCAACTGGACTCACCACTTAAACACAATGGTTACGAAGTCAGAGGCTAGGAGCACTGCAGTGAGTGACTCACCTCCTGACTCCCAAAGCCTGTCCACCATCAACAAGACACAAGTCTCGACCTTAATGGAATACTCTCCAATTACCTGGATGGGTGCAGATCCAACAACACTCAATAAGCTTGACACCATCCAGGACAAAACAGTCTACTTGATTGACACCAAATCCATAAGCATCCATTCCCTCCATCACTGATGCTCAGTAGCGGTAGTATGTACTACCTACAAGATGTACTGCAAAAATTCACCAAACGTCATTAGAAAGCAGCTTTCAAATTTAGGTTCACTTCCATCTAAATGGACAAGGACAGCAGATAAATGGGAACACCACCACTGGCAAATTCCACTCCAAGCCACTCACCATGCTGACTTAGAAATATATTGCAATTCCTTCACTCTAGCTGGGTCAAAATCCTGGAATTCCCTCTCTAAGGGCATTGTGGGTCTACTTACAGCACATGGACTGCATTGATTCAAGAAGACAGCTCACCACCACCTTCCCAAGGGCAACTGGGGACGGAAAATAAATGCTGACCAGCCAGTGATGCTGCCATCCCATGAGTGAACAATAAAAATAAATGTACCAACTATGATTTTAGTTATGATTTGGATTCCACGTGTTTGCCTCTGAACTGAGAAGCCCAACTTGGAGAGTCTTGATCACACAATCTACACTGGCCGTGTGTGCAAATATGAAGACATCCTGCTCGGTTAGGGATACAACTACACCATTGCCGTTGTCTGATTCCCAGCAACTGTGAATGGTCTCATCTAGCACCAGCCAAAGAAAAGCAGCTGAGTTCTACAGGTGCTGCAGCCAGTAATTGTCCCTTGACCAACAACATGATAAGATTAGCCAGCATTTATTTTGTAACTGTTTGTGGGAAATTGCTGCACAGAAATTGCCCACGTTACAGTAGCAACCACTTTGCAAAAGTATTCCGTTGCTTGTGAAGTATATTAAAGGGTCCTGAGGATGTGAAAGATGCTGAGAGCAAGAAATGCAAATTTGTCCTTTTCCAGGCCACACACCCAGAAACATCTATTGTTCCAGGTGTTCTGATATTATTGCAACTCTGAGGTTCATCATATCTCTATCTGGCTGGGAGAAATTTTCAGTCAGTGGACTTGCTCCTCATGGTTCTCAGAGATAGCTGGGGGTTCAATGAAGACGTAATTGTACTTGTCTCTGGCAAATTCCATGCATGGAAATCTTGCAAATCACGTCCCTAAAATAGCCATTGATGGTGTAATATAGCTCATGATTATAGAACCATAATCCATCATTTTAGAGGAACTGAGGCCTTCAGGCCAGAGATTAGCAGGAGGGAAAGGAAATTGAAAAACATAAAGCTGACTCTTTATAGATGCTTTCTAGAGCTGCCGACAAAACAATGATCAGTTTGTAATGGGAAACTGATTTAAACTCTCAGCATTAATTGCCAACAGCCAATAGAGCCAGCAGTTCTACAACATTGATATTAGATTGATTATATCTATCGTCAGCAGTGATCTGTTTTGGAATGTACAGAAGACCTAGCAAATGGAAATATGCCACTTTTAATCCAATGTTGAGACTAGCCTAAGGCTTCGCTTCAGAGTACAATAACTGCTGAGCTTCTAGTAGAACAATCTCCACGGTAATGTTTCATGCTTTTGAAAGTTACTTCAGAATTGCTTTTGAAGATTCTGTGATCAGAGATCATCTTGTGTGATAGCAAGAACAGGGCAGAACCTCCTGTTATACGCTGGAAATCAGGAGCAAGCAACCTGAGGTGGCCAGCAGGAGGTGAGCTGAAAAATGTGTTGCTGGGAAAGCGCAGCAGGTCAGGCAGCATCCAAGGAGCAGGAGAACCGACGTTTCGGGCATAAGCCCTTCTTCAGGAATGAGGAGGGTGTGCCAAGCAGGCTAAGATAAAAGGTAGGGAGGAGGGACTTGGAGGAGGGGCATTGGGAATATGATAGGTGGAAGGAGGTTAAGGTGAGGGTGATAAGCCAGAGAGGGAGTGGGGGTGGAGAGGTTGGGAAGAAGATTGCAGGTCAAGAAGGCGGTGCTGAGACGAGGGTTGGGACTGAGATAAGGTGGGGGGAGGGGAAATGAGGAAGCTGGAGAAATCTGCAGACCTCCTTCCACCTATCGCATTCCCAACGTCCCTCCCCCAAGTCCCTCCTCCCTACCTTTTATCTTAGCCTGCTTGGCACACCTTCCTCATTCCTGAAGATGGGCTTATGCCCGAAACGTCGATTCTCCTGCTCCTTGGATGCTGCCTGACCTGCTGCGCTTTCCCAGCAACACATTTTTCAGCTCTGATCTCCAGCATCGCAGTCCTCACTTTCTCCTACCAGGAGGTGAGGTCAAGCCCAAAGTGGAGGAGATCACACCCTTATGAGGACTGTGATCCCAGCATGGCTAGATGCTTCTGGACTGTGGTTTCGAAGTATTAAATGTGTTTCTTTGTTTTTCTATTTTTTAGTAAGAGGAACTGTAATGCTTAACTTTTTAACTTTGTTTTCCTTATTTTTCTGCTTTGTAACTAGGTGTCTAAGATGATGCTGTAAATGACGACTTGTAAATTTTCACTGCGCTCAAGTGAATACATGTGACAATAAACCTAATTCAATTCAATTCAATTCAATTGCACTTGATTGTAAAAGGGGCTGGTGAGACAATTAAGAGACAATGTAATGGCAAGAATTTTGCTATGCTGTGTGAGACAGTTTTCTGTGTCTCTGTGTATTATTACACATGCAGCTGGAATGCTTAGCCACATTTAACAATCAGGTAAACCTAAAAACGTCACAGAACACCACACAATAAGAATCAACACAATCAACGCATTGACCTGTTATTCTTGATTCTAGCTCCCCATGTTGTCCAATTTTACCTGTGGATTTTGTAAGTTGATTGTCCATTGGTCTTCAGTCTTGACTTCAGGCCTGGACTGCATTCGTCACCATCTAATAGGGTCTTCAGGAATGCCTGTGATGTAATGGAATGTGGAAGCAGGGTGATGGTATATTCAATAAGAGTTGTTAGTTGGTTGGATAAGTGTGGTGAGATAGTAATCAGTGGGGAGTGCATTTTCATGGATTGTTACCTAAAATTGTGGACATCGATTTCTCAAAATCACTTCCCTTCAAATGTATAACTTTGGTAACAGCGTATAAATATTACATTTTTGGGAATGATTGTCTGACCCTGTTTTCTGAAAGTGTGCCATTTGACCAGTGAGAGAATGACATAACCATGGAGTTTTCTTGCTTCTTTACCAAAGATGAAAGATGGCCTTTGCACTTACATTACAGAAGTTGGATGAGAAGCGCAAATTTATTTAAATTGGAGCCCAACAATTTGAACATGGAAGAACGTTTGGACATGCTGTTAACCCTTATGGATAAAATTTTGCAAAAAAATGTTATTCAGTAACAGCTTGGTCAGATTTTGACAAATTTAGAAACACAGGGACTGGGATCCTTGAAGAATACATGATGGAACTCAAGAGACTGTATACAAGACATTCAGAAACTCACCAATCTATGTTGGCATTTAAGTTATCGAACTGTAGCAGAATGTTAAGTATGGATAGATTTTGAGTTTTGACACAAGTTAAATTTGTGGATAAACACACACGCTATTGGAATGAATGTCAGAAGCATTAAAAATATTCTGAGGAAAGCATTCCATACCACAGCTTTCATAATACAAAAAGAGGGCAGTTGGCAGTACAACACAAATGGAGAACATAACAATAAATTGGCACGGTCATGCGGTTGCGGGGACAGTATGAAAGGACTGTAACTAATAGAAATGAGGGCAAAAGTGCGGGGATACTTTTTGGTAGCAACCTTGTATCAGTCATGAGTTGTCAGCCCCCACCTTGCGAAGAAGCTACAATTAGCTTTGCTTTTGCAAAGCATTTGAACGAACAGCATGACGGCAGACAGGAAGGATTCAGTATGCTTTAATATAGAAGGTAAGGCCGTCAGAAATTGGTTTCAGACAGGCAGATATAGGTAATTATAAGAAGATATGGGTAATTACATGAGAGATAGGCTTAAATAATGGAAATTCTGGATCAGTGGTGCTGGAAGAGCACAGCAATTCAGGCAGCATCCGAGGACAGGCAAAACGACGTTTCGGGCAAAAGCCCTTCCTCAGGAATAAAGGCAGAGAGCCTGAAGCATGGAGAGATAAGCTAGAGGAGGGTGGGGGTGGGGAGAGAGTAGCATAGAGTACAATAGGTAGGTGGGGAAGGAGATGAAGGTGATAGGTCAGGGAAGAGAGGGTGGAGTGGATAGGTGGAAAAGGAGCTGGGCAGGTCGGACAAGTCCGGACAAGTCGAGTTGCTGGAGGTTAGAAACTAGGATGAGGTGGGGGAAGGGGAAATGAGGAAACTGTTGAAATCCACAGTGATGCCCTGGGGTTGAAGTGTTCCGAGGCAGAAGATGAGGCGTTCTTCCTCCAGGCATCTGGTGGTGAGGGAGCGGCGGTGAAGGAGGCCCAGCACCTCCATATCCTCAGCAGAGTGGGAGGGGGAGTTGAAATGTTGAGCCACGGGGCGATTTGGTTGATTGGTGCGGGTGTCTCAGAGATGTTCCCTAAAGCGCTCTGCTAGGAGGCGCCCAGTCTCCCCAATGTAGAGGAGACCGCATCGGGAGCAACGGATACAATAGATGATATTAGTAGATGTGCAGGTAAAACTTTGATGGATGTGGAAGGCTCCTTTAGGGACTTGGATGGAGGTGAGGGAGGAGGTGTGGGCACAGGTTTTACAGTTCCTGCGATGGCAGGGGAAAGTGCCAGGATGGGAGGGTGGGTCGTAGGGAGGCGTGGACCTGACCAGGTAGTCACGGAGGGAACGGTCTTTGCGGAAGGCGGAGAGGGGTGGGGAGGGAAATATATCCCTGATGGTGGGGTCTGTTTGGAGGTGGCGGAAATGTCGGCGGATGATTTGGTTTATGCGAAACCTAACCCACACATCCTTGGACACTATGGGCAATCTAGCATGGCAAAACCACCTAACATACACATCTTTAGACTGTGAGAGGAAACCAGCATAGACACAGGGAGAACATGCAAACACCGCACAGACAGTCACCAAGGGTGGAATCAAACCTGGGTCCCTGGCGCTGTGATATAGCAGTGCTAACCACTGAGCCATCGTGTCACTCTTTTTTTTAAGACTGAAAGGACAGTTTCCACTGTAAATTGGGCTTTTTCCAAAGTAAAAACATTGCAATGCGTCTGAAGAAATACAGTGCTCTATGTAAATGACAACTTACTGTAAATGTTGTGGATGTTGTGAGACTTGAAAGGGTTCAGAAAACATTTACAAGGATGTTGCCAGAGTTGGAGGATTTGAGTTATAGGGAGAGGTTGAATAGGCTGGGGCCTATTGGACTGAAGGGTCTGTTTCTGTGCTTTGCATCTCTATGACTCTGTGTCTCTAAATGTACAATCTTTACAAAGAATCACAACATTATAATAGAGCTTTGGTAATGATGTTTGAAGATGTAATTGAGGTGGAGGGCGTGGGTGGTGTCTCGAACGTATGTGGGGAGTTCCTGGACTAGGGGGGATAGGACAGTGTCGAGGTAGGTAGAGATGAGTTCAGTGGGGCAGGAGCATGCTGAGACAATGGGTCGGCCAGGGTGGTCAGGCTTGTGGATCTTGGGAAGGAGGTAGAACCGGGCAGTGCGGGGTTCCCGGACTATGAGGTTGGAAGCTGTGGGTGGGAGATCTCCTGAGGTGATGAGGTTCTGTATGGTCTGGGAGATGATGGTTTGGTGATGGAGGGTGGGGCCATGGTCAAGGGGGCGGTAGGAAGAGGTGTCCTCGAGTTGGCTTTGGCTGTTTTTATCTCGTTAAATAATGGAGAGTTCTAAGCAAGGCTATTGGTAAATTGTATGGGAACCAGACTAGGTTTTGAAACTCTTCAAGGTTGCTTGGCGTAGATTATAACGTTTCATAATTTGAAGGAGTTATGGAAAATAATGAACATCTAAGTACCTCGCATAGCCAAATATCACAGCACTGAGGATCAAACTGCAATAATTAGTAATCTGTTTGATGATAGACAAATCTGTTCTGATGGTCAATTATGAGGCTGTTAATCCCAAAGGGCAAATACTACAAGTGGGTACCAAAGTCAAATATTTCAGAGCAACAGGTTAATGGAGCAATGTAACAATTATAAGTAGAGCAGGGAAGGCCATTAGAAAATATCAAAGCTGGAAGAATGCACAGGATGAGGGACACAAAGTTAGCCCATGGGGTGTTAGGAACATGAAATACAAAGATGGAAAGCAGGAAAATGAAACATAAACTCATACAGTGGGGCCTTTGAGTAAATAAGGCCCTGGGAAGAGATCACAACCCATTGAAAGTAGTTCTGTTAAAAGGAGGGGATGTCAAACAATAGCAGAGCAGAAAGAAATTAGGAGGCAAGACAAAATACTTCGTTTAACAAGAAACATAGTACTAATCAGAAAGGCCAGCGGAAGAAGTCAGTGTGAGCAACATTGGAATAGAGTCCAAAAATGAACAGCACAACAAGAAATGCAGAGAAAAATGTAGAATAAACAGCAACAGAGAGAAAAGCAGCAGGTTAGAAATATTTTATCACAAGTTTAGATTGAAATGTGTAAGTGAGAAATATTCAAGAGAAAAGTGCCATAAAATAATTATAGAAACAGAAATTGAAACTAAAAGGATTAAGTCATTTGGCAAAATGTTCCAGAAATGAGACTGATGGTCATTGGAATAAATATAACTTGAGATGAACAAATACTTTAGAAATTGTATAGCAAAGACTCTTGGTCCCTGGAGTTGATGAAGGAAGTGGAGAGAAAGGAAAACAATTGAGCATGTTGGCTCTGGCAGGATACCTGCCCCTTCTCACTATCTCTCTTAAGTTCTGGGACTGGGGACTTTTTGACCAGCCACCAATTAAGGCTCTTATGTGATAAACTCATTAGCTCCCTGATCAGCCCCAAGATGTTAAATATCTTTCTTATTGCGGTATCTGCTAAGAAGGTAGGCCTTAACTAATTACATTTACAACCCAGGAGTTGCCAGGCTCTGTTGGCTAGCATTCTTTGGTAACCTGGAATACCAGAGTTGGGGCTGACAATTGGCCGAGAAGCCTGTCGGCTCTTAATGGGTGTATTGGTGTACAGTCAGGTGACTGGGGAAAGCTGAGTTGACTGTGGGGAGTGATGTTCAGTTGTCTCCTCACATGCTTGCTGCTACATTTTGACTACAACTAGGAAAATCACACGATAAGAACCATAATTTTCATTCCATAATAGCACAAGGCATATGAGCAGAAATAAGCCATTTAACCCATCAAGTCTACTCTGTCATTCAATGAGATCATGGCTGCTCTGACAATCCTCAACTCCATTTTCCTGCCCCTTCCCCATAACTCTTGATTCCTTTACTGTCCACCTCAGGTTTGAATGCATTTAATGAGCCAGCCTTAGAAGCTTTCTGTGGTAACAAATTCCACAGAATCAAAACTCTCTGAGAAATTCCTTCTCATTTCTGTCCTAGATGTAAGACCCCTTATTCTGAGATGATTCCTTCTGGTCCTAGGCTCTCCTAAAAGGGAAACAACCTTTCTGCATCCATCTTGTCACATTCTCTAAATATCTTGTGCGTTTCAAAATGGTTGCCTTTCATTCTTCTATCTTCTAACATGTGCAGGCCCAATTTACTTCACCCCTCCTCATAAGACAGTCAGACCATACCTGTTATCGACTTAGTGAACCTTCGGGGATTGCCTCCAATGTCCGTCCATCTTTCCTCATGTAAGGCAAGTGTTCACAGTATTTCAGCTGTATTCTGACAAGTGCCTTGTATAGCTTTAACTAAACCTCCATTTATTATACTCCATATCCTTTGAAATAAAGGTCAACATTTGCCTTCAGTATTACCTGCTGAAATTGGATGCTAGCTTTTTGTGATGCATGCATGGGGATTCCTAAATTCGTTTGTTCTGTAATTTTTTGGAGCCTATCTCCTTTCTACACAAAGAAGAAAAAATTGTAATTGCACAATTATAACATTTAAATGACATCTGGATGGGTATATGAATGATTAATTTAGGATATCTGATGGACATGGACAAGTTGGACTGAAGGGTCTGTTTCCATGCTATATAGCTCTTAATCTATTTACACAATATCCAGGTCCAAGAACATAAGCTCATTTCTCTCCACAGTGTATTTGATCTGTCAAATGTTTGCCCACTCACTTAAACTGTTTACATCTTTGTGTCAACCTCACCACTTGCCTTCCCGTCTAGTTTTGTGTCATCCTCAAACTTGGTAATAATACATTTACTTTTTTTATCCAAGTCAATTAATACTCATCGTAAACAATTGTGGCCCCAGCACTCATCCATGTGGCACACTGCTAGTTATAGGTTGTGATCCTGAACATGCACCCCTTATTCTAAGCCTCTGTTTTTTATTAGTTATCTAGTTTGCTACCCTACACTAATATACTAGCCCCAACACACATGGGCTCTTATCTTACTAAGTTGCATAATGTGTGACCTTTACAATGCCTTCTGAAAATCAAAATTTATTACACCTACTACTTCCTCTTTATATATCCTACTTGTAACCTTCTCAAACAACTTGTCAGGTTTGACTTTCCCTTCATGAAACCATGCTGATTCTGCTTAATCATGTTATCACTTACAAAATGTTATTATTTCTAAATGCTCTCCTATTGCATCATTTATAATAGACTCTAATGTTTTCTCAATACCAGATGTTACATGAACTAGCTTCTGGTCACCTGTTTTTTGACTTTTCTTTGAACATACAGTTGTTATATTGGCAGTTTACTAGTTATAGAATCACACAACACTGAAACAGACCCTTTGATCCAACTAGCCCATGCTGAACATAATCCTAAATAGTCCTGCCTATCTGCTCATGAAAATCTTTCCTATTTATCTAAGTGTCTTTTAAACATTGTAACTGTGCCCATATCCACCACTTCCTCAGGAAGTTCATTCCACAATCAAATCACTCTCTGTGTAAAACATTTGCCCCATATGCCTTTTGTAAATCTCCTCTCACCTTAAAACTATGTCCCCTAATCTTGTAAACCCCTCTCTACGGAAAAGACACTTATCATTAATGATAAATCTCTCTAAGGTCATGTCTCAACCTCCTATGATCCAGGGAAAAAGTCCCAGCCTATTCAGCTTTTCCTTATAACTCAAATCTTTCATATCTAGCAGTATCCTGGTAAATCTCTTCTGAACCTTCTTTAGCTTAATAACATCCTTCATATAGCTAAGTTTCCAGTTCTCCTCTGGGACTTGCCCAGAATCTAAGGATTCTTGGAAGATCACAACTGCTATCGCTATAGTTACTGCCTTTAATATCCTAAGATGTGTCCCATCAGATCCAGGGGACCTCTTGGTATTTAACTCCATTAATTCCCTGGCTCTTTTTTCTCTAGTGAGAGTTATTGTATTTGTTTCCTCTCTTCCTTTTGCCAATTGAGTAATTAATTATATTGAGATGCTACTGGCATCTTCTACTATGAAAGTGTATTTATTCAACTCCTTAGGCATTTCCTGGCTCCCCATTATTATTTCCCCAGCCTCATTCTCTAACGGGCCTGTGTTCATTTCAGGCCCTAATCCCCAAGACAAACAAGGAGAAAAAGGTTCAACTAAAAATTCAGTATGATGCAACATGACACCAAGTTGCCATATTGACATGATGTGTCGCATAATATTTCTGTTGAGACATTGTAGTTAATCCATATCCCTGCAGTGCAGTTATGAGAATGATTTAACTTTAGCGTTGACAGTTCAAGGTTCACCAACAGGCAACTTAGCCAGTAAAACCAGTAAATAACACGTACTAGTTTGACTCATGATGGAGTCCTCACATTGGAGCTCCAGTACCAACAAAACATTTAGGTCCACATTTTATTGTTTTTTTTTGTTTCAAGCTGGTTTTCCCTTTGAGGTGGGACCAACCAATATGAGAAAATACATTGCATTTTAGAGAATTCTTAATGGGCTGTGGGGAGCTGGAGAGTTCCACAAGTCATTCGATGAAACATTCTTCAATGATTGATTGATACTGTCATCTGCAAACCTATGATCATGGTCACTCTGCTTCATATACTCTCATGGAGTTGTTTCCAGTTGTAAGTTGTCTCTCACTCTTTAACCCTGTGATCCCTCCCATGCCACTCCCCACCACCAACCAATCCAAACCATCTGCACAAGAAGTCAATCAGAATTAGAGAATGACATCTTTCAACTCTTGATTGACTAACTGTGGAGAAACACTCAAAAATAAAGGAGTGGAAATCAAGAAAAACAAGCATGCTTCCCTTGTAATCAAGTAGAAATGTATTTTGAGGAACTGATTATATAAACCTGGGATGTCATAGACCCCAATCTTAACATTGATTGATATAAAGTGAAAATACTTCATTTATTGGGCAGCAATACACCTTTGGCTTGAACTTAATTGGAGCTCCCTCCATCGCAGCAGTGTATGATAATTTCAATTTCACAAATTAAATACCTTGAAGAGCCATTTGCGCTGTGGGGGTGAAAGAGGGAAATTTGGATGGTGTAGTGTCAAAATGCTTTGAGCCATCCAGTGAATACAAAATTGCCCCATTTCAAAATTCACAAGAACAGTTTATGTACATATTGAACAGCAGTGGACCAATACAATTCTCCAGCAAAGTTGGAAGGATGTAGGGTCAGGTAGGAAACTGGTTGCTGCAAGATTTAAAAGCAACAGTAATGGTTTCTCAGAATGCAGCCAGGTATGTGGAGTTTAATACTCCAGCCGTTGTCAGAATAAGCAAAGGATTGATCTAGTTTCACAAGATAACAAGGTATAATATTGGGTTGTATTGGCAGCTGAATTATAATGTGGATAAATGTGAGGTTATCCACTTTGGGAACAAAATCAGGAAGATGGTTTATTACCTGAATGATGATATATTGGGCGATAGTGAGTACTGCAGATGCTGGAGATCAGAGTCAAGATTAGAGTGGTGCTGGAAAAGCACAGCAGGTAAGGCAGCATCCGAGGAGCAGGAAAATCAACATTTTGGGCAAAAGCCCTTCATCAGGAAAAGTATTGGGAAAGGGAAGATGTAATGAGATTTGGATGTCCTTGTATACCAGGTAAGCATGCAGGCGCAGCAGACAGTGAAGAAGGCAAATGGTATGTTGGCCTTCAGAGTGAGAGGATTAGAGTACAGGATCAGGAATGTCTTTCTGCAAATGTAACTGAAGTATTGAATGCAGTTTTCATCTCCTTATCAGAGGAAGCTTTGATCTCCTTATCTGTTCTGGCTCTAGAGGAAGAGTAACATAGGTTTACCAGATTGATTCGTGGAAAGGCAGGACTGATGTATGAATTGAGATAGGCTCAATAAGGACTATAGTCACTCATCTTTAGAAGAATGGGGGTGGGGATGAGGCAATCTCAGAAATCTATAACATTTTAATAGAACCAGACAGGGTAAACTGAGGAAGTATGTTCCTGATGACCAGCGAGTCCAGAACCAGGGGTCATGGTCTAAGGATGTGGTGGAAGCCATTTAGGACTCAGGTAAGGTGGAATTTGTTCACCTAGAGAGTGTGAACCTGTGGAACTCTCTGCCACAGAAAGCAGTTGAAGCCAAAACATTGAATATTTTCAAAAAGGAGATTCATATCATCTTTTATGGCGAATGGGACCAAAGGGCAGAGAGTGGAAAAGGAAAAGGATACTTCGTTGGATGGTCAGCCACAGTCGTAATGAATGGAGAAGCAGGCTTGAAGGGCCAAATGGCCTGCTCGTGCTCCTATTTTCTCTGTTTCTATTAATTTTACAAGGTGAAGGGAGACCCTAATGGTGTGGTTGAACGATATGTCCCAAGGCTGCACTTGCTACTGGACAGACCTATTGGGCAACTTTACCTTATTTGGCCTCCTAATTAAAGTGAATGGTCTTTCCATGCTTCCAACTGAGACATAGCATTGGGAGCATTGAGTCTTTCGCACAGTGCTGGGAAGAGGTGGAGGAAGACAGAAAACCTCAGCAGCTGGGAAGGTAAGAAAGGAAACAAAATTGTTTTTTTTTTACTCTAGGGCAGTGACTGGGGCTTTTGATACAGCCTTCCTTGCTTACAGCCCCTGTACTAAGCTGGTGTTCTTCCTGACAGAGGGAGGGTGTTGCCTAGGGAGCAGCGACATGCTGACAGCAATGAAAAATGGCTGTTTGAGGCAGGCAGTCTGCCTGGTTCCTCCATTGATCAAAATACCTGGAAGGTAGAACTGTAGCTGAGACTCATTCTCACCAGGGTTTCTGTGATCCTACTGACCTTGATCTGATGAAATTCAAACAAGTTGATTTCCAATATTAGAAGAGGAGCCATTTGAAGCAGCATCAGCTACCTGGTACTGTCATGGCTCAGTGGTTGAGAGTTTGACCTCTCAGCACGAAGTTTGTGGTTTCAAGTCTTAGTTTAGGGACTTCAACACAATATCTACCTGGATATTCCAGCACTCCTGGACTTTTGCAGATGCTTTTCTTCAAAGGGAATGGAATGCAGCATGCCATCTGCTCTTCCACCTGGATACTATGGTACTGAGATGATATTGGGGACAATTTTTCTAATTCAGAGTAATTTCCAGCCTGCTACTTCTTGTTGGAACTTGCTTTGCATCAGTTAGTATTTCCAAGATTAAGAATGTATATGATAATAAAGTGTATTGGGCCTCTTAATAGAGCTTTAAAATTACAATTCTTCTTCTAGCTTTTGAATTCTTATTTAATGTACCTCCTTTCTTATTGATAAAACCTCAGAGCATTCCTTTTTGTCTGACATTCGGTTTTTTTCCATCTTTGAATCTCTACTGCCCCTCTTTTGTCATGTTCAGTATCCACTAAAACCTGTTCTGTTTATTGTATAATCATCCTGGGAAATCTTTGTGTGGAGATTAATAAAAGCCACTGTTGCTGACCCAAGTTGTTGCTTTCTAGCCCTGCAAGTTATTGGCAAAATCTTTATGTTGCAGGCAGTATTCTCTATACCCAGCAGGTTGGGTTGGCAGGCAGCTGTGGGCATGATGCCACAGGCATTATGTCTGGCACTTACCTGCCTCCCCCCACCCTCTGCAGCAAAATTTCCAGATGATAAAGGAAGTGTGGGATGATCCTCCTGCTTCTGATCCAGTTGAGCCTCTTAAGTGGCCGATTAATGCAAGTCTTCTGAAGTTGGATTAGGCTGGCTCAAGTGGAGAGCCATTTTTCACTTACTGGGCTCCTGGTGGGAAAAGTGTATGCCTCCTTTATAGGCATTCTGGAGGCACTTGCCCTACCTACCCACAGCATTCCCCTCCACCCCAACCTATTACTTCACATCCCACCGCTCCATCTAGGCCACATCTTGATGGCCTGGCCTGTTAGAAACACATGCACTCTCACTATGTACTTCCTCGTCTGGCTCCAGTCATGATCAGCACTGGGGACTTGCTGCAGTACTGGTTTAGAAGCCCAATACAGAGGATTAAATAGGGTGGACAGTGTAAGTCTTTTTCCTGGGATGATGACGTCAGCTTTTACGAGGGGGCATAGCTACAAATTGAGGGGTGATAGATTTAGGACAGATGTCAGAGGCAGGTTCTTCACTCAGAAAGTGGTAAGGGTATGGAATGCCCTGCCTGCCATTGTAGTTAACTCAGCCACATTAAGAAGATTTAAACAATCCTTGGATCAGCACATGGATGATAATGGGATAGTGTAGAGGGGTAGTTCACAGGTCAGCTCAACATCGAATGTCGAAGGGCCTGTTCTGCTCTGTAATGGTCTATGTTCTATGGTAGTGGCCGTTGGTTCCTGTGGTGCTGTAGTGCCTATATAACTACTCAGATGGAGGGGTGGAAGCTTCCCCTCAATCCAATTAATGCCCCACTGATTGTCAAATGTTTTGGGACTACCATTAATGGTGGAAATATGGGATTCTAGCTCTACATTTGTGACAAGTTCAAATTACATGACAGTGTTCTGCCATAGTTGTGGCATTTTCAATCTCTGTGATTACTCATAGGTTTGCCTTGTCCATTCAAAAATCATCTTTCTCCATTAACAATACCCTGTGATTTTCCATCATAGAGTCTCTGAGGATTTGAAGTATTCTTGTCATGATTATGAATATTTCAATGGCACAAACACAATTGCATTGTCAGAAATTGTAGAGTTAAAACTAGGAGCAAGTGACTGTTCCATGTGTTAGTCTCTGCTGGTCTGCGCTCTGACTCAGCATTGGGCTGTGTTTGAATGGAGGACCCGATACCTGATGCAGCTCACGGATCCACTTCGTCTAGGGATCCACTTAGTCTAGGGCAGTAGCGTAGCAATTGGTAAGAGAAAAAAAACAAGGATAACAAAACTGAGGCACAATCATTCAAACCAGCAATGATCTGCAGTAATTTTGCAGAGCCAAAATCCTTCTCCCTTTGAATTTTGAAATATACAATGTTGCAAAGGGGTTTGCAGCTGATTTATATTTTGTCGTCCTGCTGGAGGAGTTTGCACAATCTACCTCTTACCTGTATTTAAAGTAAACTTTTGCATTAGATTCCACAATCAGCGTACAGACTTCAAATCTCATTGGAAAGTAATATACCTGTTTCAGGCTGCTTATTAATTAACAGTGAGAGTGATGACAGAGTGGTAATGTCACTGGACTAGTAATCAGATGCTCAGGCTAAAGTTCTGGTTTCTTGTGCTCAAACCCTACCACAACAGCTGATGGAGTTTAAAATCAGTTGATAGATCTGGAATTCAAAATTAGTTCAAATAATGGTGACTATCAATTGTCATAGTTTACTAATGTCCTTTAAGAAAGAAAATCTTCTATCTTTGCTTGACTCCAGATCAATAGAAATGTGGTTGATTCTTGGCCAAGCAAGCCATACTGCCCAAGCACAGCTAGAAATCAATGATAAATGGTGGACTGTTCAGGATGGATGGGTCCACGTCCCATGAAAGAGTGAACTTTTAAAAACAGGAAACTGCAGAAGCTATGAAAAAACTTCTCTCCCATCCCCCACACCCCACATCACCTTTTTGAAGGATTTTATTCCATTCTCCCCTTCCCTTCTCTCTGTCACATCTGGTAGGATAACGGCACTTGGCACACCAATGTTTCTCATATGTCTACTTGCCTCCTCATGAGATTGTCCGAATATTTGCCTGTATGTGTTCCACCCTCTTAACATTTGCCCTCAACACTTCTCCTCCCTCGCAGTACTTTGACAGTCTTGTCCTTTGCAGGTATACATGGAGGGGTGGAAGCTTCCCCTCAATCCAATTAATGCCCCACTGATTGTCAAATGTTTTGGGACTACCATTGAATGTCAATGGGATGATTGAGGTGCTCTCAAACTGGATTTTTAACTGTTGGTTACTTGTTTCTCCATTGTCTAAAGAATCATTGTGAGTGAATCACTTGACTCCATGTGCTTGAAGCATATTCTCTGATGAAATTGAACTTGTAGCATGTTGATCTTCACAAATTACTCACCTTGTGAAAGAAAAATATGGCATTCATCCCTAGCTATATGGGTCATACCTTTGAGGAATATAATTGAGCCTGTCAAAACTCTGAAGAATGTATTGTCAGCATTTGGAGTTTATACCAACCAGGATCCTGCTGGATAGCAATGCACCCTGATCCCAGAGCTGAAAAGCTATTGTCTAACTCATTGCCACAGAGTTTTTTCAGCCTACATGTCAGCCCACATTTGTCTGTATTGTTTACTTTACTATAGCTTTCATTTTCATTCTCTAAATCTGAATGGAACTGAAAGCTGGGGGGGCCAGAGCTTGTGCTGGTGGAAATCACAAAGACTGTTAATATCAAATCTTCTGGTGTGACGGTTCCAAATGAGAGGCTTCAAACTTGATCCCGAAAGTAGGCCCATATTGACAACATTAAAATGTCCTGCTGTTGCCTGCAGAAATAGAATTAAAGATTACACTTAGATTCAATTCCTGTTTATCTGTGAATTAAGTGGGAAAACAACATAAATTTGCACAAATTCTCCTTTGGGTGCAGAACCAGTTTTCAACTTTAACACATCTGCTCACTTCAATTTTCAAAACATAAATGGGTTTCTCAATAGACCTTTTTCTAATGTTTCATGATGGTTTAATTAACAGTCATCTCCAAGCTAAGAAAACATATTGCTCTTTTAAAGATTACAGATCTTCCAAATATACGTGTTTCAACCTCACAAAGAGAAGAATACTTTAGTGCTGAGTCACATAGTTTCTTGCATAAAACGTCATATACCAGAGAGATAAGGTGCTTATTGAGACAGATGTCTTGAAGTTTATTAACAACAGCAACTATTTACATTGTGTTATGAAGTTGTGTAATGTACTTTAAGAGAGAATGAATGCAGATACCTGTCATGTGACTGATTGCCGGGGCAGAAAGTGTACTGGACAATTTGAAGATGTAACATTTGAGCTGTAACTCAGATACCGAGTTGTTTTCACTACAACCTAAATTCAACCAATCAGTTTAAATTATGCCCCAAGATACTAAAACCCAATCAAATTTGAATTTTACTATTTTGATAACATCAAACTAATGAGATGACCCGGTGTTTTGATGTATTAAAGAGCATGCATTTTGAACAGTTAGTCAGAGACAAAGAGCATTTGTTGCCATCGACTGACTACCCGCAGACCCTCTCTCTGAAAGTTTGCTTTTTCATGTGAAACATCTTTGTAGCAGAAGACTGAAGATGGCCCAGGGAAATCTATAAACAGAGGAAGTTCGACACCTGAAGATGACAACTGCTTTCAAAAATTGACTTGCTGTAAATTTAATCGGAACTTTATTTTAGTGTGGGAGGTAGATAACAAATTTTTAAGAAAGGTGAGGCTACAGTTGTAAATAGTTATTGTTTAATATTCTCTTTTGGAATTAAAGAATAAATCGCTAATTTCTTTTCTTTAAGTAGTGGAATTTTGGTAGTTCTCTCTCACTCATACTGTAAGAGATTGCGAGGTATGGTGAGCCTTTCTGTGGTTGATTTAATTAGCAGAAGGGTTTAAGCTGCTTCGTAACATTTGGCGTAATATCATAGATATAGTGTGGGTCCTGTGCTTACTGTTTATTATTGTATGTGAGCTCTGCAAAACTGACTGACTGAACACATTAACAGAGTGTCTAATGTAAGATATGTACCTTTATAATGGTACATTAAATGGCATTGTGTCATATAACTATTGGAAATTACATTACCTGTCTGGTCTAGAATCTATGCAATAACTCAAAACTGATCACCTGAACACTAGCTTTTTGGCCTTTTATTACTTTCAAAACTTCAGCTCTTAATTATAGTGCCCAACGTCAGCAATGGATACTGTTGATATGAGATGGACCAATCAGAGATGGGGGTTAAATATGTGGGTTTAGCCATATAACTTATCACCATGACACTGTAGCTGGCAATCTCCACTTAAGTTAAAATTGTACTGTAGGCATGAAAATTCTGACGTCCTGTCCTGGACATAGTTCCTACCATTTTTGGGAGTGGGGAGGCACAGAAGTGGGAGGCAGGTCATACTTTGCACATCCATGACTCACAGAGGAAACTGCACATGTTAAACTGCAGCTGCTTGCAACATGATCTGATTTTCACTGTGAGTGTCCCAAAGACACATATGTGCAGTGTAGACCTTGAACATCCATAAACAGTGCCTGAACCCATTAGAACTGTCTAGTCTATTGAAATGAGGTGAGAGTGGGTACTGCAGATGCTGGAGGTTAGAGTCAAGATTAGAGTGGTGCTAGAAAAGCACAGCAGGTTAGGCAGCTTTGGAGGAGAAGAAAATTGACATTTTGGGCAGGAGCCTTTCATCAGGAATGAGGCTGGAAGCCTCGGAAGTAGACAGATAAATGGGAGGGGGTGAGGCTGCAATGGATGCTGTTGATATGGGATGCACCTCTCAGAGATGGGGGGTTAAATATGTAGGTTTAACCATATAACTGAGAACTATCCTCTACACAGCCCCACCCCCTCCCATTTATCTCTCCACCCCCGAGGCTTCCAGCCTCATTCCTGATGAAGGGCTCCTGCCCGAAATGTCGATTTTCCTACTCCTTGGATGCTGCCTGACCTGCTGTGCTTTTCCAGCACCACTCTAATCTAGTCAGATGAAACTGACAAGTGAGCTATCAAGAGAACTGTTGCAAGAATTGTCAAGAGAAATGTCAAGCTGTCAAGGCATTTAAATTTCCTGCCCTTTAAGTCATTTTAAAAAATGCCTACAGCGCTTGTTATTGCATTTGATGATTCACATAGGCCTGAGATTAGTGCTGCATGACTGGCTTTACACCCTGTCATTTTCACAGTGAGGTGCCTGCCATTGAAATGCATGTTTCATTGACAGATCTGACTACTTATAAAATCTTTGAAGTGGGTTGATGAATATAAATGCTTGTTTTGTAATGGATTAAAGGAAATTAAATGTAGTGAATTGCTTGCCAATGAGAATGTTTTTAATCAGTGACCCAACTGTATTTCATGTCATTGGAGTCCTGAGGTCTGCCCATGACAGGTACTGAGTTAACTGGCAAAGAAAATGTCAGTGGAAATCATGTGGATAGAGGGGCATAGATTGGCATGGATAGTATATGGTAAGTGGGGAGACATGATGTGGCATGGTGAATATGTGAAGGAGTGAGAGTGTGACTGCTGGGATGCTGTGTTTTGCCTTTATTCTCCTTCAAAAAGGTAATCCAAGATGGAGGATAGGAAAAAAATTGTGGCTGTAAGAGTTGCTCCTTTTTTGAGGTATTTTAGGTGTTGGAGCTGACTTCCTTGAGTTCGAGGAGCAGTAATTACTGTTTTATAAGCTGTTACATTGTTTTGCGGCTTTATGGGGAAAAAAGATCGAAACAATGGCACTTTAAAAAGGAGGAAGAGAAAAAAGGCAGGGACCACATGATTAGTGAGAGAGAGAGAGAGAGAGAGAAAGAAAGAAAGAAACCTACACTGCTGTCTGATAGAGCAGTGAATCTGTGCAGCTACTGCTGTTGCTGTTTGAGTTCAAATGTTTCTAGACATTGGAGTGCATCTAAGAAAATTGAACAAACAGCGAGAACACAGCTGACCTTGAGGAACCTGTGTGGGAGAGCTCACAGCACAGGAACAGATAAAGTGCATGGATCTTACGTGCAACTTTACTTTTTTTAATAGTGAGTAAAGTGGATTATTTTTGATTATATGTTTTATTGAGATCTGTCTCTTGATTAAACTTTAAAATATAAAACATCGGTACTAAGTTAGCATTGAGCAGTGTTTTTTACAGCAGTAAGACTGTGCTATTTTCTGGGTCTGTAGATTGATAAGATGCAAAGATGACCTTCAGTAGACTGACATGAACTTCCTATCGGATGTGGGATATTAGAGAGGGTTTCCATTTTACTGATGATTGTCAGCAGGAAGTGTCTTTGGTTATGAATCCTATCAGAGCGTATGGAACGGTTGAAGTGGCAGTTGGAGGCAGTGAAGAATTTACAGGAGCTGGGGGTGTGATGCATGGCAGTTATAGGAAGGGAGCAAAACCCACAGATATAGTCAGGTAGATGGGTTACCATCAGGAAAGTTGGACAGAGAGGCAGGTATTGCAGGAGTCACCTGTGACTATCCCTATCTCAAACAAGTATGCTGTTTTGGAAAATGTAGAGGGTGATGGACTTTTAGGGGAATGTAACACAAACAGGCAAGTTTCTGGTACTGACACTGGCGCAAATGTAACAAGGGGTATGTCAGGTTCCAAATGAACAATTGTGACTGGGGAATCTTTAGTCAGAACACAGACTGATGTTTCTGCAGCCAACAGCGAGAAATCAGACTGGTGTGTTGCCTCCCTGGTACCAGGATTATTGATATCTCGGAGAAAGTGCGGAATATTCTCATAGGGGAGTGAGACCAGCAGGAGGTCATTGTACACATCGCTACTAATGAAATAGGAAGGAAAAAGGATGAGTTTCTGAAGGGCAAATATATGAAGTTGGGTAGGAAATTAAAAAGGAGGTCCTCAAGCATAGTAATATCTGGATTACTCCCAGTGCTATGAGTTACTGAGGGTAGGAATAGGAGGATAGAGCAGATGAATGAGTGGCTGAGGTGCTGGTGCAGGAAGAAGGGTTCACATTTTTGGATCATTGGAATCTCTTCTGGGGTAGAAGTGACCTGTACAAGAAGGACGGATTGCACCTGAATTGGAAGGGGACTAATATAATGGCAGGGAGATTTGCTTGAGCTGCTTGGGAGGACTTAAACTAGTAAGGAAGGGGGTGGGACCCAGGGAGATAGTGAGGAAATTGATTAGTTTGAGACTTGTACAGTTGGGAAAGGGAGCAAGTCAAACAGTCAGGGCAGACAGGAACAAAGCACAGAATGAGGTAAATTACACAAGAGGCCTAACAGGGAAGGCAGATGAACTCAGGGTATGGTTAGAAACATGGGACTGGGTTATCATAGCAATTTCAGAGATGGGGCTCAGGGATGGACAGGACTGGTAGCTTAATTTTCCAGAATACAAATGCTATAGGAGGGATAGAAAGTGGGGCAAGAGAGAAGGAGGAGTAGCGTTTTTGATAAGGGATAACATTACAGCTGCACTTAGGGAGGATATTCCTGGGAAGTTATTTGGGTGGAACTAATAATTAAGAAAGGGACAATTACCTTATTGGGATTGTACTATAGACTCTCCAATAGTCAGTGGGAAATTGAGAAACAAATTTGTAAGGAGATCTCAATTATCTATAAGAATAATAGGGTGATAATGGCAGAGGATTTTAACTTTCCATAGAAGACTGGATCTCAATTATCTATAAGAATAATAGGGTGATAATGGCAGAGGATTTTAACTTTCCATAAAAGACTGGGACTGCCATAGTTTAGAGTTTAGATGGAGAGGAATTTGTGAAATATGTAGAAGAAATTATCTGAGTTAGTATGTGGATGTTCCTACTAGAAAAGGTGCAAAACTTGACCTACTCTTGGGAAATAAGGCAGGGCAGGTGACTGAGGTGTCAGTGAGGGAGAACTTTGGGGCCAGCAACCATAATTCTATTAGTTTTAAAATAGTGATAGAAAAGGATAGACCAGTTCTAAAAGTTAAAGTTCTAAATTGGAGGACGGCCAATTTTGATGGCATTAGGCAAGAACTTTCAAAAGTTGATTAGAGGTGGATATTCACAGGTAAAATGAAGGCTGGAAAATGGGAATGCTTCAAAAATGAGATAATGAGAGTCCAGAGACAGTATGTTTTTGTTAGGGTAAAAGACAAGGCTGGTAGGTCTAGGAAATGCTGGATGACGAGAGAAATTGAAGCTTTGGTAAAGAAAAACAAGGAAACATATGTCAGGTGTAGACAGCAGAGATCGAGTGAATCCTGAGAAGAGTATAAAGGCAGTAGGAGTACACTGAAGAGGGAAATCAGGAGGGCAAAAAGGAGACATGAGATAGTTTTGGCAAATAGGGTTGAGGAGAATCCAAAGGGATTTTATAACTACATGAAGAACAAAAGAGAAAGAATAGGACCCCTCAAAGATCCTATGTGTGGCATTGCAGGAGATGGGGGAGATACTAAATGAATATTTTGCATCAGTGCTTACTTTGGAGAAGGTCATGGGAGATACAGAATGTGGGCAAAAAGAGGAAAAATGTCCAGATTACAAAGGACAAGGTGCTGGATGCTTGAAATGCATAAAGGTGGATAAATCCCCAGGGCCTGATCAGGTGTACCCTAAAAGCTAGGAAAGTGATTGCCCGGCCCCTTGCTGAGATATTTGTATCATCGATAGTCACAGGTGAGGTGACAGAAGACTTGAGGTTGGCTAACGTGGTGCCATTATTTAAGAAAGGTGGTAAGGAAAAACCAGGGAACTATAGACTGGTGAGCCTGATATCGGTGGTGGGAAAGATGTTGGAGAGAATCCTGAGAGTCAGGATTTACATGTATTTGGAAAGGCAAGGACTGATTAGGGATAGTCAACATGACTTTATGCATGGGAAATTAGGTATCACTAACTTGAATGCATTTTTTTGAAGAAATAATGAAGAGCATTGATGAGGGCAGAGCAGTGGATGGGATCTAGATGGACTTCAGTAAGGCGTTCGACAAGGTTCCTCATGGTAGACTGGTTAGCAAGGTTAAGTCACATGGAGTATAGGGAGAACTAGTCATTTGAATGCAGAAATGGCTTGAAGGTAGAAGACAGTGGGTGGTGGTGGATTGCAGGCCTGTGACCAGTGGCGTGGCACAAGGATCAGTGCTGGGTCCTCTGCTTTTCACCATTTATATAAATAATTTGCATGTGAACATAGGAGACATGGTTAGTAAATTTGCAGATTACACCAAAATGGAGGTGTAGCGGACAGCGAAGAATGTTACTTGAGATTACAATGAGATCACAATTCAGATGGGCCAATGGGCCGTGGATTGGCAGATGGAGTTTAATTTAGGTAATGTGAGGTGCTGTATTTTGGAAAGGCAAATCTTAGCAGGACTTGTGCACTTTATAATAAGGTCCTGGGGAGTGCTGCTGAACAAAGAGACCTTGGAGTGCAAATTCGTAGCTCCTTGAAAGTAGAGTCTCAGGTAGGTAGGATAGTGAAGAAGGCATTTAGTATGCTTCCCTTTATTGGTCACAGCATTGAGTATAAGAGTTGGGGGGCCATGCTACGGCTGTACAGGACATTGGTTAGGCTACTTTTGGAATATTGCGTGCAATTCTGGTCTCCTTCCTATTGGAAAGATGCTGTGAAACTTGAAAGGGTTCAGAAAGGATTTACAAGGATGTTGCCAGGGTTGAAGGATTTGAGCTATAAGGGAGAGGCTGAATAGGCTGATGCTATATTTCTTGGAGCATTGGAGGCTGAGGGGTGACCTTATAGAGGTTTATAAAATCATGATGGGCATGGATAGGGTAAATAGACAAGATATTTTCTCTGGATTGGGAGTGTCCAGACATGGAGGTCATAAGTTTAGGTTAAGAGGGGAAAGATTTATGGAGGTCATAAGTTTAGGTTAAGAGGGGAAAGATTTAAAGGTTACCTAAACGGCAATTTTTTCATGTGAAGGGTGTTGTGTGTATGGAATGAACTGCCAGAGGAAGTGGAGGAAGCTGGTACAATTGCAACATTTAAATGAGTATATGAATAGGGAGGGTTCAGAGGGATATGGGCTAAGTGCTCGCAAATGGGACTAATTTAGGATATCTGGTTGGCATGGACAAGTTGGACTGAAGGGTCTGTTTCCATGTTTTACTTCTCTGTGATTCTATGACTTATTTGACCAAGTGACGGAGTATTGAGACTAGCCTTTTGCCCACCTCATCTCAATCACTGGCAGCCACCCATTTTTGGGTGAATACCCTTTCCAGAGGTGACAGCCATGATTCTTAGTTATACTCACCTTGTCTGGAATGAAACATCAGCATGATGGAGCACTACATCCCATGTTGGGTTTGCAGAATGGGAACTTGACCCAACTCTGTGCTCCCAACCAAAATGCAAAATTTGCGGTCTTTGTCAGAGCTTTGACAGTAGTTGGGGGGGTTGTGGGGGATAGCGAGAGGGAGTTCACAGCTTTGGTATCACCCTTCTTTTCTTCTCTTCTTTGGATAGTTAACCTATATTGCGCAAAAACGTCTGTTCAGTTCATCTTCCCAACCCTCCTTTTGATCATTATTCCATAATGCAGTTGTTATCTTACTTTTGCTTCTCTCATGCCTTTACCTTCATTGATGAAGCTTTCTGTTATCTAATTCAAGGATCATTTCAACCAGCCATGAATTTCTGATTGATCAAATTTCTGGTTATTGCATTGTTACCATTTATCTCACACTTCCTCAGTTCTCCCCTTCCTTTTGTGATGACTTTATTAAGTCATATTCCTCTTTCTCTCCTACTAGTGAAGTTCTGCATAGCTCGCATGAATATTCTCTCTAGACAACCTTAGTGGTTGCTATGTATTTTTATATTTTTCTTTTTTAAAAATTATAATACAACTTAATTTAAAGAACACCAAAAAATTTCTAATGCAAAATGTGAAGGATCATTTATTTTAACTGGACCCTGCTATCCTGGAAAATCACAAGTGACCTTCTTTAACAGGCCGTAGGTGACACTTATTTACGTGCATCACCTACTTGGACATCTTGGTTTGCTGATACACACCCTCACCGCCCTCAGCAATCCCAACACTACTGGGAGTCTGATAGGGTCTACAAATCAGGTCCAGAGAGCTTTGATCTATCACAGACCTTGCCCCCAGAGCTTTCCATTCACTGTGCATTGCCAGCATTGAACAATCCCAGACAAGATTCAACACTGGCAATGCACACTGAATGGAAAGCTTTTCATCACTAAAATACAGGACTCAATACTCAATGAGGGAAGGGAGAAACAGGAGTTGTGCCTGTCTCTGGGTCCAGGATTCATGTTGAAAGCAAAACTGTCACTGACCTGAAATTTACACAGTGGTGCCCCCTTATTTAACACAGTTTGGGAGTGGGGTCTGTGGTGGAGGGCATTTCGAGTCCACACCTGACTCTCCAAAGAGGATCTCACTCAGACCCATTCCTGTAATCTTGCATTTCCTATGGCTAATCCACCTAATCTACATATCGCTGGACAACATGGGCAATTTAACATGGCAAATCCACCTAATCTGCACATCTTTGGAGTGTGGGAGGAAACTGGAGCACCCGGGGGAAAATCTCACAGATACGGGGAGAATGCACAAGCTCCAAACACAGTTGTCTGAGGGTGGAATGGAATCCGGGTTTGTGAGATGGCGTTACTAATTGCTGAGGAGCCGTCACCCTCATCTTTAGGAAAAACTAAACCAGCTGCCTTTAACTAACTTTAACAAGGTTCTTAGTAAACCTAATTGCGCTAGTGGTAGGAGACTCGATTGTTGCAAAAATTGACAGGAGATTTTGTGGTCAGGATCGGGATTCCCGGAAGGTTTGTTGCCTTCCTGGTGCCAGGGTCCGGGACGTCTCCGATCGGGTCTATAAGATTCTGAAAGGGGAGGGCGAACAGCCAGAAATCGTGTTACACATTGGCACCAATGATACAGCCAGTAAAAAGATTGAGGATATAAAAAGTGATTTCAGGGAGTTAGGGTGGAAGCTGCAGAGCAGGACGAACAGAGTAGTGTTCTCAGATTTGCTACCGATGCCACGAGATAGCGAGGTGAGGAACAGGGAATGGGCGCAGCTTAACACGTCGCTGCGCAGCTGGTGTGGGAGGGACGGCTTCAGATATGTAGATAATTGGGATGCCTTCTGGGGAAGGTGGGACCTGTGCATGAAGGACGGGTTGCATCTGAACTGGATGGGGACCAATGTCCTGGGTGGAAGTTTGCTCAAGTTGTTCAGGAGGGTTTAAACTAGTATGGCAGGGGGGTGGGAACCTGAGCTATATACCAGTGGTGAGAGTTGATGGAGATGAGGCAATAGCAAGAGGTAGCGCAGCCAGTGGGAAGGAATGTCCTGGGAAAGAACCAAGGAATCGGTTAAAGTGTGTTTGCTATAATGCAAGGAGTATCAGGAATAAAAGTGATGAGCTTAGAGCATGGATCAGTATCTGGTGCTATGATGTTGTGGCCATAACAGAGACATGGGTTTTTCAGAGGCAGGAATGGTTGCTGGATGTTCCAGGGTTTAGAACATTTAAACAGAATAGGGAGGGGGGAAA
>NC_057740.1:12236347-12237729 GCF_004010195.1 Chiloscyllium plagiosum
GAGATTGAAGAAAGCATAGGTTGGCAGATTTTGGTAAAGAGTGAATGTAATAGGGTTGTTGTAATGGGTGACTTTAACTTTCCCAATATTGATTGGAACCTCCTTCAAGCAGATGATTTAGAAGGAGCTGTTTTTGTAAGGTGTGTTCAGCAGGGTTTCCTAACTCAGTACGTTGACAGGCCGATGAGGGGAGAGGCCATTTTGGATTTGGTGCTCAACAATGAGCCGGCACAGGTGTCAGATCTTGCGGTGGGAGAGCATTTTGGTGATAGTGACCACAACTGCCTCACATTCTACATAGCTATGGAGAAGGAGAGAAGCAGGCACAATGGGAAGATATTTAATTGGGGAAAAGGAAACTATGATACTATCAGACTTGCTTTGGGAAGCATGGACTGGGAGCAATTGTTCCAAGGAAAGGGCACTATAGATATGCGGAGACTGTTTAAGGAACAGTTTTTGCAAGTGATGCATAAATGTGTTCCTCTGAGACAGGCAAGAAGGGGTAAGATAAAGGAACCTTGGATGACGAGAGCAGAGGAGCTTCTCGTCAAAAGAAAGAAGGCAGATTATGTAAGGTGGAGGAAGCAAGGGTCTTGCTCAGCTCGAGAGGATTACAGGTAGGTGAGGAAGGAGCTCATAAATGGTCTGAGGAGAGCCAGGAGGGGGCATGAAAAAGACTTGGCAGGAAGGATTAGGGAGAATCCAAAGGCATTTTACACGAATGTGAGGAATAAGAGAATAATCAAAGAAAGAGTAGGGCCGATCAGGGATAGCATAAGGAATTTGTGCATAGAGTCTGAGGAGGTAGGGGAAGCCCTAAAGGAGGTTTTTGCTTCTGTCTTTACTAAAGAAAAGGACCTTGTAGTGAATGAAACCATTGAGGAGCAGGTAAGCATGCTGGAACAGATAGAGATTGAGGAAGCTGATGTGATGAAAATTTTGACAAACATTAAGATTGACAAGTCACCAGGGCCAGACCAGATTTGTCCTCGGCTGCTTTGGGAAGCGAGAAATGCAATTGCTTCGCCGCTTGCGAAGATCTTTGCATCCTCGCTCTCCACTGGAGTCGTACCTGAGGACTGGAGAGAGGCAAATGTAATTCCTCTCTTCAAGAAAGGAAATAGGGAAATCCCCGGCAATTACAGACCAGTCAGTCTCACTTCTGTCATCTGCAAGGTGCTAGAAAGGATTCTGAGGGATTGGATTTATGACCATCTGGAAGAGCATGGCTTGATTAAAGGCAGTCAGCACGGCTTTGTGAGGGGCAGGTCATGCCTCACAAATCTTATTGAGTTCTTTGAGGATGTTACTAGACAAGTTGAGGGTCGAGCAGTGGATGTTGTGTATATGGACTTCAGTAAGGCATTTGATAACTTTCC
>NC_057740.1:12238439-12248480 GCF_004010195.1 Chiloscyllium plagiosum
AGTTGTGAGAGCATGGAATGCGTTGCCAGCAGCAGTTGTGGAAGCGAGGTCATTGGGGATATTTAAGAGACTGCTGGACATGCATATGGTCACAGAAATTTGAGAGTTCGTACATTAGGTTTACCTCACATGAGGATCAATGGTCAGCACAACATCGTGGGCTGAAGGGCCTGTTCTGTGCTGTACTGTTCTATGTTCTATGTTCTAATTGACTAAAATCCTCATCGACTGAAACAGAGTCAGAAAACCACATTGGCAATTGGTGCTCATATTTTTGAGCACTGTTCCCTTCCACCCTTAGTAGAGCCCTAAACATACAGCCTAAAATAATTTACATTAAAGGCAAAGCTGAGAATGGGGAGGAGGGGGAATGTCCTACATATTCCATTTCATGTGTGGTGATGATGAATTTTGGTTGAGTCCTTCAAATATGACTGAATAGAAACATTTCCTTTTCAGCCCAGCCAGATAGACCATGGTGTTACTTTACAAAAGGGAAGATCCAACAGCCAGAAAGCAAAGTTTCGAAATATAATTCAAAATCATTGTACACATGGTCATTGTTCCTTATGTTTTGAGTTCATGGATCATGTGTTCTTCTGGATAACACTTTTTTGCTGTCGGGAATAAAAGGTTTCAACTAGAAAATGGGCTAAAATGAACTGAAGCACTTTGAAGGTAAGAGCACTTCAAGTGAGGGAGCACCTTCAGGCAGCCTGAGGTCTGCTTTTAGCATTCTCCAGGCACAAGAGCAGGAGCAGTCCCTCACAGTCTTTGATAGCTAAGTGCCGCTGAAAATTGGGGTGAAGGGAGCTCTCATGCAGTATTTTTCTGAAGCAGCTGAGAAAATTGAACTTTAGAGGAATTCAGTGAGAGTGAAACTGGCTGTGTGATAAAAGCTGAAAGTGAACTGTTTATTAAGTGTTGGGGAGCAGTCTCACGTGTTCTGGAGAACAAGGTCTCAAGCAAAGAGATTCTTAGAATCCCAACAGTGTGGAAGCTGACCATACCACCCCTTATACCCGTAACCCTACATTTCCCATGATAATTAACCCAACCTGCACATCTTTGGACAGTGGGAGGAAACTGGAGCAAACCCACACAGACACAAGGAGAACATGCAAACTCCACACAGTCACCTGAGGCAGGAATCAAACCCAGGTACCTGGTACTATGAGACAGCAGTGCTCACCACTGAGCCACCGTGCCACCCTTAGGCTACAATGCTGGAATAGTCATTAGTGCAGTCTCCAGTTGAGAGATTTTGTGTGATTTCTGAAGCTAAATCTTCAGAAGTGAAGAATTTGAAACCTCTGGTAAGGAAACAAAGTTTGAATGAGATTTGGTGACCCACAATTGACGCACCTTTGGGTTGGATTTATCTTGTCTGCATCAGCCATTTAAAATGCAGTCTGTGGGGTGTTCGAACATAGTTTTTCTGTTAACACGTATCTACCTCCTGTTAATCGTGAATGTTAAAGCCTAAATTTTAAATATATTGTATATGGTTTAGAATCATAATCTTACTTGTTCAAGATACCTATTTAGTCCATATTGCTTATGTATGTTTTATTTATGTTTGTATAACAATGTTATTTTTTGCATTTCAATTCAACCCTGGAATCCTGCTGCATATTTTCTCCCTCTTGGTTCTTCGACACATTTTATTTTTAAAAAGAATTCATCTTTCAAGCTGGATCACATGTATGCTTTATGTAATTACATAATTGTATATTCTTCATAGTCAGCTAAGAACTAAGGACACCTCTGGGAAACATTACAGCTCTGATATTGGAGCTAATTTTTAATTGAATGTTGAAGTTGAGTGTGGTCAGAGCTGGAAGATGGAAACATTTTGCAGAGCCATAATTAAATACTACTGCGTCGAATATTGCTCAGAATGCGTGGAGTGGAAATGTTCATTTGGATTTCCTTCACAATTTGTCGGAACCCAAAAACAGTCAAAAAACCCCTGCCTCAACAGATGGATACATCCAATGTTATCAAGAGCCATGTTAGGAACAATATTATGTCCAGACATTTGACACCAAGTAACATTAACATTTGGTAGATTTGTGGATGCAAATCCTTTGAAAACAAGCCTCAGTTTTTTTTTCGTTTATTTATTGGGATGTGGGTGTTGCTGGCCAATCCAGCATTTATTGTCCAATCTTAAATGACGGGCAGGTTTTTACAGCCAGCATTAAACTAGGGAAAGAAATGGTAATTTTAACCCTTAACACTCCAGTCCATTCAGTTTATTTTCTGAAATGGGATTCAGATCAATATTGTATGAATTGTTATTGAGCCATTGCTTTCAATTCAGTTGCCAGGAACTTAGGATAAAAACATCATTTACACAAAATCAGAACAAAGTTTTGATGGAAGCAGTTTTGTTTAGATGTAGATATGTTTCATTTATTTATGTGCTACTGCTTGCCACCAGTATACTCATTACCCCATAGGACACAGTGTGAAATAACTCCACAGAGACCAGTATTCCATCAGCAAGTCACCCTTTATTTATGCACGAAGACTCTCGTTCTGTCTCTTCAGAGCCAGCACTCCGAGTGCCAAAATCTCTGACACTCCTCTTTTTATCCATCAGCTAGAGCTCCCTGATTGGGCCAAATTTAAATCCCCAATCAGGGAACTCATATATCAACATCAAATTAGTTTGCCAGAATAATTGTGCAACTATCAGAAGTGGATGGCATCACAGAGTGCAGCACTGAAATCAATTTTTGCAAATCTTCCCCACAGACTCAACAAGGTTCAACCTCCTATTTGTCATCACCTGGGAAAGGTGTAACCAATATTAACCATGCAGCTCGCATTTAGTTGCTTTCTTAAGGCTGGAGTGACAATATTTTAGAACTTGCTTGAGGTCAATTAATTCAGAACTACATAGACATACAAGCTAGGATTGTCCTGGCCTGTACAACTCTGTTCAAGAGAGAAGAATAGATGTTTAATTGAGGCATTGAATACTTCATGAAAATTCAGTTACTGAGCACACATATGGTAATTACCTGAAACTAAACATCAAGCAGGCTCTTTTCCTTTTTGTTACAATCATTGTTTGCTAATGGTTCCAACAGGCACATTGCAAAAACTCTTAATCCCTTTAATACTTTTCTGGTGATGGAATTCTCAAGCAATTCTGTTTTACTGAAACCTTGAAAGCAACACGTAATCATTGTAACAAGGTCAGCCAACTGGACCTCATAGTATATGAGCTTCCTGATTGGGTCTATTAATCGGTTTCAATCGGGGAGCCCTGGCTGACAGATTAACACGGGTGAGGTCCACGTTTTCTGTCAGGAGTACGTGAGGTGGTCGACAAAAGGGCGGAAATCCAGGATTGAGGTGTTGGAGAAGGAGATGTTTCGACCTGGAGTCACGTCTCGGTCAGCACGATGCGGACACGGCCCTGTGCGTGGCGTACGAAGAGAAGAAGGCCGCGCTCCGGGACCTGCAGCTCGTCGGGGCTCGGGGCGCGTATGTGAGGTCGCAGATCCAGCTCCTCCAGGACCTGGACCCCGGCTCCCCCTTCTTCTACTCGCTGGGAAAAAGGCATGGCACCCGTCAGCAGCTCCTTGTGCTGCTGGCCGATGACGGGTCCCTCGTCTCGGATTCGGTGGGTATCAGGGCCCAGGTTCACTCCTACTACATGGCTCTGTTCTCTCTGGATCCATCCAGCGAGGATGCTCGCAGAGTTCTGTGGGAGGACCTGCCGCAGCTCAGCCCGGAGGACGCTGGAAGGCTCGACGCTCCCGTCACCTTAGAGGAGTTGACCGGCGCCCTCGACCAGCTCTCAAGGGGCAAGTCCCCGGGGATGGACGGGCTGACTGTGGAGTTCTTCAGGGCATTCTGGGACGTGCTGGGGAGCGACTACGCACAGGTCCTGGGGGTGTGTCTACATGCCGGAGAGCTGCCCCTTTCTTGGCGCAGGGCGATCATTGTCCTGCTGCCAAAGAAGAGGGACCTTCTTTCTTTGAACAGCTGTCGTCTGGTCTCCCTCCTCAGCACGGATTACAAAATCTTCGCCAGGGTGTTGTCTTCTCGCCTGGCTTCCGCGCTGACCCACATGATTCACCCGGACCAGTCCTACACGGTCCCGGGCCAGAGGATACACGATAACGTCCACCTGGTCCGGGACCTGATCCATTTCTGTCGACGGGCTGGTCTGCCGAGCGCCTTCCTGTCTCTCGACCAGGAGAAGGCGTTCGACAGGGTCGATCACGAGTACCTGCTCGGGACTCTGTGGGCATTCGGGTTCAGGACACAGTTCGTCACACGGATCCGACTTTTGTACGCCGCCGCAGATTGTCTGGCTAAAGTTAACGGGTCCCTGACGGTGCCCCTTCACTTTGGGAGAGGAGTACGTCAAGGCTGCCCCCGTCAGCCAGCTGTATTCCCTGTGCATGGAGCCTTTCCTGCGTCTCTTGCAGAGGGGTTTGTCAGGGCTGGTTCTGCGCGGCGCGGGCTCGGGGGTGGTCCTCTCGGCCTACGCCGACGACGTGCTCCTCACTTTCACCTACCCGGCTGACCTGGGGAGGATGCGCGAGTGCCAGGCCGTGTACTCGGCAGCATCTTCCGCCAGGATCAACTGGGCCAAATGTTCTGGACTACTGGTCGGTCCGTGGGAGGTGGACTCTCTGCCGGAGGAGTTACGGGGGTTCAGCTGGAGTACCACCCATCTCCCCTACCTGGGGGGTCTACCTCAGCCTGGCTGAGGAATCCTGGCCAGCAAACTGGCAGGAGCTGGAGGCCAAAGTCTCGGCTTGCCTAGGCCACTGGACAGGACTGCTCCGAGTGCTATCTTACAGGAGTCGGGTGCTGGTCGTGAGCCAGCTGGTGGCCGCCATGCTGTGGTACCAGCTGGTCACTTTGGTCTCTCCTCCTGGTTTTGTCGCTGACATCCAGAGAATGTTGGTTGACATCTTCTGGGACAAAAAGATGCATTGGGTCGCCGCGCAGGTTCTGAGTCTCCCTATTGAGGAGGGTGGTCAGTCGCTGGTGTGCGTCGCAATGTTCCGCCTTCAGACCTTGCAGTGATACAATTACGTCAAGCCTCCTCCTAGGTGGTGCGCCCTGGCGACGTATTTTTCCGCCAGGTGCGTAACCTCAACTACGACATGCACCTCCTGTTCGTCAACCGTGACGGTTTGGAGGTTGCCCTCCTGTCTTTTACCAGGACCTGATCACTGTCTGAAACATGGTCGAATCGCGTCGCGCCTACCCTCTGGCAGGAGTAGCGGCTGTCATCAGGGAGCTGTTGCTCAGGAATCCGCACCTCCGTACCCACGTGTTCGAGTGACTGTCTGAAGGGAGGGCCGTGACGGCAAGGGTGACCAGGGTCGGGGACGTGCTGGGTGCCGAGGGCTTGGGCTGGACGCTGCCGCAGGACATAGTGAGCAGGGCAGCGGTAGACATCCGGTACCTGGCCACTGCCATCCGATGCCTTAAAACGGTGGTGCTCGGACCCGACGTAGTGCACCAGTTGGAGGATGCTCAGTTGTACGGTGGGATCCCGTCCGCGCTCACCCCAGCCCGGACGGAATTTCACATTGGCCCCAAGGTCCTGTACTTCCCGCGGGAGCCTGTGCCCCACAACCTGAGCCGCCTCCAGAATTTTCATTTTGTCCCTTTTAAGGATGTTAAAAAGGCGGGCTCTGTATCGACTGCTGCTGCACATCGTCCACCTCTTCTCCCTCATCCACCGCCCGGACACGCCTTGGCGTGCCCATTTGCCACCGGGCAGTGGGGATCCCCAGTGGAGGGCTCTCTACGCGGGAGTCCTCCCCCTTTCTCTCGGAGATCTGGGGTGGAGGGTGCTGCACGCAGCGGTCCCCTGCAACCAGAGATTGCGGCGGTTCATGGACTCCCAGTCCAACTGCTTGTTCTGTGGCGCTGTGGAGTCCGTGGACCATGTATATATTGGGTGTGGGTGTTTACACTTCCTTTTTGATTTTCTTAAAAACCTCCTTCACTGTTTTTGGTTACACTTCAGTCCCATGCTCCTGATCTTCGGACAACCGGTACGGAGGAGGGAGGGCAGGTCTGAAGACCTCCTCGTGGGTCTGCTCCTGGGCCTGGCCAAACTGGCCATCAACAGGTCCAGGCAGCGGGCCGTGGAGGGGGTCGTTAGGGCCGACTGCCTGCCCCTCTTCCGCGGTTACGTTAGAGCCCGGGTGTCTCTGGAGAATGAGCACGCGGTGTCCACCAACACCCTGGAGTTGTTCAGGGTGAGGTGGGCGTCACAGGGAGTGGAGCGCATTATTTCCCCCTCCAACTCTATTTTGATTTAATCCCTGCCCTCCCCTTCACTGTTTGATCATGCAGCATTGCCCTTTGATGTGAAGGGCACTGCTTGTCACTGGCCACTCGGGTGTTTTCCTATCTTCCTGGTGGTGGAAATTGAATAAAGATTTATACACCTTGTGTCTTTCACTGTGTCTCACACCTGCACACACACAACATGGGTGCTGGGAAAAAATATAAAGGGTGAGTGTCAGAGATACAGGCACTTGGGTGCCTGACTTGGTATGAGGCAGTACTATAGTCAAGGACTGTTTGTGTGTCACTAGAAGGTGACTTGGTGATGGGATAATGGTCTTTGTGGAGTTATTTCAAAATAGTACATCAAAATTAATAATTATGAGAAGTTGAAACCTACTGTATATTGAAGAGGAGAAACTGAGGGTGCTGGAGAGTTAGAGTCAAAAAGTGTGGTGCTGGAAAAGCACAGCAGTTCAAGCAGCATCTGACTAGCAGGAGAGTCAATGTTTCAAACATATACCCGAAACGTTGAGTCTCCTGTTCCTCAGATGCTGCCTGACCTGCTGTGCTTTTCCGGCGCCACACTTTTTGACTCTGTATGTTGAAGAGTATATTAACACTTATCTATCAGGATTTGTCTGCCAGAGTCCTCACTTGTTGACCTAATGGGATTTCTTGAGATAGGAGTGACCTCCTTACTTTATATTCTAATAGTGATAGTCTGAGCATCTAGGGACAAACCACTCTCTCACAGAAGTGACTGTAAACTATTTTTACATATTAGGTCTTCGAAGGCTGAGTTTCTACCTCCCAACAAGAAAAACGCTTTCCTGCTTCCTCGGCTTCCTTTGCTAATTTTTAAAAAGAGATTTACGTTCATCTTGGCCAGCATTTCTGAAGTTCTTTTTTACTCATTCTTGGAACATGAGCAAGTTATCATTCGTTGCATCTGCTTAGTTACCATATGAAAATGCTGACGGGCTTTCTGATTGGATTACTGTAGTGTCAGTGATGGGTAGCTGGCTGAATGTAGCAGAGCTGAGAACATTTCCCTGAAGAGCTTTCTCATTGTTACCCTGAGACTTCAATGATTGGCCTTGACTAAATCTGAACACTTTCTACTGTGTCATGTATAACCATTGATGGGTTTCCATTTGCTGCATGTTGACTTCAGGTTTGCTCAAGCTCCATGATATACAAGGTTGCTACTCTGGCATTTCCTATGGCATCCAGACATTGCATCCATTTCTAGCCCAAGATGGTGGTCTAGTCAGTCAGAAAGCAAGCAGACTGAGCTTATAAAATATAAAAGAGACCGATGGGGCAACTTTTTCACGCAGAGGGTAGTACGTGTATGGAATGAGCTGCCAGAGGAAGTGTGGAGGCTGGTACAATTGCAAAATTTAAGAGGCATTTGGATGGATATATGAATAGGAAGGGTTTGGAGGGATATGGGCCGGGTCCTGGCAGGTGGGACTAGATTGGGTTGAGATATCTGGTCGGTATGGATGGGTCGGACCGAAAGGTCTGCTTCCATGCTGTACGTCTCTATGACTCTAAGTGAGTAGGTGTCATAGCACTGTTGATGTCATCTTCTATCACTTTGCTAATGATTTGGGAGAGTCTGAATCAACTTTAAGGGGGATAAATGACTGACTAGATTCTTCCTGGGCAGGGCATGGTTGGGTAATTTTTCACCTTGTTGGTTAACTGCTTGTGTAACGACTAGAATGCAAGAATGTGGCCGAGAAGTTGGCTGGTTTCAAAATGCAGTCTGTAGCAGAATCCACAGGCCTCACTATGTCTGGGTATTTAGCCACATCTTTAATATCAGGTGGACTGAATTAAATGGGCTTGTCCCTGCCATCATGATAGTGAGGATTTCAAGCACAAGATAAGTAGGATTACACATTCAACACCCAAACCCCCTTCTAGAGCCTTATATTTGTATGCTGGACATCAACAAAGTAGCTGTATAGGGACAGCCAACATTTAAACCACCTTTTGGCAATCCAATACCTTTTACTTAATGAGGTCTACAGTCACTGGTAATACCATCAACCCACCATTGAGTCAAAGAGTCATAAAAATGTACAGACATTTTCTAGGCTTCAAACTTTGGCCTGAAGATATAGTTTGAACTTTGAGTCACAGAGTCATGGAGTTTTACAGCATGAAAACAAATCCTTCAGTCCAACTCATCCATGCTGACCAGATATTCTAAATTAATCCAGTCCCATTTGCCAGCACTTGGCCCATATCCCTGTAAACCCTTCTTATTCATGTACCCATCCTGATGTCTTTTAAATGTTGTACCAGCCTCCACCATTTCCTCTGGCATCTCATTCCATACACACACCACCCTCTGCATGAAAAAGTTGCCCCTTAGGTCCCTTTTAAATCTTTCCCCTCTCTCCTTAAACCTATACCCTCGAGCTTTGGACTCCCCTAGCCTCAGAAAAAAACCCCTCAGTTATTCATCCTATTCATGTACCTCATAATTTTATAAACCTCTGTAATGCCATCCCACAAACCATTCCCCCAACCCCATCCTTGCTCTCTGAGAAGCTGTGCACACTGATCTTGTATATCTGGGTTCCAACCTTGTTGCCAGCTCATCCAATGCATTCTCACCCCTGCCTCTACAGAAGTGAAATGTTCACAGATTTTCTTTTTGCCTTGTCTTTCATCTGTTCAGAGAATAGAAGAAATAACCTTTAATACTGTATCATATTGAATTAATCACTGAAGCTAAAATGAATATTGGAAAATGTACTTAATTTTGATAGTTGCAGGAGAAATATTGCACTTGAAAGATTAATATAAGGATAGGCACTTTTGTTTAACTAACAAATTACATCGACATGAGGTCTTCACATAGCACTGAGAGACAGTAACACATCAACATTGGAATGTAACAGTTCAGATTATTACTTTTGATTGGGCACTTCTTGTTTCCATGGTGAAAAGACATCACATACCCAGTGTTCTATCACTACTGTATTAACGATTTTAGATAGGAAAATATTCCACTGTTTAAAAATTATCACATGTAATGCTACTGGGGAAGTGATGATATATAGAAGATGCATTATACTTCTCCAGAAGAAAATGAATTTAGCAGTCGAAAGGTCATCTTGAATAGAATATTTTTGATGAGAAACTCAGGTGAAATCCAGAGCTGTCAGTGCAACACAACTCAAAGGTTAAAGATTTTGCTGTTGCTATTAATTTCCTGAAGTGACACATTTGTGGAGATTTTATCAGTAGGGGTTGAGTCCTTGTGTCAGTATGTGCAGCATCTGAACCCAGACATAGAACATAGAACAGTACAATACAGGAATGAGCCCTTCAACCCTCAATGCTGTGCCAAACATGCAGCCAAATTAAACTAAGTCAAGATTAGAGTGGTGCTGGAAAAGCACAGCAGGTCAGGCAGCATCCAAGGAGCAGGAAAATCGACGTTTCGAGCAAAAGCCCTTCATCAGGACTGAAGGCAGGGAGCCTTTAGGGTGGAGAGATAAATGGGAGGGGGATGGGGATGGGGAGAAGGTAGCGAAGAATGCAAAAAGCAGATGGGGGTGGGGATGAAGGTGGATGGGTCAGAAGGAGGTTGGGGGAAGGTAGCAAAGAGTACAATGGGTGGATAGGGGTGGGGATGAAGGTGATTGGTCAGAGAGGGTGGTAGAGCGGATAAGTGGGAAGGAAGATTGGCAGGTAAGACAGGTCATGAGGATGGTGCTGGGCTGGAAGGTA
>NC_057740.1:12249172-12321277 GCF_004010195.1 Chiloscyllium plagiosum
ATGGAGATGGAAGGGGAGGGAGGTGTCAGAGATGGTCCAGGTTAATTTAAGGTCGGGGTGTTGGTGAAGTTGATGAACTGCTCAACCTCCTCGGGGGAGCACGGGATGGCGCCAATGCAGTCATCAATGTAGCGGAGGAAGAGGTGGAGAGTGATGCCGGTGTAACTATGGAAGATGGACTGTTCTATGTAGCCAACAAAGAGACAGGCATAGCTGGGGCCCATACGGGTGCACATGGCTACCCCTTTGGACTGGAGGAAGTGGGAGAATTCAAAGGAGAAATTGTTAAAGGTGAGGACCAGTTCAGCCAAACAAATGAGAGTGGAAGGGTACTGTTGGGGACGTCAGGAGTGGAAGAAACGGAGGGCTTGAAGGCCCTGGTCATGGCGGATGGAGGTGTAGAGGGATTGGATGTCCATGGTGAAGATGAGGCATTGCGGGCCAGGAAATGGTAGCCTTGGAGGAGGTGGAGGGCGTGGGTGGTGTCTTGAACATATGTGGGGAGTTCCTGGACTAGGGGGGAGATAGGCCTCCTTCTTTAAAGACCACAATTTCCCTTTCCACATGGTTGAGGATGCCCTCCAGCGCTTCTCATCCACATCCCACACCTCCGCCCTCAAACCCCACCCCTCCAACTGTAACAAGGACAGTATCGAGGTAGGTGGAGATGAGTTTGGTGGGGCAGGAGCAGGCTGAGACAATGGGTTGGCCAGGGTGGTCAGGCTTGTGGATCTTGGAAAGGAGGTAGAATTGGGCAGTGCGGGGTTCCCAAACTACGAGGTTGGAAGCTTTTGCCCTTGACAAATTAAACTAATCCCTTCTGCCTGCTTTGGTCCATATCCCTTGCATATTCATGTGTTTATGTAAAAGTCCCTTAAACACCATATTGATTGTGCCTCCATTACTGTCCTTGGCAGTGTGTTCCAGACTCCTACCATTTTCTATGTAAAAAACTTTGAACTTTCCCACTCTCAACTTAAATACATGTCAGGCATCATTGGCACTGCAGTGATACTCTTCCTGGATGTCAGCTTCTCAACCAGTCACTGGGGTGAGCTGAATCTCTCCACGCAGAAGTTTGGCAGCGAGAGTAGTGATCACTGCAACTCACGGAGTAACCCTATTGTGTTGATGTGTCAGGAGATAGTCCCGAGAGATCGGAGAGGTTACCTCTCCAGTGCAGTGTGGGGCTGGAGGAGTGGCTGGCCTTTGCCGCTGGGGTCCCACTTCCTTGGGCCATGATGACTTTGACTTTGATAGCCTTCTGCCTCCACCTCAGAAAGTTGCAGGGTGGCCGTCTCTTTGCAACTGGTGGTCTTACGCTAGCTGTGGCACATATTTAGCTTAGTATAGGCATTTGCTAACAGGGACAAAGTGAAGGCAAGACAAATTGAGGAACAGCATTTCATTAAAACTAAGCTTCAGTTTTGAACCATTAGATTGCATGAGGAAAGAGGCAAAATTAAACTAGCTGCTGTATGTCATGTTTTACATATTTTCAGACTATTGGAAAATGCATTATAACAACAATAACATATTTCATTAATATAGCTTATATTAACCTAAGTCCTAAGGTGCCTCATGGGAACATTAAGGGCCTTACATCAATAGGTCTTGCATTGGTTGAGACACTTACGTCATTCTTTCTGCATTTGGCCACTCCCATTGCCTATCCTATTACAATTCCTCATTTGAGCATTGTGGATGGCTACAGTGGATTCCAGCTTCTAAACTGTGAGTTCATGGAGCCCCAAAGATGCAGAACAATTTCCTGGCAACCATTCTTGTGTTCCCTGTAGGCTTTGCACCTCCCCACATCCCCACCCAACCTGTCTCTATGAGCCTGCACTTACCCCAGGCAGGTGGGTACGAAGTGAACTAATGCTAAGAGAGCATATCAGCAGCCCTGAGATGTTACTGGCCTGATTTGGAAGTCTGACCCTCGAGGGAAGATGCCCTTACAGCAGCTTTTCAACATTGCTTACTGGTACATTTGACAATGCAGTCCTGTGTTTCTGAAGCATCTTACAAGTGGATTCAAGAGGTACCACAAGATCCGGAAGATTGGCAAATACCAGATGCCAATGTTCATGGATGAGAGGTTAGTGCAGCTGATGTCCATAGATCGTGCTCTGAGATGCTGTTTGGTGCTGAGTAACATGAGATTCTTCACAAACAACAGCGAGTTGAGATCATCAGGTACCCTCTCTGACTTCCATGTTGCAAATTCTCAGTGTTGTTAAGCTTGTGTATTAGTAGGATGAGAAGCTGAGCATTAATGAGGTGAGATATGCAGGTCCGTAACTAGCAACAATCCCCATTATTGGGCAACTTGTTCCTCCTTAGTCAGAATCTCACATCAAAATCCTGAACTTAGTTAAAAGAGTTGCTTCTGAAGTTAAGATGGGCTTTGCTGGTTTTGTTGTGCGATTCTGTCATAATTCATACAATAGCCCATGTTGTTCAGGACCTTACAAGATCCCACTCTTAGCTTATTTCTTGGTAACAACAGGTAACCAAGAAATACAACAGGTAATAATGGACATTATTAAAGAGACTATGAGGATGACCTGTTCTCCCACCAAGTCTGATTGACATTAGTGCTTAAGGCATTCCTCAGCACTTGCCCTTTCTGGCCCTTACATCCCAATACAACAGCTGGACACGTTATTAGAAAAGCTTCCCTATACTTCGAGCATAGAATATTTTACAGACATCAGTGTAGGCCATTGCAACTTCAACCAGAAAATATTGCTTCAGGATGACACTGGAGTGTCAGACTGAATTCTGTGCTGTACGCCTAAAATAGTGTGTGAACCTAGAACCATCTGACTCACTTGAGAATGCTACCATTAACTCAATTAAAAACATTAAACTGCTCTATACAATTTTAGGTACAAGAATTTGGGGAGAGGGCAGTGAGGTGAGTCCTGGAGACTTACAGGAAATGGAAGGAATCATTTATTGGCAAATTAAGAGCAAAAAGAATAAATAGCCATTGTAATAATAAAAAGAACAAGATTGAATTTCTTTTTAGTCATAATTGCAGGCTTGGAAATCAGTCTTCATATTCTAAATTATGCCTAAACTGATTTGTGGTTTCATTAGTGTCTCTGTTTTTTTCCCCTGAAGTACTGATGCATGCTGTAGTGGTTCCCATAGCTCTGTGTGTACATGACCCATTTCATCACTTTTTACATATAAGCCTGAGCAGTAAATATTAGAAAACCATGCATTTGTAGGACAACATAATTAACCCTTGATCCTGTACCCAAATATCTTTGAGCTGTGGTGACTGTAATCACAAACAGCAATACTGATTCCTTAATTCTTTCCCTCTCCAGCAGAAAGCATTGGGCTGGCTGGAATACTCCAAAAGCTTTCCACTGTTCATTCAGCACGTACCGGGGATCGAACATTGGACCTCATCAGCCTATATTGTTTAGTTCTACACAAGCCAGCACATTTACTGAGCCTTTAGTTAGAAGTTGCCATCTAAGTTTTTTGACCTAGTTTTATGGAAAATAGCTCTCTTCATTGATTCGCTTCATTATGCTAAAATCTCAGATCAAGCTCATCCACCTAATCTTTGTTTCCCATCATGGGCGAACTGAGTTTTCTTAATTTCCTCATGGTGGAATGATTTAAAATCTAAGATCATCCCTGTTGCTGTTCTCTAAATCCATTCTAAAGCTGTCTTTTAATAGCAGGATGAGAGAGCAGGACACAATTTCACTTGTGAAAAAATCTTTGTTTTATAGAACATGAGCTGTGAAGCTCTTGAGTCCAGTGCTTTGTGATTTTGATTGATAGCCAGATATTTTTGCTGAATTAATTTTTAAAAACATGACAACTTTATAGCCTAACATTAGGGGAAGATGTGCTGTATTTCCCTGCAATAACTCCTGCAAAGGAACTGTGATGATTTGTTTCCTTTTTCTAAATTCCAAGTTTCTGCGCAGACTTGCCAATGTTTGAATGTTTTGTTTTGTACACCCTAGATTTTTATGCAAATATCAGCTTCACACCAACAAAACTGTCAAGCAGGAACAGAAGTAAGCAATCCTGGAAACGAGGTGTGAAACTCATTATTCATTCCCTGGCTGTATTGAGAATGAGGTCTGAATCTCAGCTGGGGATCAGCGATTGATATCTTGTCAAATTCACAACCAATTTGAAACTGCATTCTATTTACAGGTTGGATTGGGATCCTGCTTCTGATAACTTATATGGATATTTTATGGACTTCAGAAACTGTTGCAAAGGCTGGCGGGTACATGCTTTTTTCCCTCAGTCGCTGGCCTTTTAAATATAACTTGTCCCACCTGCACAGAATGGATAACATAATTGTAGAGTGCAAGGGTTTTAATAACTCTTACTGCAGATGTCTAAATATTCCAAGCCAGTCCCATGTGTTTGTACGCCTCCAACAGCTGGCATTATATGTCTCATACTGGTATAATGGCATCTAAAGTGAAATACTAGTGGGCATTACTCTTCTGTGATCAGAAGAACATAAAATAATTCCATAAAACGGTTAGCATAGTTGAGAATTTATCTACACAGCCGTAATGATTGTCTAAGAGGGACCCCCTCGTAAAGTAAGGATTGAACCTTGATCAATTCCAGGTTTTTAGATCATTGTTGTGATGTTTTTTGAAGGCTAGCAACAGCTATCACATTATTGCAGTATTCTGCCTCTGGCTGGTACACAGTTAGGACACTGGTCTTTTCCTCATGAAAACTGTTTTCAAATACATATCAGGGATCTGGTGTCTCCATCTGCCAAATGTTCGATGTGTAATAGGTCAGCCAGTGGCAATTCAGCTTCTGGATAATATCAGCTAAAAATGTACCTTCCCCAAGTACACTCTCCTCATCTTGATGAACCCAGAAATCCTGAGTGCCATTGTTCCAACAACAGGGTAATTATTTTTTTCCACCCAGTTAATGTTTTCATGGCATTGCCCATGTTTCGCAAAAGATTTATGAGAAGCAAACATGAAACCAGATTTATCTCAGTCCCATGAACTCAACTTCTTGCTGCACTAACACCCTCTCATTGTCCTTTGACCCAAATATATTTGCTGGTTCAACATCTTTCTGGTAACTTCATGAATAGATTGAAGAAATTGATTCTTGTGCTTTTTAAAGAAGAGATAGAGAGGAGATTAATAGAACTGTTCAAAATTATGAGCACTCTACACAGAATAGATAGAGAAAACTGCTGAGTGGCAGCTGTGTCAAGAACTGAAGGACGCTGACTTAAAATGAGGGGCAAAAGAACCAAAGCCCACATCAGCATATCCTTATTATGCGGTAATTGGGAATGATCTGCAATGCATTTTCAAATGGGAATCAGATAAACAATATTATTCTGCAACTTTCTACCCTTTTGGATGAAGACATTCTGCTACAGTTACCCACCTTCCTTATTTTCACTTGCATCACCGTGTGTTGATATTAAGTAAAAACCGATTGTAGACCCTTTCCCAACGGCTTCTCTGGGGGTGAAATCTGCTGCAAATTTTCTCCCTACCTTTTATTGTATCACCAATGTTACATTTCATCCTGATGTTTTTCCCAAACCTTGGAATTTATATTAAACTATTAAAAAGATATATTGTAACTTATCACATCTCCAAAATCCCATTCAGTTGATAACTAGTTTCCATGATATGCTGAAACATGGGTGAAGACTAACCCTAGAACTTTCAAACCAAGAGGCAGATAAATGTCCAATTGAACCAACATTAATTGCATGTTACTGTAAGTTAGAAACCTATTAAAAGCTGGTATGACTTCTCAATGGTTAAAAGCAAACCAGGATGTTATGCTTCCAGGTACAGTTATTTTATTTTAATAATGCAATACTTTGAAAACCAACAACTAATAGAACGGCCCTGATATTTACAGGGAGGGATGGAGCTCAGTGAGAGATAGGAATTTAATGACAGTAGCTCCTCATTATGACTTCTATATCACGTTTACCCACCGGCAGCTAACCAGTTTGAGATGAAAATTAAACAAAGAACCGCAGGTGCTGAAGTTCCAAAACCGAAACAGAATTTCCTGGAGAAACTCAGCAGGCTTGGCAGCATCTGTGGAGAGAGAAACAGAGTTAATGTTTCAAGCCCAGCTTGCAAATCAGAGTAATAGGTGGCAGTGAACTGTGGAAGGTTCACTTGAGGGGTCAGTCTAAAACCTTCTGCTCCTCTTGATGCATAGGCCTTAACCTCCTTTCCCAGACTCAACCATTTTTCTGAGGAGAAAGTGAGGTCTGCAGATGCTGGAGATCAGAGCTGAAAATGTGTTGCTGGAACAGCGCAGAAGGTCAGGCAGCATCCAGGGAACAGGAGAATCGACATTTCGGGCATAAGCCCTTCTTCAGGAATGAAAAAAGTGTGTCCAGCAGGCTAAGATAAAAGGTAGGGAGGAGGGACTTGGGGGAGGGGCGTTGGAAATGCGATAGGTGGAATAGGTCAAGGTGAGGGTGATAGGTCAGACTGGGGTGGGGGCGGAGAGGTCAGGAAGAAGATTGCAGTTCCCTGGATGCTGCCTGACCTGCTGCGCTGTTCCAGCAACACATTTTCAGCTCCAACCATTTTTCTATCAAGTTTCTCAAGCTGGCAACTGTTCGCATACATCAGTCCCCACCTGTCATATGGAAGTTTGATTCCAATCTTATAAGAAAATACCCAATCCCCCTGTGCAAATACTTCAGGTAAAGATGTTTTGTTGATGTTAGAATTGGAAAGAAGAGCAGAGGAATGACCCTGGTCTGGACATTAATGGGTTATATGGTTATTCTTCTGATGTCAACAGTGTCTGTTACTCTGATCCCAGTATTGCTTTTGTATCAGTTTGGTCCTTCTATTCCATAGCTATGTAAGAGAGTCAGTGAGGGAAGGTGTTTTTAATTACTGTTTTAAAGTATTTAAACTCACTGCTTAAAATCATGATTTCTAGATTATGGGAAACTTTGTTGAGACAAAGGAATAATGTTGATGAAACAGAAAAACCTTCAAACTTATTTCTGAATATAACATAATTTCTGTTCTAGACAGACTAATACTAGCAAATGGTTGATTCACCAAAGTATGAGTAATTGAGAAAGAAGTAACAGCTTCTAAAATAAAGTCTCAAATTGCGTAAGCATCACCCTAGAAATAAACCCCCCCACTGTGCTGTCTTTACAGATCTGTTTGATTATTGCACAGTTACAATAGTATTGGTGAATAGTTGGAGTTGCATAATATTGAGTGTATCAGGAATGTTCTGAAAATAAACTGTTAACAAAACATCACCAATTGAAAAAAAAATGTCAAGACAACTGAATACAACCCAATAGTAAAAGATGTTGCAAGAGTAAATGTTAATATGGTGTAAATTGCCAATTCAATGGACTACTCCAGTTTATCACCGCAAGGACTGACTTAGACATACACATGGAAGATCAAAGATAGCCCGGTGGAAAGTCTTGCGAGTGAAATCATTGATGAAAATTCACTGGAAAGAATACTAGCAGTTAAGAAGAGATGGAGCAGAAAGGAAGAAGAGAACAATTTGTGATAGCACTAAGCTGAATCTTGGGTGGAAAGAACATTTTGAGACTTTTCAAAGTGGCATAAAGAAACCAGAAACTGAGTCATATGGCTACTAGCATTAACCAAAATCATGACAGTGGGCTTTAATAAGGTTTTTAAAAGAAAAAACGAAGATGGAGACATTTACACAGAGTGGTCGGTGCTTGGATGCAATGCCAGTGGTGGTAGTAGAGTCAGATACTAGGTGACATTTAAGTGCCTCTTGGATAAGCACATGGATAATAGTATAATGAAGGGAATGTAGGTTAGTTTGATCTTAGAGTAGGATAATAGGTCAGCACAACATCGAGGGTCAAAGGGCCTGTACTTGGCCATACTGTTCAATGTTCTATGTAAGATTTTATGGATCTGGTTAAATAATCTGAGATTTATGAGGATCCCCTCATAATGAGGATCCCCTCATAATACCCATTCTGATAATGGGTTATCGATCTGAAAGTATTAAGTGTTTCTCTCTCCGCATCTGCTGCCTGACCTAGTGCGAAGGTGTGCAGATTAGGGGATTGGCCTTTGTAGGTTGCTCCATAGTGTCCAGGGATTTGCATGTTAAGTGGGTTAGCCATGGTAAATGTGAGGTTACGGGGATAGGGTGTGGTCTGCGTCTGGGTGGGATGCTGTTGGAGAGTTAGTGCAGATTCGATGGGCCGAACATCCTCTGTCTGCACTGTTTGGATTCTATGATTCTTCTATGAAGAGAAAAGAAACTTCAAGACATTACAAAACTGCCATCAACAAATAGAAAGATAACCTGTTTTTTTCCAATCAGGAAATCTAAACGTTTGGCAAGAAAGAAGAAACACATTTCTTAGAAGGCAGTTTTAGCATGGGTGTTGATGCACAAATTCCATTTGAAATTGGAAGAATCCAATTATATGAGGTAGGTTTTCATGTTGAGCTGCAAAGTGCAATTTTCAGTCTTTAAAATGCTTCTGTTGGAGTTAGGAGCTGTTTTCTCCCCATGGCAATGCAACTGCTAGTGAAGTATTATTGGTGCCAGAAATCTGTGGCCTCTCAAATCTGCTGGTAAAACTCATTAACAGGAACGTATACAGTTATCAGTTATGTGATCAATATTGCTGTGCCACATGAATTGAGTGCATCAGTTGAAGATTGTATAATTAATTGCTAGGAGACATAATTAATGATAAGTTTCATCATATGAATGATTCAACAAAGCAAACAAAGAATTTATCAGCTTCAGAGATTATTAATTTGAAACATTTTTAATCAATTTGTAATGAGATAATTGCCACTTCCTACTTTCATTTGAATACTTAAAGGGAGGAAATGAAGCAAAGGCATTTTTTTCAGGCAAATTTTGATTTTAATGTTTTCTCGTCTGCACAGGAAGGGCTTATAAATTCCAAATATATAATTATATTGGAAATAAAACCCCATCACCTGTACATTTATTGGGCTAGGATTATTGAGCACTAAGCTCCAAAAGAAAAATCTAATTTCCTGATCACTAATCTGATTCTTTCTGTTAGTTATTTGCTTTAAGGGACCCTCACTTGGTGAGATTTGGTTCCACAGCTACCACTGCTCTCTCTTAAATGATCATTCTTCACATGTACCTAGACAGCGACAATGAGTAAGCTGTAGATCATCCAACATTTGCATTTATGCATGCAATAGCAAATGCTGATTGAGCATTCTCAAGGGAGAACGTTTGCTGTTCTTCCCTTCCCATCATTATTGTACCATTATTCCAATCCTAGAACCAGTACAGCCCAGAACGGCATTGAAACTCAGGTCTTCTGGCCTAACGGCTCAGTTCAACATTAAGCAGCTAATAATTAGTAGAGCCATCAGCGGAGTAAGCAATGTATTTCTTTGAAATCAGGGAATCGTATTAATTCTACATATTAGACAGAAAGTAAGGTTACAAAGCTCATTGTTTACATCTTTTATAGTACTACAGAGATAAGGCTGTAATCATTTTAAAGAAAGTGGTGTTAAATTAATAGCATCACTAGTTATTGTCAAAGTCAAACAGGGCTGTGTTTGAACTCAACATGGAAGTAGAAATTAATGGGACAGTTTATTTTTCAAATTCAATGTGGAAATTAAATATTTTGAGCATAGATTCATCTTTTTAAATACAAAGTAATTAATTCAGTGATTATGTTGATGAACAGAATTAGTTAATACAATGCCGAGGACTGCTTAAATTTTTTTTATATAAAACAATCATTAAAGTGAAATTGTATGACATTTAGTGCAGAGAATCCTTTACTGTTTGGGCATAGAAAGGTTTTGAAATAGAATTTAAGAGTGTGTCTTTTGTAAAATTACTTTAGAATAAAAATAGAGTTCAATTATTGCTCTTGTTTACTCTCTCCCTTGTCTTTCAGAAGGCATTAACTCATGATGGTGGAAGGGTGATGTTTACAGAGCACAGTGTGATGTAAGATGTGTGATTTATCTATATTTTAACATCATTTGTTTTTGTGTTTGGATTTTGAACTAGTGACATATGAGTTTTCTCTGTGTCTGAAGATATTTAATGATTAACATATATTTCTGTAGCCATGGTGATTTCTTTTAAAAAGGTGTGTGTGTATGAGCTAGATAGAGAGAGAGACAAAGGGACTGTCAGGTGTGTAATGGGATTTTGTTTCCACTGGGAGAAGTTCTTGGAGTGAACAAAATTGTGCTCAAGCATTCAGTTTAGAACATCAGATTTTTTTTTTGGTTTGCTTTTGGGAAAAACCTACAGCTTGGAAAATGTTTCTGTTTTCAGTTTACAATTTGCAGCAGTCATGGCTGGAGCTGGATGTATAAAACAGTTGCTCTGAGAAAGGGAGATAATTTAGAACTGTTAAGCAAGTGGTCATATGAGTGTAAAGTGTTTAGTGATAAAGCTCTAGATCAGAAGGTTTTGGGTAATTCCTATGGTCAGTTTTGTGAAGGCTCAAGGAAAAGGTGATCAGATTCTCCAAACTAGAAATTGAAACCATAACTAAATCAAACTGTTTCTGTGATAGAGTCAGGAGTTATTTCTAAACTTTGAGTACTGTAAAGGAATACTGTTGGAATTAAAAGTAATGTACTTTACTGTGTGTTTCTTAATCGTTAAACTTGTGTTATATGTAAACAACTTGGTTTACTCTATTTTAACTTGATTTCTTTTTCACAATAAAATTCTGTTTTAGTGCTGAAACCATCTACAGCATTATGTGTTTGTATTTTATTGAAGGACAACACCATTAAAACCAGAATTAAAAATAAACAAAATATGGTCTATCAAGCTTGAACTGTCCAGTAATAGCATCAGCTGGGAAGTAACATCAACTGGGAGTTAACAACAGGACTGCATTCACCTGCATGGACTGATTCTGCTTAGAATGATGTCTGATCAATATCTGAACATTATCCCATCTGTTCCCCTTGGGTGTGTTTTAGGTAAATGGGAATCCCTGCATTAGCCAGCTAGGTCATTTAAGTAGTTATTAAACAATTAAGTTATATTTTAACTAAGGTAACCTGGCTTTGGCAGCCATCAGAACTGTTGTGTCACTTATCAAAAAACTTGTTAGTTTCACAAGATGAGTACACAGCAAGATGTTCTCTTCAGTGAAACTGTTGGGCTGGGAAATCAACGACCAGTGAAACTAAAAGAATGCCAGTCATTTCCAATTGAATGGCTGTTGAACATAAGTCTCCTTCACTGTTTGACTAGTGATTGCCAAACCTTGAAAGGCTCAGTGTCTACTTGCACTTCACTCACATTCAGTTGTACTTCCCTTTGGTCTACGTTCACCACAGCATAAGAACTGTCCCTCTGAGAGTGAAATGAATACTGACACTGACTGCACCAGCAACAGGACAATGAAAACCAGTCACAGCAGCCTTCTCCTCAGCCACAAGCTGGGAGGGACGCAGGAGATCGGGTTTGTGAGAGACACAACATAGGATCTGCAAGGAAAGCAGGGGGGTCTCTCAATATGTCTTACCACTCACACCTTAGGAAGCTCAGGATCTCACAGCAGGGTGGCTTGTACCAATTGCAACCTCTGATAATAAATCCTTCCTTCCAGTGGACCAGGTAGACACATATTGGTGGAGAAAGTGGATGGTTGTGGATGAGGTGCTGATCAAGTGAATGCATTGCCCTGGATGGTGTCAATCTTCTTGAGTGTTGTTGGAGCCACACTTATCCAGGTAAATGGGGAATATTCCATCATATGTATTACTGGAAACGTCCCCTTCCCAACTACACTCTAACCCCATCCCAGATCTCAACATCCTTCCAGAGTTGAATGCCTGTTATCTTGCAAGATGAGAAAGCAGAGAGTTGTGACTATTAATAATGACTAATGTGCAGAGGAAGGAGGGACAACATTTGAGGAGGCTGACTGTGAGACAGGGACCTGAGAAAATAATAGGATGAGATTGAAAGGGACTGTTGACATTGTGAGAGAGAGACAGAGAGAGAGAGATGTGGTAGAGGAGATTGTTGTTAACTCAGTTTAAGGGGCTTGGCTGTATCACTCTCTTCTATCATCCTCTCGCTGCACTGTCTCCAGATTGGAGGGAAGACATTTCATTAAAGTTACTTCACTGGTTATTTTCTTCCTCCCCTCCTTGGGTCAGCTTACCTCAGTGTACCCCCTTCCGTTGGTCGGAGAACTAGGAAGTGAGATGCTAATGCTGTTGCTCAGTTAAAAAGAAACTGCAAACCACTTCAGCTTTCAATGGATTCTCAACTTACTCATGATCCAAATGCTTCAACATGGATCGAGTCTTGCAAGTTCCATCCATGATTGGGTTTCTCCATTCAACTAAGTGACTATGCACGTTTCAAAAACAATATGGCAAATGGGCATCATGGCCAGTCCAGGATTGATTGCCCGTCCCTAATTGCCCTGAGAACATGATGGCGAGCTGTCTTCTTTAGCTGCTGCCGTACATGGGGCTTAAGTACACATCCAGTTATTTTTTGAAGACAATTCAGGCATTTAGATGCAGTTACAGTAAATAAACAGTGATATAGTTCCAACGCAGAGCCATGTATGATGGTGTAGCTGGTGGTGTTCTCATGAAACTACTGCCTTTGCCCTTCTGGGTGGGAGAGGTCTCAGTTTTGTCAGGTGCTGTGAAAAGAGCCTGGATGAGTTGCTGCAATGCACCTTGTAGATGGTACACACTGCTGCTTTTGAGAACTGGTGGTGGAGAGAGTGGATAGTTGTGGATGAGGTGCTGATCAAGTGAATGTATTGCCCTGGATGGTGTCAATCTTCTTGAGTGTTGTTGGAGCCACACTTATCCAGGTAAATAGGGAATATTCCATCATGTGTAGGCAAAGCTTTGGGAAGTCAGGAAATGAATTACTCACTGTACACTCCAAGTCTGACTTGTTCTTATCACCAATGTATTTATATGGCTGGTCCAGTCCAATCTTTGGTCAATGGCAACTCCCAGAATATTGATAATTCGATATTCAGCAATGATTATGCTGTTGAAAGTCAAGAGAAGGATTATTTAACCATGTCTTGTTCAAGCTTGCATTTGTGAGCCATATATGAGCAAGTGAGTTTGGAAAAGAATGGCTACTTAACATACAAGCATAGGTATGCCTTCAGCTCAGAATAAAAGATTGTATTTCAGGAAGCGCACTACTTTCTAGCCAAGGATTCTGAGGCCAGTTTTTATGTTCCTGATTAATGAACTCAGCATGGACCAGGGATTTAGCTGAAATTCTTTCTGTAATATGTGACTTATCAGTCAATCTATTAACCCAACAAAGCACCAGGGAAACTCCATTTTCAAGTCATTAATAACAAAAACTCATTTCCTTTCACAAAGGTCAGAGGCTAATGTTTATCTTTATTTTCTTATTTTTTCCAAAATCCATATTGTCTGATCAAAAATTAGATTATCTTTCATCTTGCAAACAGAAAACCTATGTTGTTCTTGCGCATTCCAGGCACTAATTAGAGGATTGTAATCAAAAATCCAATTACATGTTCTGATGAGCATAACTCAGGTATATTTAATTGTTTCAATGTTGTTTTGCAAATGTTAATGCATAATCTAAGCATGTTTCTGTAAATCTATTACTTATTGAGCTGAGAAATAGCAGATTAGAGAATGGAAATCTTTCCAGTCTGAATAGTCAGAGGGTAATGATCAAACTCCATGTCTGGAATATTCCCTATTTATGGAATTCACTGATTTTAGTAGAAGGAACATTGGAAGGTCCAATGACAGGCAAACTGCTTCTCCAAAGTTACTGCTTAGGCCTCGAGCTTACTGTATTCTTAGGATCAAATGTTCTCAATCAAACTCAAAAGCAAATACTGAAATTAGACAGAGAGTGAAGCTACAAAATATTTGGTCTGAAAAACATTAAACAACACCTTTTATGTATAGTATCTACTTATACACTGTGACATCAAATTAAAAATTAACCATTGCACGCTTTGATTTCTTTTGTGGATTTTATGGCACTTTCCCATCATTCGTTTTACACAGGATTAGCTTTGTTTTTATTTTAAGTCGGCTTTTATGCTCGTCCCAAGGAATACATTGGCTGTTGTTACGATGGGAAGCTTTATGATGCTTCATTTAAATATGGTTAAATGGCTCAGACTGTGCAATGAGCTGGACATCTTCTGTCGTAATTTTTCCAGACTAAAGAGACAAATTTGAAGGCGGGGGAATGCAACAAAGATACAACTTGATGGGCGAGAAAAGACTAGCTATTTTAGCCTGCCTCACAATGATGGCCAGGCCATCTTGACTAAACAGCCTCACTTCCTCATCAATTCTCTCTGCAGAGGCAAAGAAGATACAGAAGAAACCCTGGGGCTGGTTACAGAAGATATACTCTGGGAAATCCCTTTTTGATCCCTTTGACTTTCAAAGTCAGATCAGGGAATCAAACAAAGTGCTATCTGTCGGGATACTTACTTTTTGGGTGGTGTGATCCCTGCCCTGGTGAGAAACTGTCAAGCTCTTGGTATCTTCCACAATGGTCAACAATTGGCAAACAGCTTGAAGGATTTTGAGTGATTGGACACAATTTAACAGAAGGGACAGGCAGATGCTAGATACAATTTAAAACATAGAAAAGCGTGGCATGTTATTTAAGAAATGAAGATTAATCTAAGGGTAGTAACATGAGATGTATGGCAAAAAATCTCTGAGTAGTCCATTGCACATGGAAGTAGCTGCTCAGAATACAACTGTCAAGTGGCCTTATGCCTTGTGTTATGATTATTGTGAAAACGGACTATCACTTTTCAACTTTCATCATTTGACTTTAATACTTCAAACTTTCACAGATTAAAAGTGGTTTTAAAAAGAACATTAGTGACCTAAAATGGCTGCCATAATCAGCTAACCGAAGAACCTACATGAAATATACATAACTGACTGCATTCTACTTCCAATTTTAATTAAGGTACATGAGCCACCAAAAAAAATGCAACACTTGCTTTATTCATACCTGCACTATAAATTTACATATTAGGAGATGAAAGATTATCTGTGGAGTATTCCATTTTAAAAATGACAATGGAACTGATTGTGGAATTTACAAAAAGACCTTTTTTTCAGAAATTTGCTTTGAGCAACAGAGGGAGTGAGAAAACAACATGGACTGATTACAGGAAGGATGCTGAAAGCTTTTCTCTCTCTATCTTTCTCTCTCAATCACAAAGACCAGTGTCTTGTAGGAAAGCAATTTGCGACTATAAATGTTCACTAAGAACTCAAGACCTACATATTTCACCATTGCTGAAGAAACAAGACAACGCTAAACAATTGGAAGAGGGCTGATGTTTAAAATACAATACCTCCAGGACTTTAGACTCCAAATGTCTTGACCTTCCTGCCTGTATAGACACATTATCCCCATCTTTTTAAGCTTATTACCTGTGTTTGTGTGCATATGTTTATTGTAACTTTTTTATTTTTTATTTGGACCACAAGTAATACAATTCTTCTTTCTTTCAAGAAATCATTGCTATTGGTTCCTTTAATTTGATCTAGTTAAATATATTGTAATTGAAGTGTGAAAGGTACGTGCAAAAAATATGAAATTAAAAGTACGAGCTATGACTGACTCAAAGGCAGTTAAAAAGTGGGCTGTCACTCATAGCTCCTCATCTATTCATAACAGGTGCTTAATGCCATTTAAACAGATAGTCCTGTGAATGAATGCATTATTAACAAAAAGTATATTGTAGCCTTGGTATCAGAACATCATGATATCTTTCCGAGACTGATGAATGAGCAATTACAATGTGCAGCCACTCAGTGCACTGGTGATACTTTGAGAATGCTTTTATAGTTTATTTTCAACATGTGGCCAATTCGGCACTTATTGTGGTGATCAGCTTTTGAATCACTCTACTCATTGTGATGATGAAGCTTCCACAACTAAAGTAGCTTTTGTTAAGTCGTCCTCAGTGGGATTCACTCACTGTAAAGCTGAAAATACACCAGATTCTAGTTTGATTAAGGTCAGCCTCACATTGTCAATCTATTCCATTCAGTAAGCATTAGTGTAATAGTTTTGTTAATGTCCAATGGCTAAGTAATGTAATCAATAGGACACTAAAGTGTGACAAAAAACCCTCTGATGAGTAGATGTAATTCATTTTGTCAGTTCCAACCATCCTGACAAGTTTGCTCTGGACATTTTTGCTGACTTTGCTGAATGAGGGAAACATTTAAGTTCTGAGGAAAGGTCACTGGACCAGAAACGCTAACCCTGATTTCTCTCCACAGACGCTGCCAGACCTGTTGAGCATTTCCAGAAATTTCTCTTTTTGTTTCTGATTTCCAGCATCCACAGTTCTTTAATTTTTATTTAAAAGTTGTAGTGATAATGGTACAAAAGCATGAAGAGAAGTATTGTAAAGCAGCTAATTTACAGTGCTGAGTTAAATTGAGAAGAAAAGTAATGATGATGACGTTAAACTAGAATGCTCAAATGTGACCTGCAAAACAATAGACATTGCAGCATAGAAAGAGAAATCTAGCCCCTGTGTCTGTGGTGAGGCTGCTTTGCGAGAACTCTGTGGCAGCCGGGCTTTGTCTGTTTCTGCCAGGTCTATGGTTGCATTTCTCTCAAAGACTCTTACCTGCCTGGTGGTTCCTTCATGGATTTTATGCTCTCTTTGTTCTCTGGAGTGTTGAGTGTTGCCGTTTTTGAGGTTGCAATGTTTCACTGGGCTGCTACTTTTCTGAAGCCTTTGCATGTAGATTTTATTCTTAACAAAGTAAAGCTCTATCACTCATTGCAATATTGCAACCTCGTCAGTTATTATAAGATATACATCATACAGAATACAGCTTTCTGGTTTGAAGGCTCTTTTGTGGTGCTGTGTTAGTGTCACTATCCTTGAACCAGAAGGCCTTGGTTCAAATCCCACCTCCTCCTGAGGTGTGTTGTCACATCTCTGAACAGATCAATTAGTAAACTAAGTACAGCTCCCTGGTGCAGGGTTTCTCATCTGTTCCTCTTCAAATCTCAGTCATATGATTCTCTCCTTGTCTACTGATTTTAGAATAACATCATCATTTATATTCTCATAATTAATTTACTCACATTCCATTATACAACAGAGTTTTGTTTTAAAATAAGGCAATTTAATATTAACCTCATCGTCTTGCTTTCTTCCCGTAGCTGTCTATTTTCCTCAGTTTATTCTTTGGTATGTCCAGTCTATTTACCCTTAATGGCTACAACTCCTATTAATTCAAAGCACCAACAATTCTGAGTAAAAATGTTTCTCCTCATCGCTCTCTTCACTCATTTCATGGTCAGTTGAGGTCATTAAGTTTCCAATGAAGTAATTTTTACCCCAAAATGTTCTGTGCTGCAGTGAACATCATTTTCAGAACATCAGTAAGTAGAATACCAATTCATATCACAACCTCCAGTCTGCGGTTCAAGGGAAGCTGTCTTTTTACACTCGTGCGAGCCAGAAACAGCTTTAACACTGATATATACCAGTGAGACACAAAACATAGACTTTGAACCAAAGCTCACTAAACTGCAAGAAATCTTGGACATTAAATGGAAGTCTGTCTTTCTGCAATTAAGAGAAACGCAGCTCTTGGTACTAAACAGGTTGATAACAGCAAAACCAATGTTATGCTTGGGATCACTTCTGTTGATTTTGAAGAATCTGTTCTGATCTACAATGGATGTTAATATTTAGCCTCTCGATAATGCGAAGTTCAACTTAATTGCGGCTAAATAAGGTGGTTGTAGAGACATAATTCTACGTCTATTTTTCAGGTGAATAAGGCTTCCACTGCACTTTACTCAGCCACATTGATAAGGTCTGACTCTCATAGAGTCATAGCAAAGTGCAGCACAAAAACAGATCCTTCAGTCCAAATCGTCCATGCTGACCAGATATCTTAAACTAATGTAGTCTCATTTGCCAGCACTTGGCCCATATCCCTCTACACCCTTCCTGTTCATATCCCCATCCAGAAGCCTCTAAATGTTATGATTTGGAGATGCCGGTGTTGGACTGGGGTGTACAAAGTTAAAAATCAGACAAACCAGGTTATAGTTTAACAGGTTTAATTGGAAGCACACTAGCTTTCAGAGTGCTGCTCCTTCATCAGGTGGCTGTGATGAAGGAGCGTCATTCCGAAGGCTAGTGTGCTTCCAATTAAACCTGTTGGACTATAACCTGGTGTTGTGTGATTTTTAACCTTTAAATGTTGTAATTGTACCTGCCTCCACCACTTACTATGGCAACTCATTCCATATATGCATCACTCTTTGCATAGAAAAGTTGCCCTTTGGGTCCCTTTCATATCCTTCCCCTCTCACCCTAAACCTATGCCCTCTGGTTCTGGATTCCCACACCCCAGGGAAAAGATTTTGTCTATTTATCCTATGTATGCCCCTCATGATTTTATAAACCTCTATAAGGTCACCCCTCATCCTCCAATGCTCCAGGAAACATAGCCCCAGCCTATTCAGCCTCTCCTTATAGCACAAATCCTCCAACCCTGGCAACATCCGTGTAAATCTTTTCTGAACCCTTTCAAGTTTCACAACATCCTTCTGACAGGAGGGAGATGAGAATTGCACACAATATTGCAAAAGTAGCCTAACCAATGTCTTGTACAGCTGCAACATGACCTCCCAATGTCTATACTCAATGCTCTGACCAATAAAGGAAAGCATACTTCTTCACTATCCTATCTATCTGAGAATCCACTTTCAAGGAACTATGAATCAGCACTCCAAGGTCTCTTTGTTCAGCAACGCTCCCTAGGACCTTCCCATTAAGTGTATAAGTCCTGCTCTGATTTGCCTTTCCAAAATGCAGCACCTCGCATTTATCTGAATTAAACTCCATCTGCCACTCCTCAGCCCATTGGCCCAACTAATCAAGATCCCGTTATAATCTGAGCTAACTTTCTTTGCTGTACTACACCATCAATTTTGGTGTCATCTGCAAACTCACTAACTATACCTCCTATGTTCACATCCATATCATTTATATAAATAATGAAAAGTAGTGGACCAGCACAGATCCTTGTGGCACTCCACTGGTCACAGGCCTCCAGTCGGAAAAACAATCCTCCACCACCACCCTCTGTCTTCTACCTTTGAGCCAGTTCTGTATCCAAATGGCTAGTTCTCCCTGAATTCCATGAGTTCTAATCTTGTTGATCAGTCTTCCATGAAGAACCTTGTTGAATGTCTTACTGAAGTTCATGTCGACTTCGTCCATGGCTCTGCCCTTATCAATCCTCTTTGTTACTTCTTCAAAAAACTCAATCAAGTTTCTGAGACACGATTTCCCACGCACAAAGCCATGTTGACTAGCCTGCTCAGTCCTTGCCTTTCGAAATACATGTAAATCCTATCCCTCAGGATTCCCTGCAACAACTTACCCACCTCTGATGTCAGGCTCATCAGTCTTTAGTTCCCTGGCTTGTCCTTACCACCTTTCTTGAATACTGGCACCACGTTAGCCTACCTCCAGTATTCAAACACCTGTGACTATCGATAATACAAATATCTCAGTAAGGGGCTTCGCAATCACTTCTCTAGCTTCCCACAGAGTTCTGGAGTATATCGATCAGGTCCTGGGGATTTATCCATCTTTATGAGTTTTAAGACATCCAGAATCTCCTCCTCTATAATATGGACATTTTTCAAGATGTCACCATCTATTTCCCCACATTCTGTATCTTCCATGTCCTTCTCCTTAATGAACACTGATGCAAAATATTTGTTTAGTATCTCCCCTATCTCCTGCGGTTCCATACATAGGCTGCCTTGGCTGATCTTTGAGGGGCCCTACTCTGTCCTTAGTTATTCTTATGTCCTTAATGTATTGATAAAATCCCTTTGGATTCTCCTTAACTCTGTTGGCCAAAACTATCTCAAATCCCCTTTTGGCCCTTCAGATTTCCCTCTTATCCTAGAACTCTGTGGGAAGCTAGAGAAGTGATTGCAGGGCCTCTTGCCGAGATATTTGCATCATTGATAGTCACAGGTGAGGTGCCAGAAGACTGGAGTTTGGCTAACGTGGTGCCACTGTTTAAGAAGGATGGTAAGGACAAACCAGGGAACTATAGACCAGTGAGCCTGACGTCAGTGGTGGGCAAGTTATTGGAGGGAATCCTGAGGGACAGGATGTTACATGCATTTGGAAAGGCAAGGACTGATTAAGGATAGCCAGCATGGCTTTGTGCATGAGAAGTCTTAGCAGGACTTAAACACTTAATGGTAAGGTCCTAGGGAGTATTGCTGAACAAAGAGACCTTGGAGAGCAGATTCATAGCTTCTAGAAAGTGGAGTGGCAGGGAGATAGGATAGTGAAGAAGGCGTTTGGTATGCTTTCCTTTATTGGTCAGCGCATTGAGTACAGGAGTTAGGAGGTCATGTTGCGGCTGTATAGGACATTGGTTAGGCCACCGTTGGAATATTGCATGCTATTCTGGTCTCCTTCCTATTGGAAAGATGTTGTAAAACTTTTAAGGGTTCAGAAAAGATTTACAAGGATGTTGCCAGGGCTGGAGGATTTGAGCTATAGGGAGAGGCTGACAGGCTGTTTTCCCTGGAACGTCGAAGGTTGAGGGGTGACCTTACAGAGGTTTACAAAATTATGAGGGGCATGGATAGGATAAATAGACAAAGTTTTTTCCCTGAGGTCAAGAAGTCCAGAACTAGAGGGCATAGATTTAGGGTGAGAGGGGAAAGATATAAAAGAGACCTACAGGGCAACTTTGTCACACACAGGGTGGTACATGTATGGAATGAGCTGCCAGAGGAAGTGGTGGTAGCTGGTACATTTGCAGCATTAAAGAGGCATTTGGATGGGTATATGAATAGGAAGGGTTATGGGCCGTGTGCTGGCAGGTGGGACTAGATTGGGTTGGGATATCTGGTCGGCATGGATGGGTTGGACCGAAGGGTCTGTTTCCATGCTGTACATTTCTATGACTCTATGACTCTACGTATACTCCTATTGCTTTTATACTCTTCCAAGGATTCATTTAATCTCTGCTGTCTATATCTAATATATGCTTCCTTCTTTCTCTTGACCAAAACCTCAATTTCTCTTGTCATCCATCATTCCCAATACCAACCACCCTCGCCTTTCTCCCCAACTCTGGACTTATTATCTCATTTTTGAAGGATACCCATTTTCTAGCCATCCTTTTACCTGCGAACATCCACCCCAATCAACTTTGAACTTTCTTGCCTAATACCATCAACATTGGCCTTCCTCAAATTTAGAAGTATTACTTTTAATCTGGTCTATCCTTTTCCATCACTATTTTAAAACTAATAGAATTATGGTCGCTAGCCCCAAAGTACTCCCCCACTGACACCTCAGTCACCTGTCCTGCCTTATTTCCCAAGAGTAGGTCAAGGTTTGCACCTTCTCTAGCTGGTACATCCACATACTGAATCAAAATATTTTCTTGTACACATCTAACAAATTCCTCTCTATCTAAATCCTGAACACTATGGCATTGTCAGTCTATGTTTGGAAAGTTAAAATTCCCTAACATAACTAGATAACTTACAAATAACTGAGATCTCTTGACAATTTTGTTTCTTAATTTCCTGCTAACTACTAGGGGGATCAATAAGATGATCATCCATTTCTTATTTCTCAGTTCCACCCAAATAACTTCCCTGGATGTATCACCAGGAATATCCTCCCTAGGTACGGCTGTAATATTATCCCTCATAAAAAGTGCCTTAAAATCCCTTAAAAAAATGTATACCAGAAAATATTCTGACTTAGTATGTGAATACTCTTTTGCCCCCCTCTCTATCATTCCTAGAGCATTTGTATCCTGGAACATTAAGCTGACAGTCCAGTCCATTCCTGAGGCATGTCTCGATAATTGCTATGACATCCCAGTCCCATGTTCCTAACCATGTCCTGGGTTCATCTGCCTTCCCTGTTAGGCCTCTTGCATTGAAATAAGTGCTGTGTAATTTACCTCATTCTGTGCTTTGTTTCTGTCTGCCCTGACTGTTTGACTTGCTCCTTTGCCCAACTGTACCAGTCTCAGATTGATCTATTTCCTCACCATCTCCATGAGTCTCACCCCCTCCCACCTTACTAGTTTAAATCCTCCTAAACAGCGCGGGCAAATCTCCCTGCCAGAATATTAGTCCCCTTCCAATTCAGGTGTAATCCGTCCGTACACAAGTCACTACCCCAGAAGAGATTCCAATGATCCAAAAATGTGAACCCTTCTCTCCTGCACCAGCTCATCAGCCATGCATTCATCTGCTCTGTCCTTCTATTCCTGCCCACACTAGCTCGTAGCACTGGGAGTAATCCAAATATTACTACCCTCAAGGATCTCCCTTTTACATTCCTGCCTAACTTGCTATATTGTCCCTTTAAAATCTCATCCTTTTCCTTTCCTATGTCATTAGTTCCAATGTGCACAACAATATCTTGTAGGTCCCTCTCCCCTTTGAGAATATTCTGCACAAGATATCCTTGATTCTGTCACCAGGGAGGCAACACACCATTCTGATTTCTCACTGCTGGGCTGCAGAAATATCTGTCTGTCCCTCTGAGTAGAGATTTCCACAACACAATTAATTTCTTGGAACCTGACATACCTCTCATTACATTAGAACTAATCTCGGTGCCAGAAACTTGGCTGTTCATACTACATTCCCTGAGAGCCCATCACCAATTTCCAAAACAACATACTTGTTTGAGATAGGGAGATAGCCACAAGAGACTCCTGCACTACCTGCCTCTCTCTCTCCTACCCTTCCTGGTGGTAACCATCTACCTGACTATATCTGTGGGTTTTGCTCCCTTCCTATAACTGCCATGCATCACACCCCCAGCTCCTGTAAATTCCTCACTGCCTCGAACTGCCACTCCAAACGCTCCATACAATATGACTGGATTCACAACCAAAGACACTTCCTGCTGACAATCATCAGTAACATGGAAACCCTCCCTAATCTCCCACATCCGACAGGAAGATCACATCAGTCTACTAAAGGTCATTTTTGCACCTTAACAATCTACAGACCCAGAGAATAGCACAGTCTTACTGTTCTAAAAAAACACTTCTAAAATTTAATCAAGAGACAGATCTGAATGAAACATGTAATCAAGAAGAACCTACTCCACTCACTATTGCAGATTTACAGCAAGGTGACACTTAAAAACTCTACACTTATCTGTTCCTGTGCTGTGAACTCTCCCACACAGCTTTCTCCAAGGTCAGCTGTGAATTTTGCAGTTTGTTAATTTTGCTTAGATGCACTCCGATGCCCAGACATACTTGAACTTAAATAGCAAAGGCAGTAGCTGTGCAAATTCACTGCTGTGTCAGACAGGTTTCTTTCTCTGACCACTCTACATTTGTCTCTCTTCCTCTTTTTTTTAAATGCTGTTAGAGCCATAGAGTCATAGAGATGTACAGCACAGACACAGACCCTTTGGTCCAACTCATCCATGCCGACCAGATATCCCAACCTAATCTAAACCTCCTTGCCAGCCCGGCCCATATCCCTCCAAACCCTTCCTATTCATATACCCATCCAGATGGCTTTTAAATGTTGAAATTGTACCAGCCTCAACCATTTTCTCTAGCAGCTTATTCCATACATGCACCACTCTCTGCATGAAACTTTTGCCCCTTATGTCCCTTTTATATCTTTCCCTTCTCACCCTAAATATATGCCCTCTAGTTCTGGACTGCCCCACCCCAGGGAAGGAGATTTTGTCTACTTATCCTATCCATGCCCCTCATGATTTTAAAAACCTCTATCAGGTCACCCCTTAGCCTCCAATGTTCGAGGGAAAACAACCCCAGCTTATTCAACCTCTCCCTATAGCACAAACCCTGGCAACATCCTTGTAAATCCTTTCTCAACCCTTTCAAGTTTCACAACATCCTTCCGATAGGAAGGAGACCAGAACTGCATGTAATATTCCAAAATTGCCCTAACCAACTTGCTGTACAGCCGCAACATGACCTCCCAACCCCTACACTGACAAGGAGGTCTTTAAAAGTGAGATAGCTAGAGTTCATGGTCTCTATGCTCCTTTGAGGGTGAAACGCAGGAATAGCGAACCCTGGATGACAAGAGATATTGAGGCTTTGAACAGAAAAAGTAGGTGTGGCTCAGGTACAGGCAGCTGGGATTGAGGGAATTCCTGGAGATATATAGGGGGTAAAGGAGTTTACTGAAAAAGGAAATCAGAAGGGTGAAAAGGGGCCACGAGATAGCCTTGGCAGAGATGATTTGGGTGAATCCAAAGAGGTTCTTTAAGTATATTAAAGGAAATAAAATAAATAGGGAGGTAATAGGTCCCCTCAAGGAACAAAGTGAATATGTATGTCTAGAACAACAGGAGATGGGTAAGGTCCTCAGTCAATATTTCTCCTCTGTGTTTATCATGGAGAAAAATGAAAAAACTTGGAAACTTGGGTAAGTTAGTGATGACATCTTGGGAACAGTCTATATGTCAGTAGAGGAGGTGTTGGATGTATTCGAATGTATGAAGATGGATAAATCTCCTGCTTCTGACCAGATATATCCAAGAACACAACAAGAGGCCAGAGAAGAAATTGCAGGAGCCCTGTCTGATACTTTAGTATCATTGTTAGCCATGGCTGAGATCCTGGAAGACAGGAGGATAATGAATATTGGGCCCTTTTAAAAAAAAACCTAGGAACTATAGATCGGTAAGCTTAATGTATGTAGTAGGTAAGTTACTTGAGAAAATTCTGAGAGATAAGATATACAGTGCATCCTCGGTTATCCGAACACCAATTATTTGAATTTTGGATTGTCCGAACAAGATCCCAAGGTCTCGATGCTTGCATAAACTGTGATATACAAACATATGATTATCCAACCAAAATACTCCCCTTCCGGTTGTTCAGATAATCAAGGTTGTCCTGTACATGCATTTGGAAAGACAGAATTTGATTAGGAATAGTCAGCATGGTTTTGTGCATGGGAGATCATGCAGGAATGTTGATGAGGGCAAGGTGGTAGAGATAGTCTATAAGGATTTCAGTAAGGCCTTTGATAAGGCTGCTCTGTAACGTTAGATTGTATGGAATCCAGGGGAGCTGGATACACAATTGGCTTGATGGTAGGAAGCAGAGGGTAATAGTGGAAGGATGCTTGTCAGACTGGAGGCCTGTGACTAGTGGGGTGCCTCAGGGGTCAGTGCTGGGCCCATTGCTGTATCTATATCAATGATTTGGATAAGAGTATACAAGGCATGATTAGTAAGTTTGCAGATGACACTAAAATAGGCGGTATCATGGACAGCGAGAAGGTTATCATAAATTGCAGCAGGACCTTGATCAGCTGAAGAAGTGGGTGAGAAATGACAAATGGAGTTTAATATAGATAACAATGAGGTCTTGCATTTGGAAAGTCAGATCGAGGTAGGACTTTCATGGTGAATGGTAGGGCCTTAAGGAGTGTAGTGGAACAGAGGGACCTTGGAGTTCAAGTGCACAGTGCTCTGAAAGGGCCTTCATCAGTCAGGACATTGAGTAAAAACTTTGGGAAGTTATGTTGCAGTTATATAGGATGTTGGTGAGACTCCACTTTCAGCTTTAATCACCTTGCCAAGGAAGGATGCTATTAAACTGGAATAAGTGTAGAAGAAATTTACAAGGATGTTGTCAGGATTCAACTATGACTTATCGGGAGAGGTTGGACAAACTAGGACATTTTTCTTTTGAGTGTAGGAGACTGAGGGGTATCTTATAGAAATGTATAAGATCATGAGAGGTGTGGATAGGTTGCATGCACTCAGTCCTTTTCCCAGGATTGGGGAATCGAGGACTAGAGGATATCAGTTTAAGGTTAGAGGGGAAAGAATAAAAGGGAACTTGAGAGGCACCTTTTTTACACAGAGGGTGGTATGCATATGGAGTGGGCTGGCAGCAGAAGTGGTTGAAGTGGGTACATTAAAAACATTTAAAAGGCATTTGGATAAATACTTGAATAGGAAAGGTTTAGAAGGATATGGGCCAAGTGCAGGGAAATGGGGTTAATGTGGATAGACATTTTGGTCAGCATGAACCAGTTTGGGCCTATCTCCGTGCTGTAGGAGTCAATACTTGGAGGCATGGCTGGCAGAGTCTTGGCGATTGCTTAGAGTATGACTCTTGGCTCTCAACTCTAAATTAGCAATGGAACTTGCATCTAAAGTTGCACTTAACATTTACTTTCACTTCACAATGTGGGCACAAGAGCAGCTCTCAAAGCATTTGAAGTTGCCATAGTTACTTAATTGGTCTAGGTGCCATGCAGGGTCAATGAATGGTTTAACCAATTGAAGACCTTTCTAACCAATGTTATTTGGAACATAGGAACAGAAGCACAGGGCAATTACTACAAAGTACAGGGACAGATGGGATCCTGATAAGACCCTTTTACATCTTGCAAATGGAAGAATCAACATTTCATTTGAGGGTGGAACATAGTTATTCAGCATGAAGGAATCAAACGAAATATAAATCTATGTCCAGCAGCACTTTGAAAGTTGAATGGAGTTTTCATATGGGAACCGATACCTGAAAGCAAAAGTCTGAGTGGAAGCCAGATGTGAAGGGTATCCATAGTAATGTGGTAAGAAATGACCCAACACTCTCAAAAGTCAGCGGGAAAGAAACCAGTTTGTGTTTATAGAGCTTCCTTACAACATCAGGATAGTCCAAAATATTATGCAACCAAGCAATTTCTGAAGTGTGGTCCCTCTTAACATGTCAGAAAATGCAACTACTAATTTGGAAACAGCGAAGTCCCACAAGCAATAACAAATTAAATGAACAGTTAACGTGTTGCAAGAATGTGTGTGTTTTGATTGAAAAGAATGGTTTCATTGTTGAAGAAATGTTGTCTGGAGAGTTCAAGTTTCTGTTGGGGAAGTATCTGAGTGAAAGATTTCAATTCCTGGAATGTTTCATTTTAATCCTCTTGACTTTGTTCAAGGGTCAATTCTGTTCTTGATGGTGTGTCTGATCTTCATCTCATTACTGGGTGTGGGATTCAGCGATATCCTTGCTAGCTAGTGGGAAATATGTCACATACTTTATTTTGTAGCTCATTCATATCTTCAAAACTTAGTGTCCAAGCCCCCTGTGAAGAGGGACTTGAATAGGAGAGTTTTTAGAGACCAGAATAGAAAATAAGACAATACAAAACTCAAGGAAGAAGCAATTGCAGCTTCTATTAGTTTCTATAGTTGACATTGAAGTTTTTCAAGAAAGTAAGTTTACACATTCTGAAGAAAGGAATTTTTTACTAAAGATGTACAATTATCATTAGAATGGGCTGTGAATTTGACAAGCAATTCCCTAAGTTCATTGGATCCTTGGGAGCATTGAAGAGCCGTGGTAGAGGAAGCCTTAGTTAGTTTGAGAATGCCTGAGGGGATGTATCATGATAAAGGTAATGCTCAGTTTTAGATTGCCCACACAGCAGTTGGCAACATCAAAACAGACGTGAAGAGAGAGAGGTCAATGAGGCAAAGAGATAACTAATGCAGAGGAATACACTTGCGCCTGAATAATTTCCTTGTGTTCATATCTTAAAGAATCAGTACCAATGGGAGCTGCAGACAGGTATTCTCTTTGTCTTCCTGCATGTAATTCCAGTGCATATAAATCACAGAACAAGAGAAGACCATAACAAACCATTATTTTCTTTCCCAGAATAGTTTGTAACAACATCAAATGGAAACAGGGATTAGAAATTAGAATAACATGCACCATGCCAGACTAACAACTGAGAGCTTTTAAATTTGACAAGACCAAACAAGAATAGATGAATACCTAGGATGGAATAAAAGGCTGATAAGATTAATTTATAGATGTCTTATAGCCTATTTTGTAATCATCTTTTAACTGAACGCTAGCAGTTGCAGTTGATACTCAAGGGGACATGATCATTTGTGTTAACCATAACAAAGTCATCTTTTTTCTTTAGTTGAAAGTGTTATAGACATTGATTACGTGTGTAACAGAAAGCAGGTCTGTGGCTAAGGGATTGGATAGTGCAGTGGATTAAATGCTTGTTTCTCATCGTGCTGCATATTCAGCTCAAGAATGAATGGATAATAGTGTCTGCTTGGTGAAGACATCTTTGAGCTGTGCCAATCCAGAGATCTGTGAGGATGGGAAACAGTTGTAATTCCCAAATTCTGAGTATACGTACCCTTTTTATTCTTCACATTTAAATTCCACATGATTCACATGAAAAGTTACAAATGTAAACATTTCCAAAATATTCTGCATTCACTTTAACCACTTGTGCATGAAGTGCAAGTATCAAAAAAGACCTTCTTAAGTTGAGAAGACCACAATTGCCAGAGCCACATTGACCTTGTTAAGCACAAATTAACAATAAATTGGCAATTTTCCTGAGAGAAGTGTAAGTACTGAAGTGAGATGATGTGGTGTTGGTCGAATATAGAATACAGATGTTATTGTTGACATTGTTAGAGTGAGTATAAGGAGCTTTATTCTGTATCAGTTTACTATCTGTGATCGGGGAGGCTTACAGCCAACATTAGAGACTTTGTTTTCTAATTCTAGATCCAAACATCCAAAAATTCACATCTGCATTCTAATTGCGTCAGAGACAACCTTTGAATCCATTTAGAAGTGCTGGGTGCGGCCAGAAGGTAGGGTTGTCTGTGGAGCACAAATAGCAGAGACAAACAGCAGCTATAATGGGTTTGACGTTATTTTGTCGAGAGGAGGCAGCACCTTGAACAATGAGAAGCTTCCATGCAAGCAAGGATGTCCAAACCAATAAATCAGCCTCAAGATTTGATGCAAAAAACATCAGGTCCCAAATTTCCTCAGTTTAAAAAGGCCTTTAGGATCTTATTATGTGATGGCATTATCCTTACATCTGAGCCAGGAGCCTGGGTTTGAGTACCTGATCCAGAGGTATGTCTGAATAAGAAAATATCTAAAAGACTCTTAACTCTGCCGGAATTGAGCTGTAAACCGATATATATGATAATAACAAATCAAATCAAAAAGATCAAATAATAACACTGTTCAGGCTTGGAAATTTACAAATTGAAAATTATCTTCTTGTCCTTGATAAGTGCCTCAAGGAGTTTAACAGGCCCTTACTTGGAAGCAAACAAGTTTTCCACTCTCTTCCCTCTCACTCTTCCCACCCCACCTCACCCTCCCTTTGAAAGTGGTATTGTATTCTGGAATTGGCTTCATGCAGTTCTGCACTCCAGTAATGTGAATTTTCAATGTTCACTACCATTTCCGAATCCACCATTAATTAAAACTAAAGCCCCGGACAATAAGAATTCCTGGAATAAAGGATGTCCCAGTCAACATAGAAACATTTCCCACAATTGATAAACTATGTTCACAAAAATTGACAACAGACTTAAACTCAGTAAGTTCTCAGAGAAGCTAGATATGCTCATTAGCATTTGCAATAGCTAGACTAGAACATGTATCACGTGATATGATATCAAGCCTTTTACTGATCATCAGAAATGCCCCAGAGACACTTGGTCTTCATTGAGTTCAGCGATCTTAGCCACATGAGCAATTTGGACATTTCAATTCAGCTTAGATTCCCTGGATGAGGAAGGTGAAATATCGGAAGCAAAAACAGAAATTGCTGGAAAGCTCAGTAGGTCTGGCAGCATCTGTGGAGAGGAATCAGAGTTAATGGTTCGGGTCAATTTCTCTCCACAGATGCTGCCAGACCTACTGAGCTTTGCCAGCAATTTCTGTTTCTGATTCTGCTTTACAGTGTTATGAAGATGTAAGTATGTACTGTACCTTTAAGAGAGAGAGGAAGCTGGCAAGGACTGACTAAAAGCACAGAGAGTGTTGAACAATTTAAAAATGTAACATTTGGTTGACACAAATAGCTGGTGCTGTGTTGCCATGGTACAAAAACAAATTCAAAGCCGGCCAATCAGTTTAAATAATGTCCCAGATCATAGATAGATTCCCTACAGTCCCTACACTGACCCTCTGAAGAGTAACCCACCCAGATCCATTCCCTTACCTATTATCCTATATTTACCTCTGACTAATGTACCTAACCTACACATCCATGAACACTATGGGCAATTTGGCAAGGCCAATTCACCCCAATCTGTACATCTTTGGATTGTGGAGGAAACCAGACCACCCAGATGAAACCCACGCAGACACGGGGAGAATGTGCAAACTCCACACAGATAGTCGTCTGAGGTGGGAACAGAGCCCAGGCCCCAGCTGCTGTGAGGCAGCAGTGCCAGCCACCATGCCACCCCTATGTGCCATTTCACTTTAAGGTGCTTGAGCAGCTGTTACATTGTTCATGGTGATGCCCGAGCCAATCAGTCAGCACCCTTTTCTCCTGTAGTACCAATTGTGGCCAGGGTTTAAAATGCGGCTTTCTTACATCGGCTCCTGATGAGAATGAAGTGAACTGCTTTGGTGAAAGATCTCTCTGTCCAGCAACGCTACTCTAAATAAACTTTTTAAAACAAAAAGGCGATAAATGTCGTTACAGACCTTGTGACTTCTGGCTCAAAGAAGCCACGGGGAGGTGTAGGCCCTGAGCCAATACTTATCCCTCAAACAAAGTCGCACACAGACAGAAAGAGACAGTCCTCCATATCTGCAAGGACTCCATACCAAAATCTAATTGAACTAGAACTTTATTCTTTGGGATGACATCAAACCAAGGAAATGATCCGATGTTTTGGGGTATAAAACTGGGCATTTTGAACAGTTAGGGGGAGAACAGCAAAGAGCACTAACAAAAACAGACTGCTAGCTGAATAGCTGTCTGAACGATATCTGTCCATAATAAAAGTTGTGCCACAGAAGACCGAAGAAAAGTCAACCCAGGAAAATACAGCGGGAAATCTACAAAGGAGAATCAACAGCTGGCTGGTTTTTTGGATGTGTTTTTTTTTGCAAATCTTAGTTGGAGTATTTTATCAGACTAGTATTGTAGAGTGAAAGGAGTTTTAAATAGTTCTTGTTTGAATGATCTCTTTTGGATTTAAAGAATAAAATTGTTAATTTTTACTTTAAATAGTGAGATCTGGGATAATTCTTTGCCTCTTGAATTTAACAGATTACAACGTGAGGTGAGCTTCTCTGTGTGTCTGGTTTAAACTAGAAGAGGGGTTCATCCCGTGTCATAACAGCAGCATCTGCAGCTCTTTTGGTTTTTTTTAATAAAAATATCAATTGGTTTTGATTGCTACCAGTGACTTCAGCCTCAGTGGTTTCTGCACCAAAACTACACTGACACATGAGAAATAGTGATCTATATTTCCAATTGAGCACTAAAACTGTGGAAGACGAGTTTCTGGAGTATGTCAGGGTGGGTTTCCAGAGCAGTATGTTGAGGATCTGACCAAAGGCCTTGCTATTTCAGATCTAGTAATACATAATAAAAAAGGGATAAGCAACAATCAGGGATGAGGATTGAAAATATTATTTAAACTTATATATGTTTGAAAATGAGGTAGTTCATTCCAAAGCAAGGGTGTTAAATTTAATAAGGGAAATTATGAGATATGAGGCACAAATTGGTTTAAGTAAATTTGGGAAATAAATTACAAGGCATGGCTGGATTTCGGCAATGGATAATCTTCGAAAAACTATCACATGACCTATGAGTGCAAAAACTGAAGAAGGTCAGGCAGCCATGGCTGACAAAAGAAGGTCAGGATTGTTTAAGTCTAAAGATGCTTCTGCTAGTTGGAAACAATTTATAAATAAGGGACTGCCACATGGGTCCAAGGTGAGGAGAATTTAGTTTACTTATGAAGTTGTGAATCTTTTCATTCTTGTGTCACAGAGGGCTATATGTTTAAGGAAACAATTGATCGATTTCTGATTACTCGCAGGGCTATTGAGATATGGTGAGTAAAACTCATTAAATGTTCAAATCAGTTATGATAATATTGAATGGCACTCACAAGATGCATTGCAGCAAATCACCAGACTCCTTCCACAGCCTCTTTCAAATCCATGACGTTTATCAGTGACACATAACAGTGTGAGAGAAATTCCATCAGCAATGTCTCTGTTGCATCTACAAAATTGAATGGGAAGACCATGGGCCAAATGCTTCTTAAAGCCAACTCCAGACACTCATCCAAAACTCTTGCATAATCAGCTTTGATGGACTGGATAATCTGTCTAGATATCTGAGTATCATCTCCCACATCAGGTTCTCAAATGGCTGAAGTGCTGGGCAGGACAAAGAAAATGATGCAAGGACATACTGAAACTACATGGGATGTGCATCATTTTTTGATCTTAATGGTTAGATGAAACTTGCAACCGATTGGTCAGAATGTTAACAAATTATCCATTAAGATCACCCCCTTCATGTTGCAGTCTGACCTTTGAGGCACAATGATGTCAGGGAAGGAAAGAAAAGGAAGCAAATGGGGAGGTAATGCCCGAGTGGTATTATTGTTAGACGACTAATCCAGAAACTCAGCTAATGTTCTGGAGTGCCGGTTCAAATCCCACCATGGCAGATGGTGGAATTTCAATGCAATTTTGAATCTGGAATTGTGGCTGTTGCAACAGTAAAAGAAAACCTTATTTAAAGAAGGTATTCATAAATAAGTTACTATTATGTTAAAATAAAATCTTTTTACAGTAGCGCAAGGAAACTTTCACCCTTTGGAACTTCCAAGTTTCAATAGCTGAAACCATAAACATTTGAAATGTCTTAAGCTTGTGTACATAAACTTTATGGCATTGAAAACAGAAATCAGACATCCAGAGCTGCCAGTCAAGCAGAATCTGTAATGTTTCAACTGTCTAGTAGATTTGTGGGATCTCAACAAAGCAACATTAGGTGTTAACATCTGAGAGCCCAAACATCCATTACTCTTTTGAAACAACAATAGAATGAAATACCCCCAAAGAGACAATGGAACAGGAGCATTAAATATGTGTGCTGAAACAGCCATCTCTTACATTATTTCAATCTATACGTGTTCTTTCTTTTGTTGTAGGCAATTCAACACACCATCACCCTCCCTCCATCTCAGGTGGGAACAGTACTGTTATATGATAAATAATGGACTTCCAATCTATAATAAATGTGTGCCAATTCCCCAGTATACTTGATGTCTAAAGGATGGTGTGGACATAATTCTCCATCAGATAAAACAAAAAAATAGTGATGAAGCAAGACAAATTAATAAGAAAGGGCCAATAATATGGACCACTAATAGAGGAAAGTAAAGAATATGGAGCTGCATGGAAGATTTGTATTAATGATATTACTAGTGTAATTTGAAACACTTTATGGTGATTTATGACTTGATGACAATTTTGATATGATTTAAAATGTAAATTAAACTTTAATGTCAGTGTTCCATGCAAGTGTAGTATTTAATTAGTATTTAACAAATATGTTTTAATAAACTATTATTTTCCGACATGTGGACTGAAATTTATGCTAGGTAGTGGAAGCTGTGGTATATTTAAGTGAAGTAGTGAAGGGTGGTGAATTAAATTAAATTTAATTTGCAAATGTAGTTAAAGCTAGTTGTAAGGCAATGCAAGCATTACACATTTCTCCAAATTCCTATTGAAAATATGATTTGCAATGATATTTTAATTATTTAAAACTGCTGCAGTTAATCAGTAAATCCATACATAGTTTCAAAGTGAGTTTAATTCTTCTGTAGAAATGCTTTCTTTAATAACAAATACCACATGAAAAGGTATCATGTAGTAGGGCATAAAGGATGAAAGGAGTCAAAGATAGATTTTACTCACGTTGCAATGCTCATTTTAAATTAATTTTAAAATATTACTTTCATACTGTAAGTTAGTATTCATTTAAGTATTGTTGGAGGCAACTTCTTGATTTTGCGAATTAATGTGTTATTTTCATGTTAGCGTTAACTCATCTAGTTTCAATCATTTTACCAAAATGATGTCAAATAGAAAACGTAGGCATCAATGGTGGATCTTTGATGGCTGTTTGTGAATCACCGTCTTTTGAGACGCCATGCTCTACAATCTCCTTGCTGAACTCTTCCACTACTCTAACTCTCTCTCCAATTTTAAAATCTTCCTTCAAACCTGGCTTTTTGAAGACATTTTTTATTAACCCCCTTAACCTTCTGCTTTGTTAACCATTTCAATTTGATTAGACCTTTTCTGAAGCATCTAGGTGCATGTTTCTATGTTAAAGATGGTGTACAAACATAAGTTGCTGTTAACATTTTAGATTTATTAAGGGTGGATGTACAAGCAGATGTACAAACTCAAACTAGTCAGGAAGGCTACTGTTTTAAATCAGAGATTTGAAATCAGATTGCAGCAATATCCATAACACAGCCAATGCATATTGTCATGTTAGTGACAATGGTTTAATAGTCAATTGCGCATCAGAGATTTTCAACTCTATGGGTTAATGTATTTAGAACAATAAGACACAGTGTAAATTATGAAGGTGAAATTACAACAAACCATCTGGTTTTAGTGTGTGCAGCTCACAAACACACAACAGCCCAACTGAGAGACAGGGCTATAGCATTGTATACATATAGCACATGGGGTCTGAAAGGTGAACTCTCTTAAAGGGAAAGTACACGAACAACACATCTAGTGTGATTACCTTTGTGGGTGCAAGATCTGAATATAAGGTATGTAGTACCCTTGTCTCAAAGTTTGCCTATCAAACACAGGAATTGCTTTGGAAAGGGGCTTTTGAGAAAAAAATGGTCAATGAATTTGAGATGTTTGTGGGAGCATACATCTATTGTTTATTCTAATACTGCATACTGTACTTGCTGATGAACACATTGATAATTATTTTAGTACAAAGTAGGGTTTTTTTTCTAGTTCCATTGAAGCATGCAGACGAACTGATGTGACTGTTCTTTCCATTTTACGATCTCGCCCCAGTTGTAATTTTTAGTAATTTAAATAGACTGCTTACTTCTGTAAACAATTTGTTTCATGAATAAACCTTGTCATAAAAAGTGACTGATGGGGTTATTATCTGATGGGAGATTAGAGGTAATTCTGACAAACTATCCAGTACTATAAAATGAGTTCAGTATTCGAGCACAGTAAGTCATATATATTTTGTGTGTTGGGTCAAGTTTCTACTAATGAAAAGTAGCACCAGATGTGCATTCACATAAAAGCAGCAGTGTACCATTGGAGTGAGGTCCTTGAAGTCAAGAGATTTGAGACTAGGTCCAGTAGATAGTATCAGCGCCCGGACTCCAGCCAGATCGAAATGCTATGTTTATCGAGCTCCTGAGCAATCCAATGCATGCCTTCTGAAACTCAGGCATTGAACATCCATTGAGGGATCTTACATCTCTGGCAATCCTGTGAGGTTTACCACTGAAATTAGGCTACTGCAAGGAAAATCCCTTTATTTGAACTGTTTCTCATTTTAGAACCTGTGCTATTTTCCTGGTTAGATTTAACCAACTCACTCTGTAGAGCACTATGCATGCTTGTCTGCGTGCATGCCCAGAGATCTTCTGTCATTAAATAGATTAGACCACTTAACGCTTAACCACTACACCACTTAACCACATAATACTGCATGCTGTTTTGGTCACATTTTCACATAAAGGCACTGGACCGGATGCAGAGTGGATTTACAAAGATGATACCAGAAATGTGCAGGTATATCAGGAACAAAGTGACAGGCAAGGTCTATTTTCTCACGAAATCAAAGGTGGGCCGTAACTTCATAGAGGTCTTTAAAGTTATAAAAGATTTTGATAGAGTGAAGATAATTGTGGGGAGGAACACCAATATAGAGGCTATTAATATAAAGTAATCACCAAGAAATCCAATACAGAAGTCCCAAGAAACTTCTTTACGCAGAGTGGTGAGAATGTGAAACTCAATATCTTGGGGTTAAAGTGAGTATAGATGCTTTCAGTGAAGAACTGCACAATCAGATGAAGGAGGAGGGGGCAGAGAGATGGTTATAATGGCATAGTTAGATGAGAACAAATGGGGAGGATGTTGTGTGAAGGATGCATAATGGCAATTCTTGGGCTGAGCAGTCTATTTCTATTTCCAAAGTGAACTTCTGCAATTGGAATTCTGCCTGTCATCTTTACACTGTGTTCCATGAGGGCCTGTCTGAGATTACCTTAGCGACATTAATAGTTGGTCCGGAAAGGCTGCTGTCACTGGTCAGAAGCTGTTGACTATGGCAGTTTCATCCACTGGCCAGTCAGTGAATCAATCCCTATGTTGTCCACACTTGCCCGTTTATTCACTTCTAACAATAATTCCGGAAGGAATTCTTCCAATGTGTTTTTACTGTCTTATGATTTAAGACTGTGAAAACAGAATAAAATCTGTGTAACATTATCAAGGTGGTGTCAATCACTATCATTCATCTCCTCAATTGATTTAATTTGCTGCAACTCAGCAAAGTTTCAGGTTTATTGACCAATGCAATTTGCACGTTAATAATGCCGTGGAGAGGGATAACTGGACAAGAATTGTTTCTGGGTGGGTAAAAGGACTTAGATAGAACAGGAAGGGTGGGCTGTAGGTGGCACAGGATATGTGGTGAGGTTGGGATTTCTGTTTTATGTGGTCAGTGGTGACAGGAACTTTCAATTTCATGTCAATATATTTCTGGACATCCCACCACAAGAGCTCCTCCCTCCAATCATACCGAGCCTGTGTCGTTGGTCATTCAACACATTTATCCTCATCGTAGTTTCCCCTTCCTAAACCAATTGAAAAGTAAACATGCTCTGGACTAGTGAATAATCTTTGTTCCAATCTCCAATATTTTTATAATGAGAAAGAAAGAACTTACAACAGTTAATCAAAATAGTTTTCAAACTTCTTAGGATTTTTTTTCCTTGGCTTGCTTTTAGTAGTGACCTGGAAATCAGTCTTTAATATTCAGAAACCCTGGAGTGATCCTGAAGGATTGGCAAACTTGGAAAAATAGGCAAAAGTGAGGACTGCAGATGCTGGAGATGAGAGTCAAGAATATGGTTCTGGAAAAGCACAACAGGTCAGGGCTTTCCTGATGAAGGGCTTTTGCCTGAAACATCGATTTTCCTGCTCCTTGGATGCTAACTGACCTTTTCCAGCACCACACTCTTGAAACTTGGAAACATGTCCACATCGTCCTCTGGTCATCCTGGTTGTTCTGAACTTCTAGAAACAGGGTTGGAGGTGAATATTACAATTAATCACAGTGTTTTGATGTTGTGGCCACTGTAGTTGTATATCTCATTTTTGAGTACCACACAGTTTCACTTTTCCTTTGGGTTATAATCAAACAGTTTAATGTCTGCAGTAAAGCACTCCTTAAAAACAAAATCGAGAGTCTGAAGCAACTTGTGAATGGAATTGGAGAAGAAATGATGTCATGACATTAACAGGTCACTCTGGCATCAGCTTGGTAGAATATTGTGATGAACATGTGAAGCCCAAGGTAGATGAATGGTATAAGATTAGAATGTGAGCAGTCAGATTACCTTTAGCTTTAATGATAGCCCATGGAAGTTGCATGACTGATAAGTATGGAATTCAAGGAGGAATCATTGCTATTAATTACTTGTCTAACTGTTAATTACTATAATGCAGTAGCATCATTGCAGATTATTGTTTTATGACCAACAAACCCTTATTGTGATTGCACTTTACACATCACCATCCTATGAGGTAATGATTCTAAAATACCACTAAACTCCACCCAATCTGATGATATCACTCAGTTTTTGGGTAGAGAACGAGTAGTCTAGCATGTGGTCTCATGGAAGACAAGTCAACTCTGGCCTTGTGGTGCAGTGGTAGTGGCCCTACCTCTGTGTTAGCAGACCCAGGTTCAAGATCTTAGGTCTGCCCAGAGGTCCGTGTACAGATCTAAGCAGGTTGGTTAGGAAAATACCTGGTAAAAACAATGACTGCAGATGCTGGAAACCAGATTCTGGATCAGTGGTGCTGGAAGAGCACAGCAATTCAGGCAGCATCCGAGGACAGGCAAAATCGACGTTTCGGGCAAAATACCTGGACAAGGGAAGATTGGGGCTGTTTAACTTCATTAATGCTTCCTTCAAGGATTAGAAATGAGCACTTGGCATTGGCTGCCTGCCTATCTTCTGCAGTTACGTTCACACCTGGGTTTCTGTAGTAAAGGTGCATGCTGGGTCCTCTGGCACAATAGATGCCTTTTGAGATCAGTGGCCAGGGGCAGGGGGAAGCGATGGTGGCGTCACCACCCTGGAAATTGTTATGTTGGAGAGTTTCCATTCTGCTTTTGTAAGTTGCCATTCACTGTTAAATTCTGCTTTTCTTATGATGCACCACCGGGGCTCTTTAACTTGATTAAGGTTTTCATTTACTAGATTAGAGAGGAAGATTAAGGACATTCTCATGAGTCTGCTCGTAAGCCTGGACAAGGTGGTCCTTAACAGGTCAAGGAAGTGGGTCATGTAAAGGGCTGTTATGTCCAACTCTCTGTCTCTTTTTTGTCATTGTATCTGAGGAGAGACTACATGGTGTTCTCACCCACTACGCCCCAGGCCTTCCATGACCTCCGGGGGCTAGGGTGCATTATTTCCACACAAAAGTATGTTTTGAATTTAGTGAGTTTCATTCAGAATTTTCATTACATTGCCTCCTAGGTTCTGTTTGCATTAATTTTGTGAGTTATAGGGAGAGGTTGAATAGGCTGAGGCTGTTTTCCCTGGAGCATCGGGGGCTAAGGGGTGACCTTATAGAAGTTTATAAAATCAAGAGGGGCATGGATAGGATGAATAGACTAGGTCTTTTCCATAGGGTGGAGGAGTCCAGAACTAGAGGGCCTAGGTTTAGGGTGAGAGGGGAAAGATATAAAAGGGACCCAAGGGACAACTTTTTCACACAGAGTGTGGTGCGTGTATGGACTGAGCTGCCAAAGGAACTGGTGGAGGCTGATACAATTACAACATTTAAAAGTCATTTGAGTGGGTATATGAACAGGAAAGGTTTAGAGGATTTGGGCCAAGTGCTGGCAGGTGGGACTTAATTAATTTAGGATATCTGGCATGCACAAGTTGGATCAAAAGATCTGTTTCCATGTTGGACATCTCTATCACTCTATGATTTTATGTGAAAGTGGTAGAAAGAAGGAATCCTCCGAAAAGAACATTATAATTTAAATTTGTAACTGTGTGATTTAGCCATTTGTTACAATGCCAGTCTCTATAAGGGGCTGGGCCGAGGGAATCATTTTAAGGTCCAGACAGAGTGTTATGGAGGAGGTTATAGCAGCTGAAAGTCTGACCCTTTTTCGTGGTTACATCCACATCTGGGTGGTCTTACAGAGGCAGCACTGAGTGTCCATCCACAGCCTCAAGCCTTCTGTAATCAATGGGCACCAGAGGGGCACCACTCATCAAAATTATATTTCAAGTTATATTTCTAAGTTTCTTTTGCAATCTTGATTCTTGTTATGGTACTCCTGAGGGAATTCATTTTAATTACTTTGTTTGAATGGCTTTATCTGAAATAGCGGGAAAGAGAATTGGAAAATAGTTTACCCCAACCGTAAGCCACCAGTGGTGAGTACCACAATATGTGACAACTATAAGCACTGAATACTGATCATTCTCTCAGTCTATTTTGAAAAAACATCTCGGAGCACTCTTCTTGCTTCCCCTCTGTGCTGAATGAACTAATTTCAGCTGAAACATCAACTTAATTGGAACAGATTTCAATATCCTGACCTGGAGAGAAATTACCTATCAAGGGGAGGTGGTAGTGAAGTTACTGGACTGCCTGCACTAGTAATCCAAGCCCTAGTTTAATGTTCTGGGGTCACATGTTCATATCTCACCGCAGGAAATTTGAGATCAATAACAAGCTGCTTTAACGCCAAACATATAACCACTGTTAATCGTTGCAAAAACCCGTCTCGTTTATCGGCACCTTTTTTCTTGAATTAAATCTGACATCCTTATCTGGGTTTTGTTTGTATGTGACTCTAGATGTTGGATAATGTGGTTGATACTTAAGTGCGATCTAACCAATTACTAAAGCGTACATCCCATGAACAATTTGTTAAACAATTCCTCACTGCAAATTGTCTGAGTAGGTATCAGTGGAGAAGAGAATTTGCCTCGGCTTTGACTGGGCAGGTGTGCACCAGATACCCTGTAGTTGAATAGACAGCCAAAACTGCTCGTCCAGTGAGCATGTAACATCTGCCATTACTCATTGAACTGTACTCAAGATGAGCTTTGCTTTCAAGAGAGGAGGAGAAGAAATACTAAATGGGCAGCTAAAATGAAATGATTTCTAATGTAAAGGTTCTGCTCAGTAAATCGACACTAGACCACAGAGAATGGAACCAAAAACCAGGTACTGTATCCACAGGAATAACACGAGCAATTCTGATCTGTCTTCATAACTTGATGGTAAATTTATATCTCATGTAATATGCAGCTGCTGAGCCATAATCATAAGTTTTGATAAATTATTGCCCCAGCAAACATTTATTCATGCAAGAGTAATGAAATTCCAACTAAGTAACATTTTTAAGGATAAGATTTGACATGGATCATGAACATCTGAAGAAGAAAATCTACTGATATGTGCGTTTGCACAATCAAACTGCGTTACTTCAAAAAGGATATATTGCTATGTCTACTTTATCTAGAATCATAATGTTGCAGTGCCATTATAGCACAGGAGGTGGTCATAAAGCCCACCAGGCAATCCAATCAGTCCTATTCCTCTGATCTACAAGTTTATTTCCCTCTGAAATTCCTCTGTGAAATCATTGATCATCTTGGCTTCAACAATTTTCACAGGCAGCAAGACTTTATGTGGATTTTTGCAACATCTTGCTTGTAAACTTAGTTTTGCATAGTTGACACTCAATGTATATGGAGGAGAGGAGGATCTGAATTGTAATGTACAGGCAATTTAATTATAGGAGTGTTGGTTCAGCACTCCCACATTCATCAGGATCGTCTGTCAGAAGTTTTGAGGGTGGTTGTACACTGGGTCACATGCCTCATGTGTTTTTGTGTGTGTTTTATTCACTCGTGGAGTGTGGGCAATCGCTGGCTGAGCCAGCATTTATTACCCACCCTTGACAAGGCTGCGGTGAGTTGGCTTCTTGAACTATGACAGAATATTTGCTGTGGGTACACAGTGCCATTAGGGAGGGAGTTTGAAGGTTTTGACCCCACTACACTGAAGGAATACTTCAAAGTCTGAATGCTGAAGCCAATTGGCTGAAGACTGGCTGAAAGGACACGGAAGCAATGAGGCAGATTTTTCAACGGCCAGACAGTCATTGTTCCAGGTAAGATCAAGCTACACGAGGTCCTTACTGAATTCCGATCGTAACATCCACCTGAACAATTACCCGTGAGCTTGAATTTTCTGCTGGTGAATTCCTCCACACCTGGAACCCTCCAAAGTTCTCCATAAGCATCTGAGACATCAGATGATTCTGATAAAATGAAGTAATAGCTACTCAGGAAAAGACTGACCATTATACATAACAAAATTCCTGAGTAACTATTAAGCTGAGCCTGTATTTACCTTGCACACCTCCAACTATACCTCCCTCAGACCACTTACAGCCCCTGTATCCTGATCTGATACACGTCCATGGCAACCCGACACACTAAAGAAATTTCAGAATGGAAATATAGCTCCACATTTCTCAGGATGTCCTGAACAGAATCTCCTCTCAGAAATTCAGAGTTGCCCACTTTCATAAAGGAAAGACAGGGTGAATGAGAATGCCACTCTTCATATAATCTGGATCATTGCTTTTAATAAGGCACTTTTGGCTAAGGAATGGCAGATGGAGTTTAATTTGGATAAATGCGAGACATTGCATTTTGGTAAAACAAACAAGGGCAGGACTTACACAATTAAAACTAGGGCTTTGGATTGTGTTGTAGAACAGACAATCAGGGGGTTACAGGTACATAATTCTTTGAAGTTTGCATCACAGGCAGACAGGGCGGTTGAGAAGGCACTTAACATTCTGACCTTCATTGTTTTGACCTCTGAGTATAGGACGTTGGATGTTATGTTGAGATTGGTGAGGCCCCTTCTGGAGTACTGTGTACAGTTCTGGCCACCCGATTATAGGAAGGATATTATTAAGCTGGAGAGCATTCAGCAAAGATTTACTAGGATGTTGGTGGGAATGGAGGGTTTGAGTTATAAAAATGGGCTAGAGAGGCTGGAGCGTTTTTCACTGGAGTGTAGGAGGTTGAGGGATGACCTTTTCAAGATTTATAGAATTTTTAAAGGGATATAGATAAGGTAAATGGCACATGTCTTTTCTCTAGGGTGGGGGATTTCAAGAATTGAGGGGGGTATATTTTTAAGGTGAGAGGAGAAACATTTAAAAAGCTCATGAGGGGAAACTTTTTTACATAGAGTGTGGTTAGTGTGTGGAATGAACATCCAGAGGGAGTAGTGGGTGCGGGTACAGTTACAACATTTAAAAGACATTTGGATAAATACATGAATTGGAAAAATTTGAAGGGATATGGACCAAGCACAGGCAGGTGGGACTTGTTTAGTTTGGGATTATGGTCGGCATGGATTGGTTGGACCGAAGGGTCTGTTTCCGTGCTGTATGACTCTATGACTCCTTTGTTAGCTGCTTGTTTTCTGGAGACCTCCTGACTGCATTTATTACTGTCAGGTTGCAATGTCTGTTTTAGATATTATTTGGTGCAGTTGGTAATCAGCCAGCTGAAGGAAAGGAGCTTCTGGTTGTAGTTCATGGTTCTTTAGGTTTTGAAAAATTCTGGTTGTGGGTCCAATATGATATTTCGAGCCATGGTCAAGTTATTCTTACAAAAGTCTCTGAAGGGGTTTGTGACATCTGCCTTTGTACACTAGAACATCAGATCAACAATTAACTGAATGAATTACATCTTGTCATATTTGCCCTCAAGAACTAGGAGATGTGTGTTGTGTGTGTGCGCATGAGCATGTGTATGTGTGTGTGATAATTTAGAATGGTAAATATTTAAATATTCATATTACAAGTTGTATGTGTTAGCCAGTTTCACATCTTCATTGAATGACTTTTTTTTCCCGCTTTATAGTAAATCAAACATTTTGTGGCTTTTAAAGGAACCTAGTTAGTTAATGATTCCTTTTACTCTTAAGATAAAGCATAGGTTTCCATAGAGTAAGCAGACAATTGGCTATATCAGGAACCGAGTAAATTGATTGCATTTATATTGTGGCCTGTCGAGTAGTGAGACGGGAGAAAAATAATTCATTCCTCCCATCTCAGTTATAGCAACTGACAGAGAGAACCAGTGAACTCTCAGTTTGGTGGGAGGGCCCATCCTTATCAGGAATTAGTTTTGCATTTCCCAATCAAATGTTCCAGCCACCATTCAGAAAAGACTGTCATCATTTCAGTGAAATATAAAAGATCGACATTCAATTTCCCATTGTGTTGGATTTTTATTTATCACTTTATAATCCTCATCCACAAAGTCCTGAAAAATATATTGACTGTTGTAAATGACCATGCGTTGTCACCAATTCATTTAGTTAGAAAGGCCTTAGGCTGCATTCATAGCATATAGTAGCAACTTGAACGAGGTGAAATGCATTCTAAAATAGAATAAAATAGATTTTTCTGGTGCAGTTGAGAAACCAGTCAGTGGAAGAGCTGAAAGATGATTAAATCTAGCAAGCAAGCTAAGAAATCATAAATAATGGAAGATTGGAAATGAAGCAAAACACACTGACACTTCTCGCATTCTGTTTAGTTCCAATTGGTTATCACTTTGTAAAGAAGGAAATGATATTGCCTCCAGCCCATTTGTGAGTCCAGTTTTCAAGCATTGTTGTAATTACAAGCCCTGTAAGGCTGGATAAGGCAGGAGATATTTAATTTAACATCTTCTGAGTTACAAATAAAGGGAAGTAACCTGAATAGCGTTTGATGGATCCTTGTGAAAGAGAAAATTCAGGAAAACTGTTGCAACTAGAACTATTAGCTTTTGCTAAGGCCCAAAACCATTGGCAGAAATAGGGCAAAATTGTGTGGGATCATAGATGAAGGTTCAGTGACGGTGACAAATGATTGAAAGCATGAGTGCTTCCATATCATAAAAAACAGAACAGAATCAATAAAATAACTCCCAAGTTGGAAGGAGAGGTTCCAGTTGTTTTCCTGACTGTTGTGGTGAATGGAAACCAGAGTAATGGGAGAAATATTGACAGGAAATGGGAAGTTTCAACGTGCAGTGTTAAATCCTCTGAAACTGGCTCAGGATTCTGACATCTTCCCTTTCTTCATCTGATTTGTTTCGGAATAAACGGACAGCAAATGGGGAATGCTCCCTCTTGGATCTGCCTGGTAAGCTATTATGGTAGTTAAAGAACCGAATAAGAACATCTTTACCCTGATTTCTGAATTCCTAGCCAGAGCATTATTTCCCAAATCATCGTCAAATTGCCAGGGTGGAAAGTGGACACAAGACGATCTTCTTCAAAGAAGCAGGGAAGTCTTCGATCAAGGAAACTGAAGAGCCCCAGGCATGCTGAGGTAACAGGCTACCACACACATTCTCTCAGAGAGAGCTCTCCCTGTTTGCCAGGAGATTGTCAATTCATTGAAAAGCAAAATAATGGGCCATCTCAGCTGCAGAACCTGGCCATCAACCTGCACTGCAGCACAGAAGAGACACCTTTCCATTTCCTAGCTCTGCAGAGGGGCAAGAGCGAAAAAAGCATGATCACCCACAGCTTTCTCCTTAACTACACACCCCCTACATAGGACAGGGGAGGAACAATCATAGAATCCCTGCAGAGTGGAGCAGGTCATTCGGCCCAATATGTCCACACAATCCTCTGAAGTGCTTTCCCCCCCATTCTATCCCTGCATATGCCATGTCTAATTCACCTAACCTACACCTCCTTGAACACTATGGGCAATTTAGCATGACCAATCCACCTAACCTGCCCATCAGGAGAAAACAAGAGCAAATCCAAGCAGACACGAGGAGAATGTGCAAACTCCACACCGACAGGCACTCAAGGGTGGAATTGAACCCAGATCCCTAGTACTGAGAGACAGCAGCACTAACCACTGTGCCATCCCACAAAATGGGCAGCAAGATCTTGCTGGAAGAAGGTGAACTGTCAACTCGGTACTGACAGACAAAGAATCGACTCCCTTGACGTATCGGGCACTAGTGCCTTATGAGGCTCAGCTGCTCAGGTCAGCTTGCTGCTGAAAACTGCAGTCTCCTTTTCATTTGACAAGGGGTCGGGGGCAAATTGCTGGTAACTGATAAAGTGCCTGTTCTTGTAAATGAAATGTGAAAAGGTGCATCACATAAGTGAGAAGACAAATGGAATTGTGGTTTTTACTGCGAGGTATTTGAGGTATCACAACAGCGAAGTCTTGTTACAACTGTATGTAACAGGGTGCTGGTAAGGCACCACCTGAAGTACTGTGTACATCTTTGGTCCCATGTTTAAAGGGTATGCTGGCATTGTTGGCAGTTCAGAAGAGGTTCCCAAGGCTGTTTCCTGGGATGAAGGGGATGACTTAACAAGGACAACTAAACAGATTAGCCCTTTAATCATTAGAGTTCATAAGAATGAAGGATGATCTAATTGAAAAGTACAAGATTCTGAGGGGTTTGATGGGGTAAATGTTGAGAAGATGTTTCTACTATCATCTCGCTTCTGACCTACACAGCCTCTCCACTTTTATTCACAGCATCTTGGCAGAAGAGGTCATCCACTTTTTTTTCATTTTTGAGAGAGCTCTCCACTCTGCAGAATAATCTGAGTAAGAAAAAGAGAGATCCAGAGTCAGCGTTTTTGGGCTCCACTCATATTGGGAATTGTGATATCGAACATTCAAGGGCTGTTAGACCCTTGAGACCAACGGCACCATCATATGTATCAAATTGGGAGTCAAACATCACAGAAAAATGTTCATCTCAAAGCTCCACACACAGTAGGCATTGGGCGTAAACCTAGCAATACTTTCCCATCTCAACTGATTGAAAACCGCCAATTGCTGTCCAGTTTTAATGCAACGTTGTCCAGGATTTGAACCCATCCGATTTTTCGAGTGCACATTACATATTTTTCAAAACATGAAAATATGTTACTCAAGCTGAAAGTAGCTATTTGGCAAGCAATTAGTTTCATGAGCATTGACACTTTATAAAAACACTCTTTCCTCCATCCATAATAGAAATGCAGACAGCTGTTTGACATCATTGAGATTTCAAACCCTTTTGGCAAAGGTGACCACTTGGAGCTAACTATTCTTTCATTCATATTTAAAGGCCAATGACAAATAAAGCACGAAATGGAAATAATATTCTGATATAATGTAAAATCCCAAAATAATACGGGTTCCCACTTCATACCCTGGCTAATCTTGCATCAATGCAAGGACTGAGCAATAAAATGACTGAGATTATGGAATATCAATCCTGTGATTTGAGTCAAAATTCAGCTCATATTCTTGTGCTGAAAGTCTCGTTTGTCCAAAGGCTTTATCTGTGATTATAAACTGAGGTAATGTAGTCGTAACTTATTTTGAAATCGATAAAAGTCTCAAAACACAAATTGAGAATCCTATCGAAAGGAGTCATTGCATGATATGTGTTGGAAATGAACAACTTTCCACAGCTGCAGGAATGAGTGTATTTCTGAGGCTGGAACTGAAACATCCAGAGTAGATCTGAGACAGGTTTATGCTAGCCTATGACCTGATTTTGACAGTGTTTGAATTGGGTGTCTAATACTTGAAGTTTCCACATAGCAACATATTTCACTTTGATGAGCATAATGATCACAAGAAACCAAACAGGATTTTCTTTCTTCTGGTTAAAGGGAAGTAATTCTTCACAACAATGGCTTGAGCTATTGGATCACTTGAACATGCTTTACCAATCAGTAAGATCATGTTTGTTCTGATGTCGTCTCAAAACCACTTTCCCTTCCTGTCACCCATAAACCTTGTCTCTCTTGTCATTCAGAATTCTATCTAGCTCTGTCTTGAATATATTCATTGCTCCAGCCTCTGCTGCTCATTAGTAGAAAGAATTCCAAAGAACTCCATGAGAGAAAAAATTCCTTCTCACTTCTATCTTAAAATAAATTTTGAAACAATACTTCTTAGATTTAGGCTCTCCCACAAGAGAAAAATGATATTGGCATTAACCTCTCCAGTTCATTAGAATCGCACACATCTTGTAATGAGTCAGAACCCTGAAGTACTGTGGACATTTTTAACTGGCAATTTCCAAATGCGTTTTTTTTTCCCCAAAAATGGCTGTTTTAGCCAAAAATGGCTGAAGATATAAGTTAAGTGTTTGTCCGGAGACAGAGAGACACATGAAAAATATGAATAAAACTTCAAAGAACAGTCCATTCAGAAAGTGTCAAAACAGTCTGGACTGTAATCTCTTGTAACTATAAGAATACAAAGGACCAATGAGCACTTGATTAACAGATTCCAGATCATGTTGCAAACTGCAGATGCATTTTTGTGTGTTTTCCAAAGGGAAAAACATAAATATGGAGTTTTAAAACCAGTTTTAAACTCTATTGCTGTCTGCTAGTGGGGCTAAACCCGCTCATAAGTACCAACCTGGTTTGCCTTTCAGCATGCTGTGAAGATCAAAGTTGAAGAATTATGTCCTAATCACCCCTGAGTTGCAGGTAAAGGGACCCTTTCACTCTGAGTGCTTGATGTCATCTCGCTGGTAGCCAAATAAAATGAAGCAAGGACAACAATAAAACTTTCTCTCACTCTGAATGCTGGCATTCAATAATGGTTAAAAGACATAAAAACCAAAGAATCTCAAACAATCTGTAAAAGTAAGGATTGTGAAACTGACTGTTCAACTACTGGTAACCTCTACTGCAACAGCTGCAACATTTACTTGTTGCAGACAATGCAGAAATAGATCTGAATACTGTTTGTTTTTTCGAAAAGGTTTATCCTTTTAGGTTCACCTCTTGTTTCAATACTGTCTGCATGTGTGTTATATTGCTAATTCATCTTGCATATATTAGTTCATAAACTTACTTCTTTCATTTGTGACAATACTATGGCTTTAAGAGGTATATTTTGTCCTTTTTTTTGAAAAGAGGTTTTTAAGGCAGGGGTGAAAACCTGTATGTTAAAAGCCCATAAATTAAACAACTTGTGAGGCCTTCTTTTTTAAAAAAAGGTTGGAACAATAGAAGCAGCCTGAATGGGTGGGGTCAAGCACCCACTGAGCCAGGATTTTTAGTTTTAATTTTCAGTAGCAGTTGCTGCTGGGGTCTTGTAGCTGGGTGAGGAAGTTGTTTTTTTTCTCTCTCCATTACAGCTAAAAGCTGGGAGTTATCTTCCTGCTTCCTGTGAGACAATCTATTTTACTAAATTTGCCTTTGCCACTATCTTGGTGTTACTATCTTGGAACAGTTACTGTTTAGTAGTAATTATTCTGTTATATTTTCCAATAGAGTTAAGTTACTCCAATTTCTTCTTTTTTGTTGTATTTTAACTGTGAAATATGAATAAAATGTTTTTGGCTTATCATCAAGTGGAGTCATAGAGTCATAGAGATGTACAGCACAGAAACACACCCTTCAGTCCACCTCGTCCATGCCGACCGGATATCCAATCCAATCTAGTTCCATTTGCCAGCACTTGGCCCACATCCCTTTAAACCTTGCCTATTCATATAACCATCCAGATGCCTTTTAAATGTTGCAATTGTACTAGCCTCCTCCACTTCCTCTGGCAGCTCATTCCATTCATGTACCACCCTCTGTGTGAAAAAGGTGCACCTTAGGTTCCATTTTTATCTTTCCCCTCTCACCCTAAGCATATGCTCTCTAGTTCTGGACTCCCCCACCCAAGGGAAAATACTTTGTCTATTTATTCTATCTGTGTCCCTCATGATTTTATAAAGCTCTATAAGGTCACCCCTCAGTCTCTGACGCTCCAGGGAAAACAGCCCCAGCCTGTTCAGCCTGTCCCTATAGCTCAAACACTCTAACCCTGGCAACATCCTTGTAAATCCTTTCTGAACCCTTTCAAGTTTCACAACATCATTCCGAAAGGAAGGAGACCAGAATTGCACGTAACATTCCAACAGTGGCCTAACCAATGTCCTGTACAGCCGCAACTTGACCTCCTAACTCCTGTACTCAATACTCTGACCAATAAAGGAAAGCATACCAAACATCTTCTTCACTATCCTATCTACCTGTGAATCCACATTCAAGGAGCTATGAACCAGCAGTCCAAGGTTTCTTTGTTCAGCAACACTCCCTAAGACCTTACCATTAAATGTATAAGTACTGCTAAGATTTGTTTTCCCAAAATGCAGCACCTTGCATTTATCTAAATTAAACTCCAAAGTATTGCCTAATTGAATTGCATCTGGAACACAACACCTTACACTTACCTTTAAAATAAGAAAAAGTTAGGGTCTCAACTCTCTTTTGAATATATGTTTAGAGTATTTGTTCTGGTCTATAACATTTTCAAAAAATCCCACTTAAATTGGTTTCTTTTAAAATAGAAATTTAATTGAGGCAGGAGTGAAAGTATCCATTTTTAAAATTAAGGTTGTTGTAATAACCAAGCGAGCGATGAATACAAAATGGGAAGCAGGATCATCCCTGCTCACCTGGGAACTTAAGAATTGGAGTATTCTGCCTGAATCTGTAACAAATTGGGGAACATTGCCGGCATGTGGGCAGAACAGTAATAAGGTCACCCCTCACTCTTCTAAAGCCCGGTGAATATACGACTAATCTGCCCAACGTCTCCTCAGGAGATAACAACTTGATTCCAGGAATCACATTCATGAATGTTTCATGAACTACTGTCAATGCAGGTATTTCTCTCTCTTACAGAAGGTAATCAAATCTACACATAGTGTTCATGGTTCAGTCTCACTGGTGTGCTCTGAATTTTTATTTAGTGCCGTATTATGAACTTAAGTATTGTTGATACTCTTCTTTTAGAGAGCAAAGTATTCTCTTACTAGACTTATGATGTTTCCTTGAGTTCTGTATTTAACTTGATGCAACTTTGCTTGTTATCCCTCATTATATAAAAAAAATCTGCAATTGAAGAATTTGACAGATGTTTAGTATCATTGAATGTTACACAGAAATATTATCGTACAATAGAGCAGCATGCTTCTACTAACATGTCATGCTCCAAGAGATCCCAGGAATAGATGGAGAGTGAGAGCTTTAGATGGTCAATGCAGATGTTATTGTCATGACCCATGGATCATAACACCAGGTCAATTCAAGACATATTGAGCTTTAAATTCCAGCATATGCTTTTTAAAAGAGGACAGCTATAACCAGAGAAATGACTGCATATATAAATTCAGAGCTGATTGGAAACAGAGACCCTGAAATGTCACAGCTAATGAGGTGCCAAGAAAGCTTCAAAGGATGGAGTTAAAAGAAGAGAATTGCAATGTAAACCGAACTGTAAATCTCCTATCTCAGACTGTGAACATGATGAGGCCAAAGACAACACTGTGAGTAAGAGATATGTTTTGATTATTCCATCTTCAAGAATACACAAGTGCAGAAATTAAAGGCCAGTTCAATCATGAACTGTGTGCTTGTGGAAGAAGACACATTTGTAAAAAGAAGTTCTTGTGGATCGAAGAACTCATTTATACTATCCTGGGTTTCACACCAGTGTGCTGTCAAGCTCACAGTTGAAGAACGGCCCATTATCATCCCTGGTTGCAGGTAAAGGACTCTCCCATGCACTGCTAGATGCCAACAAGCCAGAGAACTAGCCAAAAGGGAACAGGACAAGAAGAACACTTTTAATCGGAGTGTTACCAGCAAACCACTATTGAAAACATTTCAACTTACTTGAAGAAGGGCTTATGTCCGAAATGTCGGATGCTGCCTGGCCTGCTGCACTTTTCCAGCACCACACTTTTCAACAACTTACTTTCAAAACCAAGAATCCCAAAATTGAACTTTTCTCTTCGCAACATTCCATCAACTATTCTTCTTCAATGATCCACAGAGGCTGACCTGTATTTTTTTTAACTTTTCTCTTTTTTGACTGATTTCGCATTTCTAATCTTTGTGCATGTCCGATGCATTATTACTTCATTTTCCTCATGTATGGTAACTAAGAAAACTCGTTCTGTTGTTAATCCAAGAAAGACAAGTTAAATTGGCTCACCATACGAGGATCCATATTCAAATCCCAGTCCAATGTTTCAGCAATAGCATCAAGGCTGACGCTATCGGTGTATTACTGAGGGAGCATTGCAATGTCAGAGATGCCATCCTTTGGATGAGACCTTGGACCAAAGCCTGCATAATGCAAAACAGAACAAATTCCCATGGTACTGTTTTGCAGAAGAGCAGGGAAATTAACTCTAGTGGCCTGGTCAATACCTACCATCAATCAAGATCACATCGACAATCATTGTCACACTGCTGTTTGTAGGAAATCATGAAAAACAAATCCATTGGTGCATTTCCTGCTTTACAACAGTGACTCAACTTTTTAAAAATCTGTAAGCGGTTGCTAAATCTGTTATATAAATACAAGTCCTTTTTCTAAAAACTTGATTCTCTTGTTCAAGGACACAGACGTTTTCTGTAATGTTCCAATTGTTGTCCCAGGTGATATCATCTGATTCACTTAGCTCACCTCAAAGTCAAGTTGGGAATACAAGTCCCACTTCAGAGACTGAACACAAAATCTTGGCTGAGACTATAGTTCAGTACCGAGAGAGTACAGTTTATCCCTCAACTAGTATTACTAAAACAGACTTGCTGGAGATTATCACATTGCTGATTGTGGGATATTGCTGTACCAAATGTGTCTGTTACAGTTATTTCTACATCAGACCAGTGACTACACTTAAAAAACACTTCATTAGCTCATAAGCGCTTTGAGACATTTTGAGGTCATGGCTGCTAGATATTTAAGAGTTTCCCCTTACTTTGGCATAGACAGGAGATGAGGCATGGGACCTTGTGGTCTTTAAGGACTATTCTTACACTAGACAGGTACCTAATGACTGAGCTACCAGGAAATACTACGCTATAAATTTTATCATCTATGATCTCTAAGTATAAAATGATATACACAGGGGATAAGCTAAAGCTGAGTGCTTGTTTCACAAATAGAGTAATTATTTTTTTCAAATTAATAGCACTTACCTGAATGAAAAACTACATATTTAAATTCCATTTAGGATTTGCCACAATAAAATACAGCAATTGTAAGATTAAATGTAATGCAATTCCTTTTTTGATACTTTGCGGACTATCATGCATTAATCATCAGAGCACTAGTTTTTAAAGATCAGAAATAATTATTCCTCAGCTTCAAGTACCACGGTCCAACATGTTCTTTCCAACTGTGCATCATTTGTGTTGAAGTCAGTCAGGCTTTCACTGGCTCCTGCCTGAACTCATTGTTTTCTCAGGAGCTCCAAAATATCTACCTCTTTCCAACAATTATTCTTGCCTTCCCCACAATATTTATTCCCTCTTTTCATTTAAAGTGACTATCAAGTCAGTCAAGAATACTGTCACTTCTGACAGTCTTGTTTTCCTCCAGCTTCTCATCTCCTTAATATGAAGTAGAATGTATCACACAGAGGCTGGCTATTTTGTTCAGTCGATCTGTGCTGGCCCTTATTGCCCCCTAACAAGCTTTGTCCCACCCTATTTAATCTAATCCTAAATAAATTCTTCTCTTCTTAGATCCCTCTTGTCTACGTCTAGCGTCCTAAAAATGCCCCATGTGAATCATCACAACCTAAGCAGCCCAACTGACTTGTACCACATCCATAAACCTTCACGCCCTCCAACATCGATGCTCAGTAGCAGTAGTGTGTATTATCTAGAAGATGCACAGCAGAAATTCATCAAGGCTCCTTAAACAGCACCTTCCAAACCCATGTCCACTTCCATCTAGAAGGACAAGGGCAACAGGTACATGGGAACACCACCACCTGAAAGTTGCCCTCCATGCCACTCACCATCCTGACTTGCTGTTCCTTCAGTGTTTTTGGTTCACAATCCTGGAACTCACTCCCTAAAAGAAAAAAAGGAGACTACCATGGTTCAAGAAGGCAGCTCACCAATTTGCTACAATGCAAATTTGTTCCTGCCTGCCATGACCAGGGCTCCTGTCAGGAGCTTCGCAGGGCACCTTTGGATTGAAGCTGCTTGTCCAGGTGCACCATGAGCTTTTAAAGATGGCATAGGCATGAAGGATGCAGGCAGACCTTTGGGATAGCCATTGAATGGTGAGTTGTTCCAGCAGTGGTGTGTGCTCAGGTGGGATAATTATAGGATGTGAGTGATATCATTGGGCCATCATAGATAACCAATAAGATGAATTTTTAAGATAGGTGAGAAATCCCACTAGGCTTCATGGCAACTGAAATAACTCCACGAAGGCTGGTATCCCATCACTATGTCACTCTTTATTTACGCATGCACAGTACTTGATATTGATCCAGCTAGCGCAGGATTTAATCCCTAGTGTGATCAGAACACTGACGCTCCTGTCCATGTCTGTCAGCCAGGGCTCCCGTATTGAACCAGGTTAACAGCCCAAATCAGAGAACTCATATTCTATGAGTTCCAATCACTACTCCCTCCAAAATGCTTGACGTAATGTGAACTTGGTGAAAAATGTTACGATTCAGCATGTTGACTCTGAATTGATTCTTGGTGCTTCAATGAGATCAAGAGTGGAGGTCAGTAGAAGAGTACTGTTACTACTGTGTTGGGTTGAAGTCACTAATCTTGACTTTTTTTTCCTTAATGTGTTGACACTCGCCAGAAGTGCTGGGTCCTCTCAGATAGCCATCCTTCCTGCATCTGGTAAGATGTTGAATGTTGGCAAGTTATTGGATTGCTTTCAGGTGTCAAAGTCATTCTCATTCAGGGTACATACCACTCGTGTCCTATATCCTTCCTGAAGAAGGGCTTATGCCCGAAACGCCGATTCTCCTGCTCCTTTGATGCTGCCTGACCTGCTGCGCTTTCCCAGCAACACATTTTTCAGCTCCTATATCCATCCCATCTTAGCTTGCACCACTCCCAGAACAATTCACCATTCAATGGATATTAAGGGGAGATTAAGAGAAATCCCTCAAAGAGTAAGCAAGGGATGTTTCATTCTCCGATTTTGGATCTTGTTCCAACCATCATGCCTCTGCTTGCCTGGCACTTTAGAATCATAGAGATATACAGCATAGAAACAGACCCTTTGGTCCAACTTGTCCATACCAACCAGATATCCTAACCTAATCTAGTCTCATTTGCCAGCACTTGGCCCATATCCCTCTAAACCCTTCCTATTCATATAACCATCCAGATGCCTTTTAAATGCTGTAATTGTACCAGCCTCCACCACTTGCTCTGGCAGCTCATTCCTTACATGCACCACCCTCTGCGTGAAGAAGTTGCCCCTTAGGCTCCTTTTAAATCTTTCTCCTGTCACCTTAAACCTATGCCGTCTAGTTTTGGACTCCCCCACCCCAAGGAAAATACCTTGTCTATTTACTCTATCCAGGCCCCTCGTGATTTTATAAACCTAAATAAGGTCACCCCTCAGCCTCCGACACTCCAGGGAAAACAGCTCCAGCCTATTCAGCCTCCCCCTATAGCTCAAACCCTCCAATCCTGGCAACATCCTTGTAAATCTTTTCTGAACCCTTTCAAGTTTCACATCATAGGAAGTTGACCAGAATTGCAAGCAATATTCCAAAAGTGGCCTTCCTAACTATTGCCCCATTAATTGACTCAAGGGCAGAATCCTTGCCCCCATTGGAAGTTAATTCAGTGTCTGAGAGCCTCTTGCTAATCAAAGGGCTGGCAATACCTTTGCCATAGCCATGTGACCTAGAGCAGTGTTCAACATGGCTGCTACTGAGATGCTAATAGATGTCTGGCTGTGAAGGTAAGACTTGGGTTTCACAGCACTGGTGAGGCAAAATGGGCAGCTGAGATCATGCAAGTCAGATGACAGCAAATTACTTTGGAGGTTCTCAGATGGTCACGAGGAGCCTGAGACCGAAGCACACCCCTCCACCACCGGGCCTGAGGCACCAGTTTATCAGATTCCACCTCATGGGCAGATTACTCCCTGGGAGACTCCCTGTCATTGATGAACTCCTAGGGTTGTCATGAGGCCCTGAAGTTGCAACTACTTGACCCACAGGTGGATGGTACATATGCCTCCACCACCAATACCCCACACCCTATCCCACCACTGGGAGTAGGGTACAGGCACAGTGTCGCCTCTGTGTTGCCCAATGTTACAGACCCTTCCACCTATCAGCCCATCCCCTAGGTGGAAGGTAGCTGTAAAAGTCCAGCCATTGATCAAATGAAAGTGACCTGCATCTCTTCTGATCAACAACTGACCTCCCTTCACAATACAAGAATGGCCCACAATCACACAACAAAGGAGAGCTTTTAACTTTGTGTCAAAAAAGAGTAATTGCACATCAGTGTACATATATCCTGAAGTCAGTCAAAATAACATTTTGGGAAGGAGGCAAAATGAGCTCCTAAATCATCAGCATTTCACACTCTGCAAGAGAATGGTCTAGTCCATTGTTTTATGGTGAGGGTAATATAACAATGGCAAACAGTGTAACCCAGGCAAATTTGTCATTTTGCCTCAGTAAAACATTTGTTGAACGCATGTGTCCTGTGAGCTTACTTGAAATGGGACCTGGCTCCCCTGCTGCTAGTTGTATGGAAGTGCTTTGTCCAGTGAGCTGATTCCTGATGAAGGGCTTATACCCGAAATGTTGACTCTCCTGATTGTCGGATGCTGCCTGACCTGCTGTATTTTTTTCAACACCACCCTTTTCAACTCGGACTCTCCAGCATCTGCAGTCCTCACTTTCTCCTGGTCAGGCCAGGAATCCTTACTTCACTGCTTTAGTGCGGATCAGATGATTTCAGCAGCACTGATGGTAATGTTATAATTGACCTTAATGCTACAACTGCATGGCTGAGAAAACACCTCAGATTTCCCACTTTTGATCACTAATAAATGACTGGGCTGGAATAGGTATGTGCACTTATGAGGATTTAAACATTGGGTGACGGCAGGATCAGAATATCTGAAACTGAGAGGAAGCTGAATTATCACAAATAGATGAAATTACAAGATCATTGATCCCTGGGTTAATGATTATCACACTGAGTAATTTCCTTGCAGATTAGTCATTTCATTCATGAGCACTTACTATTCAAATACATAATTACACCATTTTCAAATCAATATAAGTGAATACAGAAGTAAAGGGTATTAAACTGATCATAATTCTTCACAAATATTCCTTAAAAGATGGTCTAAAAGAACTTAAACGAATCAAGGAGTTTCAACACAATGGAGCGATTGAATGTTGAGATTAGATTTTGCTGAGGGCAGTGGCTGTGTGTTCATCACTTGGAAGGTGAATTTTTAACTCATTGGTGTCACTCCTCACATTCCACTCATGGTTTATTCTCAATGGATGTCTTTCCATAGGTGTTATAATTTGCCTGTACTGCTCGCAAAACAAAACTTTCACTATACTTAGTTACATGTGACAGCAATAAATCAAATCAAATCTATTGTGACAGATGGATAATTGTTCCTCACTTTGCTATCTTCATTACCATGTTTTTTTTCAAATCAAGTGAATTTGCAGGTTATCCTTTCATGGTTTTTTCAACGTTATATGTGGGTAACTTTTATGCTCAGGTTGAAGGATTTCAATATCGGATACTGGAACCCACTTCACATTTCGAACACCCAGTTTTAACATCTAGCACTTGTAGGTTGGCCAGTTGACTGTTTCTTTCAGAGTGTCCCAACAACATAACTCAGGAGAATATGATAATTGTTTGTTTCTATCCATCATGTGGAGCTTTGGAATGAGGCTACCATCAATCTGTGTCAACACATGTCCATTAGAATCACAGCCATTCACATGTGTTATGGACCAGACTAGACCCCCTCAAAATATATTAAGAAGGTAGCTTAGACCTTAACCTTTTCTTATGTCAGGTGCTTTGTTCCAGATGCAATTTGATTGGTCAAACTATTTGACATTAAGCAAAACACAATTTATTCAAACAAATATACCTTGGAATAACTTATTGGAAAACTTGACAGAAAAATAGTTATAGTAACGATTACCAATTAACTGTTCCAATATAGTAACACCCCATAAACATACCCTTGGCAAAAGACAAATTCAGAAAACAGCCCAGGAAGAGAACCCACAGGATTTGGCTGTAATTGGGAGAAGAAAAAATAGATTCTACATAGAATCCCTACAGTGTGGAAACAGGCGATTTGGCCCAACAAGTCAACACCAACAAACTGAAGAGTATCCCACTCAGACCCATTCCCCTACCCTATTACTCTATATTTCCCCTGACTAATGCACCTAACTTACACATCCATAAACACTATGGACAATTTAGCATGGCCAATTCACCCAATTTGCACATCTTTGGATTGTGGAAGGAAACCAGGGCACCCAGAGGAAACCCATGCAGACATGGGGAGAATGTACAAACTCCACATAGACGATTGCCTCAGGCTGGAATCGAACCCAGATCCCTGACACTGTGAGGAAGCAGCGCTAAATACTGAGTTACCATGCCACATCTTCAAGACCCCAACAGCAACTGCTAAAAGCTAAACCTAAAATCCCTAGTTTTGTGGGAACTTGATTACAACCATTCAGGTTGCTTCTATTATTCCATCTTTTAACAAAACAAACACCCAGGACTTCACAAGTTGCTTACCTTCTCATAACTACTCGATACCTGTCCCCCAATCTCTCTTGAAGAAACCAAAACAAAATAAACCCCTTAAAGACACAACTTTATCACACCTGGCCAGTCTCTAATTCAGGGAATCTTTCTCATGTTGTGGAATTTTAATTGATTGACGGTTTGGGTCTTTAAACAAGGAAAGTTATCCAATCAGTGAAACTTATTATACAGCCATAAGGGAGACCATTCAGCTGACCTCATTAATGCCAGCTCTCCTTGGAACATTTCAGTCAGTCCCACTTTCTTACGTAGACTCCATTGTATTGCAAGCTTACATCGTTGAAGGGTCCAACTAACTTTCTTTTGCAATTATTGACCATTTCTGCTTCTGCCACCCTCCTGGTTTATGCCTCCTGCAAAAATAAATTCTTCCTTACATTGCCCGCTGCGCTTTTTGCCCAAAACCTTAAATCTGTGCCTATCTTATCCTTAAATTATCAACCAATGGGAACACCTCTTCCTTAACCATCGTAATCAGGCCAATCATAATCTTGTACACTTTTGTCAAATATCCCCTCAGTTTCCTTTGTTCCAAGGAGAACAACCTTAGCTTCTCTAACCAAGCGTCATCACTAAAATCCATCATCCCTGTAACCACTCTGGCAAATCTCCTCTGTGCCCTCTCAAAGGTCCTCACATCCTTCTGAGAATGTTCTGACTGAAACAGGACACAATCCTCCAACTCTACTCCTGATTTCAAAATGTCAGCACAATGAAAGTTTTATAAATGTTCTTCATGTTCTGCATCTCCAGCCGGTTTGTGGGACCTTATTTTGCACAAATTGGCTTCTGCCTTTCTTTAAAACATTTTTGTATTTGGCAACACTCACATGAAAAATTATAATTTGAAACAGTTTGGATTCTGTTTTAGTATAATAGTGCATTTGCAGCATTGAGTTTAAAGTAATCATCAGTTTTCATGTTTGTTGACAAATCAGTCTATCAATCAGACCAGTTCCAGAATGCTCAACCAAGCAAAATTAATCTTCAGTTCCAAATCTAACACACTCTTCCTGCATTGTTCCTGTGTTACAATCTTGCTTTGATTTATTTATGGGATGAATATGCACTTGGCAAGTTGAGTATTTCTTGTCAATCTCTAATTGTCCTTGAGATGATGATGGTAGCTGCTTTGGATTGCTGCAGATCAGGTGGTGAAAGTACTCCCACATTGCAGTTTGATCATATTTTCTGAGGTTGTAATCCAACGACAATTAAGGAACAATGATATATTTCCAATCGCCAACATTAAGCCAGATTATCTATTTTTGGGACCTTGTTTGTGCATGTTGGATGTTTTCCACAATACAAAGTGAATGCGCTTTGATGTTTTTGGTCAGCCTGAAATCACAAGGAGATGCTGTTTAAATCAAAGCCTTTCTTTCTTTTTCTTTTAAATACACAGTGCACTGGAGTCATTTGGTCTCCAAACTGTGGGCTGTAGAGACCAGACAGTAAGAACAAACTCAGCGGCAGGAGAGTTAAAGAATAAGCCTCTATGCCATTCCTAGCTATTTCAACGATGCTCACAATTTCACACACGGAAGTGTTTATTAACAAAAAAAAAGCTGCAGAATGTCTTATCATGCCTGAACATATTCTGCAATACCTCAGATTTTCATTATTGCATTTAAAACTGATTACATGAACATTTTCCTTCCTCATTGTGATGAACAAAAGGATCGTACTTTACATTGCAGAAGCTGTCTTTTCCTATTAGGTAGGGATACTTGCTCATACTAATAGTTGAATACTGACACAAACCTGTTCAATATTGAGGAAATTAATGTTATTAATATACCTAAGGAACAAACGAAATGGAAAAGAATGGTTGCACTCATTATTTTTCAAAGAAGCAATTACATAGTAAAAGTTTTACAGATTAATTTTTAAAACCAAAAGAAGGATTTGGAGTGTGCTGGAGACTAAAGAGACCTTAAAGGCTCACACCTAGATTATTACCAATCCATAGAGCTAATGGGTAGCCTGATGTCAGTAATCTATGTTTAAGGTTCATTTCCAAGAGTTAGTACTCTTGTGACGAAGCTGTGGCTTTTCGAGGTTATTTTGTCTTTTTTTTTCGAATAGAGATTGTTAGACAGAGGTATCGAGTGGTCTTCCTGAACCAGGTGAGTAAACAGCTTGGGAGACCTTGTTTTTTTTTGTTTAACAGCCTGAATGGGTGTGGCCAGCTCTCACTGATCGGGATTTCCGAGTTTTAGTTTTACAGTAGCATTGGAAGCTATTGGGGCCTCAACAGAGTTGGAAGCTTTAGTGAATGTCTCCCGGCTGCTCTCTTCGATTTTCTCTTGATGGTTTTTTCCTCCTGGTTTGGAGAACATATGTGACAATTTGTGTCTGCACTTGTCTTTTTGCTAAAGGCTGTGTTTATGGGACATTACTCTTTTGGAACAGTTAATTAGTAATAGTTACTGTGTCCATTAAATGGTTACATTTTCTAACAGAGTTAAGTTATTCTAAGTTCTTCTTTCTTTTGCTTGTATTTTAACTAAAGGATTTAAATAAATTTTGTTTTTGCTTAACATGGAGTAGTTTGACCAGTCACATTGCATCTGGAACATAGCACTTCACATTTACCTTGAAAATAAAAAAAAGGGTCTAGGCGATTTTCTTAAAGTATATTGAGGGGGTCTGGCCTGGTCTATAATAAATTGGGGTCTCTTGTTGGGATCAAAAGCTCCTATTCCAGGTTGGGTTGAGGATTGTTAGACTCAAAGGCAGTAGGTATTAGTCTCTTTTGTTTCGGGTGTTGAATTCAGTTGGTTTAAACAGGGTATGCTTTATGTAGTAATGGCTCTTTCTGATACTAAGCATTTTCTGCAGGTGGAAGAAAGTGAAAACTGCGGGAGTTTTACGGAATGTGAGCATGGCAAGGATGTTGGAATTGGCAAACCAGCTGGAGTTGGGGTTGTCTTTGTCCGCGTGTAAAGGGGAAGTAATTGCCACAATACGTCAACATTTATGATTGCCAGAAATGCCATCAGAATCTTTGGGAATGGCTAAAATTCAATAGCAAATGAAGCATCTTGAACATGGAAAGAGAAAAAAAGGACAAAATAACCTCTTAAAGCCACAGCATTGGCAAACTCTTATTATGTAGTTATGTGAACTGTGATGGAAGTATGAATTAGAAACTGAGGGAGGTAATCAGCTAGCTCACATTTTGACCTTCTTCATTCCTGAAGAAGGGCTTATGCCCGAAACGTCGATTCTCCTGTTCCCTGGATGCTGCCTGACCTGCTGCGCTTTTCCAGCAACACATTTTCAGCTCTGATCGCCAGCATCTGCAGACCTCACTTTCTCCACATTTTGACCTTCCCTTTCCAGTCATTTGTCAAGCCATTCCATGCTGAACTCAGGTCCGGAAGAGATAAGGGCAATGTCTGAGCTCTTGCCATTCCTCTGCAATCTTAGATATTTTTACTTGTGCATGAAGTGGAAATGAACTTCTTCTGCCAACTACAAAAGCCAAAAAGAGAAATCAATAAATGCTGATGTCAAAGAAAAGACAAAGGCTTTTATGTTAAGTACATTGTAGACTTAATGGCATCTGATGCTTTTTCTAATAAGCACAATGTGCATGAAATATTTCATTCTTTGATGTGGAATGTAAAAGCATTGGGAATATTTGTTTCCAAATGTCAGTAGCAATTTTTAAGATGAAAACTTTACACCACTTTGTCCCATTCTGTGTCAATATATTATCTTCATGCTGTGCCTGAGTACTGAATGGAGACGAGAGGCTTCAAGGACATGTACAAATGAGAATCTTCAAGTATTCCACAGTCAAGGTCCATTCCTGTGATGTTGGCTCTCAGAAGGGCCAAAATGGGCCACATATATCATCTACTCTGCACATGCAAGATATTGTGTTGTGAACTCTAACTGTTCCATTTAATTGAGGGAAATTCATCTTGATATCCTGAATATATTGAACCACAATTTCACAAAATTCATCTATCATTCCACCTCCAATACTTAATGCTTCTAGTTTGCCTAACCTCTGTGGATATCATTCATACAAGCCTAGGCAAGTAAGGAATCGTGGTGAGCTGCCTGAATGAATAACTATCTCATCTGTTCCTTTGTGTCCAGAATGTCTGGGTTCAAGCCTCACGTACAACAGAGGTGTGTCAGAAAATGTTCTAACAGGTTGATCAAAAGTAGATTATTTTATCTATTTTATCCATTCAGAAATATTTATCCTTGTTAAAGGAACAAATTTTCTTAGCTATCAGGTTATGAAGAATTGAATGCAAGAGGAAAGATAATAACGTGTCCTTTTGGAATAAAAAAGCTTGATGGAAAACTAACTGAAGGTTTGGGAATACTGCAGTACAAGTTCAAGTCTTCCACTGTCCACTGCCAAACATTTGTATTCAGTCTGAGTGCACACCACAACTAGGCCCTTCAATAAATGTTTTAAACAGACTCTTTAATTGGCGCAATCATTTTGTTTTCCATCTTAAATCTTTAATACTGTAATTGCTGTTCAGATCAATACTTGAAGTTCACACAGGAAGTACAATGGCAAATGTGTAACTCTACCCAATGTATTGTTAATTAGAGAATTAATAAACAGCTTTTCAGATAGGTAATGATTGAGTAAAAAAGTAATCATTCCAAATTGGAAATAGAATGAAATTAATTATTTTATTGCCCCAGGTAACAGGGTTATATTCTGTTCGCTACTTATTTCATTGAGTTTATAAGTGTGAATTTAAATTACTTGAATTCCACCTGATACCAATAACCTTTCTCAGCCATGAGCTCTTTAGCCTTCATTTTAAATGGGCTGAAAGTGAAGTCAATGGTATTTTATCGGCATGGATAATGGTCAGCGTCCTGCCCAGCAGTGGACAGAAACAGTAGATAATTTGCAGACAGTGGATGGGAAGGTGGGCAGCAGCATTGAAGAGCAGTAAGGGCCCCAGTGTGGTGTACAGCATAGCTGATGCTGTTCAACCTGTCAAATCTACCTTCACTCTTTGGATGATGTGTCCAATTTAGTCTCGTAATCTGGCCTTTTGACCAATACTCTGTGATTTTGTTCTCTTCAAATTTGTGTCCACTTTCTTGTAAAAGTCCAGTGGAATCTGATTCTGCCTCTCTTTTTAGGTTCTCCTTTCTGATCATAACAATTTTCGATGTGAAAGAAAACGCTCCTCATTTCCCCACTGTGGCCAACTATTTTAAATCTATGACTGGATATTGATGATTCATATCATTGGAGACAGAGTTACAAAGTTAACGAAGGTTTTCGCGAAAGGAACTTTACGCCGGCTCAGAAAAGCAGAACCTGTTGGTGTTGTGTCGGATATCAGTGGGTGAGTCCCGTAGGTAGCTTCAGCTATTTGTCATCTTAGTTCCCACCAAGTGTAAAGGTTTGAAAACATCCAAGTATTTTGTGGATTTTATCCTCATCCAAATCGGGGTAGTTTAATTAGAATTAGAATTGGAATATCCTTTATTGTCAGATGTACTCAAGTACCGAAGTACAGGGGTACAGTGAAAAGTGTACAATGTCGCCTCTTATGGCAACATCTTAGGTACAAAGTACATAGGTAAAAAATCTTAGATACAAAAAGAGGAATAAAAACATTTGTTGCATTATGTTACAGTGGTTCATTGTATAAGTTAGAAAAAGACATAGTTAAAAGGATAACCACTACAGTCATTTAAACAAATTACAAATAAACATTACATTGCAATAGCTCAGTGTAGGGGTTTCCACATGTGGTCTGACTGCCTGCATTAGACCCCAGACCAACAACTGTCCCCGCTCTGCTCCAATACTCCAGTCCACTCTGCACCAGCTCCCAGCTGCTCCAAGGGAAGTTTTTTCCAGGACTTGCTTCCCTACCCCTTCCTCCTCTGAGACTTGCTTTCCTGAGTCAGCCTCGATTCTGAGATTCATTTCCCCATACCAGCTTCTGCCCTGGGACTCGATCCCTGTGCTAGCCTCCACCCTGGGACTCAATTTCCTGTGCTAGCTTCCACTAGGCGAGTCAATTCCCCATGCCAGCCTCCATTCTGGGACTCGATTCCCTATGCCAGCCTCTGCTCCGAGTTTTGATCCTCATGCCAGCCTCCGCTCCAAGACTCGATTCCCTATATCAGTCTCAGCCCTGGGACTCGATTCCCCATGCCAGCCTCAGCTCTAGCACTCGATTTCCATGCCAGCCTCTGCTCTGGGACTCATTTCCCTGTGCCAGATTTTGCTCCGGGACTCGATTCCCCAAGTTGGTCTCCACCCTGAAACTCGATTCCTCGTTGTAGCCTCTGCTCTGGGACTCGCCTCCGGAGCTCACTAGTTTTTCCATTCCTCTCCGGATTAGTCCAAGTCAAATACTGGAGAAAAAGTGCAGAAAAGGAGAAAAAAAGAGATGAGAAACGATAAAGAATGGGCAGAGCAATGAGCTGTGGTTGGTGCGTCTTACTCTGCCGCCATCTTGTTATAGGTTAATCAAAAAAATAAATTGTAACTGTTGTGATCCGAGCTAATTGTTATGCTGGACAGGTCAGATACCAGAATGAAACCCAACTTGATAAATCATATTTTGTTTTTACAGTTGGTATGATAGGAGTTAGTCTCTGAAACAAATTTATATAGGGGTCCAGGACAGAGGTTGCTATACAAAAGAAGGAAAGCAAACAAACAAAGCTCTCCATATGTGTTGCAGTTAGGAAGACCTGAATGAAAACAGCAAAACAAAGTTCAACCTGTTTCTCAACTCTTGTTTTACAGAAACTCATTTTCAGTGAGATTCCACTCCTGTCTCAACTCTTTCAGTTGTAATAAATTGACTCTGACCAGTTTATTTTTCTTGAATTGAGGAGACAATTTCATGATTTATTTTTGTGTCTGTGAACATCAATCTTTATCAATCCCTGTAGCCTGAAACCTCTTTTTAATTTGGATAACTTTCAGATTTTGATGCAAACTCTCCTGGCTTGGAAGTTTCACAAACTAAAACACTTTGGCTATAGTGAGGGGTTAGATTTACTTCTGAACTCAACTCCTGATACTTGTGAACTCAGACTTTGAACATTCTGTTCTGAAGTAACACTAGACTAATGGCCTTGATGTGTTTACTTTATCTATCATGAACACAATAATATAAGCATTTTATTCATTAATGTTACAGGAGTTCCTGCCAGGCTTTTGACTGTAGTCACATTTATTTTTAGAACTGTTGCATTGCACTGATCGAAATGACTCTCCAACCTGTTAAACAAAAATCACCTGCACAGAAGTAACCAGTATTCATTCTGTCATTATTTTGAAAACCAAATCTTTAAAATGTTTTCTTTAATGATATATAAGGGGGTGAGGGGGTGGGGGAGGCGATGGTCTGGTGATATTATTGCTGAACTGTGAACGCAGAGACCAGATAATGTTCTGGAGACCTGGGTTTGAACCCTGTCTTGGCACTTGGTGGAATTTAAATTCAATGCAAGGATCTGGAATGAAGAGTCTAACAATGACCATGAATCCATTGTCAATTATCAGAAAAACCCATCTGGTTCACTAGTGTCCTGTAGGGAAATAAACTGCCATCTTTACCTGATCTGGCCTACATGTGATTCCAGACCCAAAGCAATGTGGTTGACTCTTAATTGCTCTCTGGGCAATTAGGGATGGGTGATAAATGCTGGCCTCGCCAGCAACACCCTCATCCTGTGAATGAATAACAAAATAATAATACATCTTTCATCAAAAAGCTAAATATTACACAGAGACATGGATCTACAGGTTTAGTAGATCTCCCTTCTCTCAAAAGATTCTACTCCTAATGATAACTGCTAATAGGTATCTTCAAAAGAAATTTAGCTTGTCCCCCTCTTGTCCAATAGCTGTTGATCCATATCTTCGATATTGACTCCAGCAACCCCAGTATCCATTCCCTCGCCAAACTGGATGTGCTTGGCCAGTGAGTGCTGACAGGCTTCTTGAGTATGGACCAACAATGAGGGTGGAGGGAGTAGAGAGGGGAGCGTAGTGTTGCTCAGCCTGATCTGGTTCCCATTCAACATTCACATCAGGGTCCTTTCAGAAAGAATTATAAACAACTGGATTAATGTCACAAGCAGAAATGCATGCTGCACTTTCCCTTCTGCCTAGCCAAGGTGATTCATGGCAAAGGTAAAAATCCAAAGTCTGCATTTGCAAAAGGATCAATCCTTAGTCTTTCTGGTCTGTTTAATACCATCTTGAATGATCACTTTACCCGTTGGAAAACAGAGACTGGGGCCAGGGTATAGGCAGGTTGTAATGTAAAATTTAAAAAAGCGCAATACTTTTCAGGTTTGTGATCTAGAACAATGCAAATTATGAGGGTACAAGACTATTTGCCTGTTGGGATAATTATGAGGTTTGGCAGATATTCATAAATCAGTTGAGGCTCATCTCCTTGAACAATTCAATCTCATGAAACCGTTTTCCTTTAGAAACAGCATCAATTTCTTTTATAAAAATACTATTAAAGAAAATGGTTTCCAAAAAAATTGACCATGCCAAATAATTCAAAGTGGATTTTTTTTCTGTATTATATTTATATTAAATATGTATATTTCATTTCTTTGCAAACTCCTTATCATTGCTGTGAAACATCAATCACCAAAAAAAGAAATTTTCGGTAGCAGATGTTCTTTTAACTTGCAAGAGTTGCCATACATTTGTCATCCTTTGTTTCAAAGGGACTAGTTAATTTTCAGACAGACTCTTGTTAGTTCTTGGAGAGGATTTTATCACAAAAAAAAATTATTCTCTAAAGATTCCATTCTGCACTTAAAATGTAAATCACGTCTTGATTACCCCCATTTTCAGAGCTGAAAATGTGTTGCTGGAAAAGCGCAGCAGCTCAGGCAGCATCCAAGGAGCAGGAGAATCGACGTTTCGGGCATGAACCCTTCCTGAAGAAGGACTCATGCTCGAAACGTCGATTCTCCTGCTCCTTGGATGCTGCCTGACCTGCTGCGCTTTTCCAGCAACACATTTTCAGCTACTCCCATTTTCAGCAAAGAATACTGCAGGGAACTGCTTCAGGAATAAATGAGAGGAACTGGACTAAAGCACTGACCTTTGTGTTTGGCAACGCAAATGGTTTACAACTGGACATTCAGAGCTAAGAATTGTCACCATACTAACAATCAATAGTGCCTCAGCATGGAGGATCTGCCCATGCCATGGTCACATCAATTGGCATAAGGGTGCATTGACTGCTTCCAGAAATTGCATGAACCACAGGAGCAGGAAAAACTAGTTGGAACATAGCGAGCAATAAATCTGCACTTCTGTCTGCCAGTGTAACTCCAACCAAAATCAGCTCCATTTTCATTGTTGGAATTTCATTTAATCTTCATAATGGACTTCCTGCACAAGGAAGGAAGTGCTGTAAAGATAATGTCATTGGTAATCCAGAGGATGCATGGTTATCAAATCTCATCAGAGCAGTTGGTGGGATTTACATTCAATTCGGAACATCTACATTTGAAAGCTCATCTCAGTAGTGGTCACTGTGGGTGGGTTCTTGTGCTTTGAGCTGCTCCCACAGGCCTCTCAAACCATCACAGGTACAAGCCAGGCCATTGGTTTTCTGTCCTGCCATCTTGGGCTATGCTGTTGCTGCTTGGAATCTGCTGCATTTCTGTCTCTGTTTTATTAAGTGTGACTCTGAGAGGTTCCAATAAACTCTTTATTTCTGCACTAATGTACAGAATTCTGCAGCACATGTCTTCCAGTCTTCTCTTCTCAGAGTCTTGATAGCATCTGATTGCTGATATCAAAGTTATATCATCACTATGTTCTGTTAGGAAATAAGGCAGGGCAAGTGAATGAGTTGTCGATTGGGGGAGCAATTTGGAACTAGTGACCACAATTCTATTACTTTTAAAATAGCTATGGAAACTGATAGAACTGATCAAAAAGTTAAAGTCCTAAATTAAGGCCAATTTTGACTGTATTATATGGGAACTTTTAAAAGTTGATTGGGGAGGCTATTTGCAGGTAAAAGGGATGGTTGGGGAGCGGGAGGCCTTTGAAAATGAGATAACGGGAATTCAGAGACCATATGTTCCCGTTAGTGTAAAGGGCAAGGCTGGTAGATGTAGGGATTGTGGATGACTAAAGAATTTGAGGCTTTGGTCAATAAAAGGAGGCATACCCAGGTATACCCAGCTGGGATCGAGTGAATCCCTAGAAGAGTATCTGGGCAGTAGGAGTATACATAAGAGGGAAATTAGGAAGGGAAAAAGGGAACATGAGATAGTTCTGGCAAATACAGTTGAGAATCCAAAGAGATTCTGTAAGTACATTAAGGGAAAAAAATGTCACCAGGGATAAGATAGGGCCCCTTAAAGATCAACGTGTCTCTCTATGTGTGGAACCACAGGAGATGGGAAGATACTAAACAAATATTTCAAGTCAATATTTACTTTGGAGAAGGATATGGAAGCTAGGGAATTTGGGGGAATAAACAGTGATATCTTGAAAATAGTTCAAGTTAAAAAAAAAGGAGGTGCTGGAGGTCTTAAAAATAGATAAATCCCTGCAATGTGATCATGTGCTTCCCAGAACTTTGTGGGAAGCTAGGGAAGAGATTTCTGAGCCCCTTACTGAGATATTTGCCTCTTTGATAGGCACAGGTGAGCTGCCATAAGACAGGAGGTTGGCTAATGTGGTGCCATTATTTAAGAAAGCCTGGAAGGAAAAGCAAGGGAACCATAGACTCGTGTGCCTGACATCAGTTGGAGGAAATTCTAAGGGATAGGATTTACATGTGTTTGGAAATGCAAAGACTGAGCAGGGATCATCAACCTGGTTTTGTGTGTGGGAAATTGTGCCTCACTAACCTGTTTGCATTTATAGAAGAGGTGACAAAGAAGATTAATGAAGGCAGAGCAGTAGATGTTGTCTGTATGAACTTCAGCAAAGCATTCTACAAAGTTCTGCATGTTAGATTGGATAGTAAGGTGGGATCACATGGGATCCAGAGGGCACTAACCAATTGAATACAAAATTGGCTTGAATATAGGAGACATGCTGGTAAAGGGTTGCTTTTTGGACTATGAACGACAAGATGCCATAAGGATTGGTGCTGGATCCATGACTTTATATAAATGATTTGGTGTGAATATAAAGGCATTTTAGTAAGTTTTCAGATGACAGCAAAATAAGTGGGTAATGGACAGTAAAGATAGTCACCTCAGGGTATAAGGTTTCCTTGATCAGATGGAGGAGTGGCAGATGGACTTTAATTTAGATAAATGTGAGGTGTTGCATTTTGGTAAGTCAAACCAGAACAGGATTCATGCACTTACTGGTAGGGGCCTGTTGTGAAGCAAAGAGACTTAGAGTTGTAGGTGAATAATTCCTTGATAGTGGAGTCACAGGTAGACAGGATGGTGGAGAAAGCGTTTGGCATTCTTGCCTTCATTGGCCAGGTCATTGAGTATAGCAGTTCGAATGTCATGTTGTGTCTGTACAGGATATTAGAAAGGCAACTTTTAGAATACTATGCATAATTTTGGACACCCCTCTATAAGAAAGAGGGGTTGTTAAAGTTGAGAGGGTGCAGAAAAAAATTTCAAGGATGTTGCAAGATTGGAGGGTTTAGGTTATAAGGAGAGGCAGAATTGGCTGGGGCTTTTTCTCTTGGAATGTTGGAGACTGAGGGGTGATCTCATTGAGGTTATAAAATCATGAAGGGCATGGATAGGGTGAATATCCAAAGGCCTTTTTCCTAGGGTAGGTCCAAAAGTCCAAAACTAGAGGGCATAGGTTTAGGGTGAGATGGAAAAAATTTGAAAGGGACCTAAGGGGTAACTTTTTATGCAAAGAGTTGTGCTTATAATAGGTCAGATTGGGATATCTGGTTGGCATGGGTGAGTTGGATTGAAGGGTCTGTTTCTGTGCTGTATGACTCCATGACTCTATATTATTAACAGTGACGTCTTTATCATCTAACATCTTCCTTCGCTGTTGATGTCCCCCCGCAGGCTGGATCACAACTTCTGCGTGGCGCAGGACAACTAGCCAACCATGAACATCTGGAAGCCGGCTGGTCATTGTTGAGAGCACAGTGGGGAACTCATGGGGCTAAGGGATAGGAGGCCACCAGTAAAGGTCACCCTTTAGCCTACAGCATCTTTCTCCTTGGCCAAGCACTCTTTGAGAACTGCAGGTGCTGCAGTTCTTTTTCCATGCGCCACCTGGATCTCTGACACTGCTGCCAACCCCCTTTCTGCGATTGTGATTACTCACTACATCACAATGTAGATAATGACTGGCCCCAAAATTCCATGATGCCTCTCTGCAGACCTTTCTCAATGTCATCAAAGAACGGCAAGACATCCAGTTTCCCACATGCAGCTCCAGGAGCCCTCCATGCCTCACCAAGGTGGTCTTGATAGCACATCGTTTGGGTCCACACCGGAACTTGGCTCCAGAGCAGGAAAGAGATGCCACATTCTGCAAGGGTACATTGTTGCAAGCTGGCACTTATAAGGGCACTAAGCAATAGGAATGTGTGAGGACAAAAGGACAGCTGACAGGAGTTTAGGTTGTAGGTTTGACTATGAAATGAAGCAACTTGATTGAATGTGTAAGCACCACTTGTGGTCTGAAAGTTGAAGCATGAGAATCAATATCACACTGAAATGACTGGAGGAGGCATCCTCAGCTTTACACTCCTGACCCGTGCTGAGGAGGAGTCTCTGAGCAAGAACATTGGCACTCCTGCCCTGATGGAGAGGCTGAGATCCCCTGCAGGTAAGTGCAGATGCCCCCAGTTTTGTGTTCACATATGGACATAAAGAAGCACCGAATAAAGCATAAGTGTGAAAAGTGTGTATGTAACACTGTGTTAATTCTTTTGTGTCCCCATAAAAAAGAGAAAATAGAATGATTCTCCCAGCTCTATGTCTGAGAATGATCCCATAAAATCTGAGGATGCAATGTCATGTAATTCCCTTCTGCTCTCCACCAGCACAGAGAGAGATATTCACCTTAGTGAGTGTCCATTAATTTTGTTTTTGCACAAATTGAATTTTTATGATTCATTTCTTTGACAGCTCTGAGCAGTGCATGGGGAACACAGCAAAAAATGGTTAAGCAGGAGATTATAAGTCCCAGAACACTTATTTTGTGATACTTCACTGCTGTTAGCAGTTCAGTTCACATTATATATTGGTGATTTTGTCTCTTTACAAAATGGGCTATAAAAGAAGCACCCTAAAGATTCTTCCAGCATGGATGGATTTGACTCTAATCTGGAGTGACCATGAACTGGTTGCTTTTTGCCTTCATTTTCTGATTAACAATTTATTTTTTGGGATGGTGTTCATCGTTTCTGTCTCAGTCTTCTTCATCTTGCTCTTATGGAAGCAAGCAAATTCCCTAATGTTCTTCCATTTCAGTGAATCCACTTGGGCCCAAGGCTTTTTTTTAAGTTTCATTCACAGCATGTGACATTATTGTCCACAGAGTAGTTATGAGTTAACCATGTTGCTGTGGGTTTGGGATCATATATAGGCCAGACCAGGTAAGGATGGAAATTTCCTTCCTTAGAGGCCATGAGGGAACCAGATGGGGTTTTCCCTGGCAAACAATAACAGCTTCATGGTTATCATTAGACTGTTAATTCAAAGTTGTTACTGGATTCAAAGTCTATGATCTGCCATGGCAGGAGTTAATTCTGGATTAGTGGTGCTGGAAGAGCACAGCAGTTCAGGCAGCATCCAAGGAGCAGCGAAATCGACTTTTCGGGCAAAAGCCCTTCATCAGGAATAAAGGCAGAGAGCCTAAAGCGTGGAGAGATAAGCTAGAGGAGGGTGGGGATGGGGAGAAAGTAGCATTGAGTATAATAGGTGAGTGGGGGAGGGGATGAAGGTGATAGGTCAGGGAGGAGAGGGTGGAGTGGATAGGTGGAAAAGGAGATAGGCAGGTAGGACAAGTCCGGACAAGTCATGGGGACAGTGCTGAGCTGGAAGTTTAGAACTAGGATGAGGTGGGGGAAGGGGAAATGAGGAAACTGTTGAAGTCCACATTGATGCCCTGGGGTTGAAGTGTTCCGAGGCGGAAGAGGAGGCGTTCTTCCTCCAGGCGTCTGGTGGTGAGGGAGCGGAGGTG
>NC_057740.1:12322247-12333316 GCF_004010195.1 Chiloscyllium plagiosum
CTCCTTTTCCACCTATCCACTCCACCCTCTCCTCCCTGCTCTATCACCTTCATCCCCTCCCCCATTCACCTATTGTATTCTATGCTACTTTCTCCCCACCCCCACCCTCCTCTAGCTTATCTCTCCACGCTCTAGGCTCTCTGCCTTTATTCCTGATGAAGGGCTTTTGCCCGAAAAGTCGATTTCGCTGCTCCTTGGATGCTGCCTGAACTGCTGTGCTCTTCCAGCACCACTAATCCAGAATCTGGTTTCCAGCATCTGCAGTCATCGTTTTTACCCCATGGCAGGAGTTAAACCTAGGTCCCCAGAACTTACCTGGGAGTCTAGCGATAACACCACTGGACCATCAGTGAGCACATCTGGTGAGCACATTACGGACAAATTCTTGCAGCTAATGGAGCAAAGCTCTCCTTAAATGAGAACGCTGTTGCTACTAACTCCAAATTAATTGAGATGCCCATCACACCTTTGCAAAGCCTCAGTTAAGGAGTCACAAAGTCACTTAACTATCATTCACAGACTACTTAATTGGAATGGTGCACTTAATTTGAGTGAGATTGTCTTTGAATGAGAATGTATGACTCTGCAAGTGTCTGCAAAAATATTTCTCGACCCTGATCATAGAATCATAACAGTACAGAAGAGGGACTTTTATCTATCACGTCTGTACTGCCAAAGCGACACTAAATCTACATTAGTCCTACTTTTTAGCACAAAACCCACTGTCTTGAGGGTTATAACATTTAATGATTTGTTGGTGCCGGTGTTGGACTGGGTGGACAAAGTTAAAAATCACATAACACCAGGTTATAGTCCAACAGGTTTATTTGGAAGCACTAGCTTTCAGAGCGATGCTCCTTCAACAGGGGTTGTGGAGTGTAAGATTGTAAGACACAGAATTTATAGCAAAAGTTTACAATGTGACATAAGTGAAATTATACATTGAAAAAGACCTGGATTGTTTCTTAAATCTTGCATCTTTTAGAATGACCATGTTGGTTTCAGTTCTTCCACGTGTAAATCCCAGAACTTTCTTTAAAGTTACATTCTCAAGTGAACTTTAACAATAGATGGCTTGTCGGCCCAGATAATGCATTGAAGGTGTGAAGTGCCCTGTGTGAGGCTGTCTGTGCCCCAATGTTCAGACTGATTTTATTTCTGAAAAAGGGATTTACAGAATCTCATATGAATTCAGCAATTTTTGAAGAAAATAAAATGCAATTCTGCAAGTACAAATTAACCCCACAATCTTATGTGTGTGTGAGTGTGTGTGTCTGTAAGTGTATTGGGGTCACTTGTCGTGTGACATGAACCCAAGGTCCTGGTTGAGGTAACCCGTATGATGTTCAACTCATCGACCGCCAGTTCCGACGTGCCACAGCGCGAAACCGTAATGACCTCCTCAGGAGACAGACACGTGCTGCAACCGACAGGGTACCCTTCATTGTCCAATACTTCCCAGGAGCCGAAAAACTATGCCATCTTCTTTGCAGCCTGCAACGCATCATCAGTGAAGATGAGCACCTTGCCAAGACATTCCCCACATCTCCACTTCTCGCCTTTAAACAACCACCAAACCTCAAACAGATCATTGTTCGCAGCAAACTGCCCGGCTTTCAGGACAACACCATAAAACTTTGTCACAGTAGACGCTGCAAGACGTGTCAGAGTTTCAACATGGAAACCACCATTACACATGGAGACACCTCCCACCATGTTGAAACTCTGAAATGTCTTGCAGCAGGTGCTCATGTGACTCCGTCAACATTGTCTATCTCACATTCTGCAGGCAAGGATGCCCTGAGGCATGGTACATGGGTGAGTCCAAACAGATGGCAACAGATGAATGGACAACACACAACAATCAACAGACAGAATGGTCCCTCCCAGTCAAAGAACAGTTCAGCGGTTCGGGACACTTGACCTCGGACCTTTTGGTGACCTTCCTCCAAGGCGGACTTCGGGACAGGCAACAAGTCAAAGTAGCTGAGCAGAGGCTGATAGCCATGTTCGGTACCTATGGGAATGGCCTCAACCAGGACCTTGGGTTCATGTCACACTGCAGGTGACCCCACTGCACTACACACACACACACACACGCACACTCACACTTACACTCACACACACACCCCTACAGACCCATATACTCACTCAGACCCTCTCTCATACGTCACACATCCACTCCCACACTCACACACACCCTCTTATACCACTTTTCACTCACACTCACACACATACACACACTGTCTCACAGACACACATACCACCCCGCCGCACACACACACCTATAAGTTTGTGGGGTGAATTTGTACTTGCAGAATTACATTTTATTTAGCTCAAAAATTGCATGAATCCATGTAAGATTCTGTAAATGCCTTTTTTATATCAGAATCAGTCTGAACATTGGGGCACAGACAGCCTCACACAGGACACCTCACACCTTAGATGCATTATCTGGGCCGACATGGCATCTATTGTTAAAGTTCACTTGAGAAGGCAACTTTAAAAAAGTTCTAAGATTTACATATGAAAGAATTGAAACCAACATGGTCATTCTAAAAGATGCGAGATTTAAAAAACAATCCAGGTCTTTTCAATGTATAATTTCAGTTATGTCACACTGTAAACTTTTGCTATAAATTCTGTGTCTTACGATCTTATACTCCACAACCCCTGATGAAGGAGCAGCGCTCCGAAAGCTAGTGCTTCCAAATAAACCTGTTGGACTAAACCTGGTGTTGTGTGAATTTTAACTTTGTACTTTTTAATTGTTGTAAGATTACCCACCTCAACTACCCTCCCAGATCCCGTCTACTCTCTGGATGAAAAGCATTCCCTCAAAGCCCCACTAAACCTCCTGCTTTTCACTTAAAATTGTGCCTTACTGGTATTGACTCTGTTTAAAGGGAATAACTGCTTTCTATACACCCTGTCATGCCCCTCAATCTTATACACCACTACCAGTTCTCCACTCAACCCTTCTCTGCTGTAAAGAAAACAGCTTATCCAGCCCCTCTTCATTGTTCCCTCCCAGGCAACATCCTGGCTGTCAATCAGATGAGAACTTAATATTGTCGTATCCCACTGTCCGAAATTCTGTACTCCTGCAGGATTTAAGTCTTTGTTCACCTAGCTTTGTCATTCTAGAGTATCATAAGAGTTATGCCATGAATATGATTGAGTCTTGGATACTTTCTGAAATGGTGCAGCACATCACGCAGTTCAGCGACAATAACCCTGACACAGGAACGATTGAATATCAAAAGGCATGATTGTGTAAGGCCGAAGTGGGTGGTAATGGGATAACTGAAGAAACAACTGGTGAGTCTAGAGGAGGTGTAAAGGGTAACAGCAGAATATTCTCAAGGGATCAGCCAAAGATGATGACCTTGCTTGCCAGTAATATTCAAATCCCAAAGCATTAAACAAAAACACCAGCAGCTGCTGTCTGAAAACATGAAAGCAGTCATTATGATTTGAAATCACTGAACTCAATGATGTATCCAGAATACTGCAAAGTGTTGTGGTCGCCACAACATGAAAAGGAAAATATAACCATTAAAAGGATTCAAAAAAGAGCAATCAAAGGCTTTGAAGAAATGAATGGTTTACTTGGTAACATTCTTGCCTATTGAGTCAAAAGATTGACATTAGGGTTAGGGTAGTTGGGGATTAGGGTAGGGAGATGGAAGTGAATAATTATGACTCATTCAAACACAAATTAGATAGATTTCTTTAGGGTAGGTCCCACTCCAGAATTTAGGGAAAGGAATCTAAGCAAGTGCAGCACTGCGTGACTGGCACCATGTCTGTCCGCTCTCTTGGGTGGACATAATGATCACCATAGCAATACTCAGTAAAGTAGCAGAGAAGTGATGGCCTGGTCAATACTTACCCCTTCATGAATACCACAAAGAACAGATTATCTTTTTTTTGACGGGCAGATTTTTAATCAGTAGGGGAAATCAAGATTGATGGGGAAAAGGCAGGAAAGTGGAGTTGAGGATCAGCCATGGTTTCATTGAATGGCAGAGTCGACACAGTGGACTGAATGGCCTATTTCTGCTGCTATGTTTTATCACATTGCCGCATATTACATTTGCAAATGGGCAATCGTGTCGCAACAAGGACACAGCTTCAAAAGTACATCATTGTCCTAAAAGTACTTTGAGATGCCCAGCAAATGTGACAAAAAGCTATATATATGTATATATTTATTTATAATTAGTTTTTCTTCCTTTTATGAAATTATGTAAATTCAGCATGATCGAATGAGAAACAATAGTTTGTGATGTGATGCAGTTGTTGCTTTAGGCATTTGAAGGGGACTAGATAATGGAGACTTTGACAAACATTCCATCTTGTCCAGAAAAGTACAGCCAGAGAACAAGGCCTTGCACTGAACTACTGACAGAACAAACTCCAAGGGAGATGGTATAAGTAAATAGTTATGAGTCATTCAAACACAAATTAGATAGATTTGTTTCTGAGTTTATGGCTTTGGGATGCAGATACTAATTTGAAACATGAAGTAAATGTTGCAATGATTGAAAGGAAAAAGGAAACTTTGTATTGGTCCTGCCAAGTGCTCTTGAGCTCAGTGTTTTTTTAGCTGGTGCTGATTCATTGATGACATTATTTGTTGTGATTAGTCAATAGCTTCATTAGTAATATATCATGTAACTTAGTAAAAAGCAAATGGGACTTTTTTTGATTGACTTTCATCCAATGGATGTGACTTGTACTAGGCCCATTAAGAGCAAATGATCTGCAGCTGTTAGAATTGCCATATACTTTCTTTCCAAATCAATAGGAAGTTGAAGTCTAAGTGGAAAGAAACTGAAGAAAGCTGCAACACAAGGGGACTTGAGCATACTGTGCAGTAGGCAGAGAAAGCTAGCACATAGCTGCAGCAGGTAATCCGGGAGGCTGATGGAGTTTGGCCCTTGTTTCAAGGGGGTTCGAGTATATGTGTAGGGAAGCCTTACTGGAACTGTCCCAAGGTGTTGGTGAGACCACTTTTGGAGTACTGTGAGCAGTTTTGATCCCATTAATTGAGAAGATATTATTTTATTGAAGGCTGTTCAAATAAGGTTCACTGGGATAATTCATGATATGAAGGGATTATCGTATGGTCAAAGGTTAAACAGTGAAAGACTCTGCTTACAGGGTTTTAGAAAAATGAGGGGTGATCTCATTGAAATATATCAGATTCTTAAGGAGCTTGACAGGGCAAATGCTGAGAGGATTCCTGCCATAGTTGAGTCTAGGACCAGAGGGCATAGATTCTGAATGAACAGGCACCAGAGACGTGGAGGAAATTGAGTCTTTGGACCTCCTTGTCACATGCAGTCACGGTGGCTAAGTTGGATAATCAAGGGTTATGGAGGAAGACAGAAAAGTTGACGTGAGGAATGTCAGATACATACAAATGTAGGGTGACACGGTGGCTCAGTGGTTAGCACTGCTGCCTCACAGTGTCATGGACCCGGGTTCCATTCTCGCCTCGAGTGACTGTCTGTGTGGAGTTTGCACATTCTCCCCGTGTCTGCGTGGGTTTCCTCCCACAATCACAAAGATGTGCAGGTTAAGTAAATTGGCCATGCTAAATTGCCCATAATGTTAGGTACATTAGTCAGGGGTAAATATAGGTTAGGGGAAATAGGTTGATGTGGACTTGCTTGGCCGGAGGGCCTGTTTCCATACTGTAAAGTATACAATCTAATCACAGCAGCATATACATATAATGAAATGACTATATTTAATGTACTGACAAATACAAGAGATACTTACTCCGCGACTGGCTGTGGATGTGAACTCTAGATGGGAAATAGCCAGCCAGAACTCGAGCCATTGATTCCTTCTCCCAAACCTAACATCCCAACCACAATCTTAACAATGACTCCCCCTCCCCCCACCATCACAACCCTGATGAATACTCCAGCCACAACCCAGATTGACCACCCTGACTATAAGATCTCCCTCCATCCCATTATTAGAATTTCAGATGCACATAAATGAGGTGTCCCAATACAACCCAGATTCCACCCCACATTTTTTGCTGGTGAAGCAGGAGCTGCCCCAACCTCCGTTGTCAAGAGGTAGCCCCAGATGTTTTCATCATTTCAAGGAAAGGTTGAGACTGTTCCACTAAATCCATTCCATGTTTTCTTCCCAGCGGATGACCCATTCGTTCAACTTCACAGCTCAGTTTCTTTCACAGGAGACAAGGCAAACACAAGAGCATTTGTGGAGCAGCACAGTGGCTTACATTGCTGGTCCCTTTGTAACAAGTGATTGATACTCACTCTATAAAGGCATGCTCCCCCTCATTAGTGATAATTGGCCTTTAGAGTGGTGGTCTTGGTGGAATTTCTCTCTCTCACTCTTGCTGCTCTTTTGTCAATCATTTGCATAAAACAAAACTGGATAACTCATTGAATTCTTTGCAGAATCATTAGCCAAAAAACCTCCTGAAAATCAAAAAAAGGAAAGCAGATAATTGCCTATTTATTCTTATTTCCTGAATTTACTCGGCTCGATCATCGCTTTTAATCATCACTATCAGTTTGATACACAAGGAAATGATGAACCTGCTCTGTCAAGAAGCTAGATGACTCATGGACGGTTTCAGCATGTTACTGAAAGCCTTGCTGTTGACTACAAAGCATTAGCTTTGAAGTGTGCCTCAGTGTGAAATGATAGACTCTCATTGTAGTTTAACTTTGCAATCAAAGGCTTCTCAAAATTAATTTTGACTGATTATTGGCCAAAAATCTAAACTGAGTGCCAAGACTGAAAAGCAACACTTTTGTCAAGTTTAGTTTTCAGACATTCCTCCAGCTGGGTGACTGGTTACATAGTGTGAAACTGGGGATACAAACCAACTGGAATAACCCGGTTTGGAATGGAGTTACCCATGGATTGGAGATCTGGGCCACAATCTGATCTGTCCTCACTTGAAGGTTCAGTCTATCTCCATCCTCTATAATGTTGAACTAGTTAGTTGTTCTTACCTGCTGTCCCATACTAGTAATCTGGACAGAGTCATAGTAAGATAGTTCCACATCTTTATGAGCATGTTATATTTTACTATAGTCTGATGCAAAAAGCTGATTCTACACCAATCTCCATTTCAGACTCGCTCTTTGAGCATTCTCTCTGTATCATTCCACCTTCAGTTATATCACTGATTGATTTACATTAACTCTTTATTCCACACAATACTTGGGATCAAGTTAGACAGGTGGGAGACTGGAAGAACACAGCAAGCCAGGCAGCATCAGGAGGTGCAGAAGTCGACGTTTCGAATATAACCCTTCTTCAGGATGGGTGGAGGTGGGTGTGGGGGAATCTGCAGATAAAATAGGAGGCTGAGGCAGGGTGGTGAAGTGGGGATAGGTGAAGACAAGTAGAAGGTACGACTTGATGGTCAGCCATTCCAATGAAGTCTTCTGGCACAATGGAAGTGCTTCTATTTCTGGTCTGGGGCCTCAGGTTCAATTCCCACCTACTGCAGTGGTGTGCAGTGACATGTCTGAACAGGTTTGCATTGGAAAGAAAATCAACTACTTAAGTGTCCCTGAGCTATAAAACCACCTCTGATTACAATGTGAGTTTCTCGATGTTGAGTTAAAACGTCATTTGGCAAAATACTTGTCTGGCTGGGGAAGGCGATCTCATTTGTTGTGGAGGTTAACACTCACTCTATGGCTTCAGCTGTCACAGTGTGAAGGGCTGTGATGCCACCAGGGGAATGGGGTCTCTTTGGGCAGGAGGGCTGTTCGTAGGTGAGGGTTTGACTTGGATGTCTGTGATCACAATTCAAAGCAGTTCCTCACATTGTAGAGCAAGTGACCACATCTCCCCCGGCCCATTCTCAAGCAGCTGTGGGTTATCCAGAATTTCTGCAGAACGCTGACTTCACCTTGCTTGCAAATGGCAGAGTTTCCAGTCCGTCAGGAGGTACACTATCAAGATTGGGGATGGTTTGAGTTTGTGGGTGGGGACTGTGTTTCCAGTGGGGAATGTGGAGTGTCTCAAAAAAAATGGTGCATTTTATGATCCTGTATTTCAGTATTTCATTAGCTGCCAGCAGGTGGTGCTGTTTGAGGAGGATGCATTCCCTATGGACATTAGAGAGTTCTAGCATAGGATGCCATTCAAGCTATGTTCTTCTCAACATCCCAGTTTAGTTGTCATGACTTCCTGGAAATGAATATGTCCCAGGTTCAGCAGCAGGCACTCCACTGTTGGTTAGATCAGTACAAGTGAAGCAGGGTGCAGGATGTTGGTGATGCACTACTCTGATACTCCATTCACTTACAAAGCCATTCTCTGGCCCCGTGAAGAATGACCAGTTGATAAGATGCCAGGGCAGCTGATGATTTTGGGATCTCGTGACAGTAAACAAAAGAGAAAGGAGCGGAACATTTTTTTCCCCAAAACATTCAAATTGTTCTCTCCTTTTTTAAGAAATAGAAGGATATGCCTGTGAGATTTCAAGCATTCTTCCAATAGATTCAGTTTAATTCACTGTTAGTGCATCAGTTATGCAACTAAAGAGTGAAAGATTTACACAGTAACTCTTTAATCAACTAAAGGACAAGCTGGATATCTAAAAGATGATCCTTTTGCTCACTGCCTAATTTCCAGGACAGTGTGTCCACAGATACAGACCAGAGGAATCCGTATTTGATTCCTGCTCTGTGTTATTATCTGATATCAGCTGGGATCGCAGTAAGAGCACAATAATTAACTTATTTCTATTTTATCACAACAAATTATTGACCACCTTAACTATTTTTTATTGGAACAATTAGTGATTCGTTTAACCTTTAGACCACAGTAAAGATTTTCAAAAAGCATAATTCTATACAAACGTTTGAACATTTTACTTGTATGTACTGTTGTACTCTTTCCCTTTTATTTGTCTTACTTGTTCATAATTATCTCCAGTACATTTGGGCTATTTTGGGATGAGCTATTGTGTACCATGTCTTGTGGTAGGATAATTGAGCATCCGGCTTGCTTTGGAGAAAGAAAAAAATAAGGCTGTAGTAACAAGGGGCTCCCATTGTGCTCCATAACCTACATGAAGAAGATGGGTCATGAAGGGACAATCTTTGCAGGTATGGTGGTATCACTACCTCAGTCCCTGTGATTCCAAACCTCTCACATATTTTGCTATGCCTGAGGTTTGAGGTTACACTTTCCTGCCTCAAGCCCATGACAACACTAGTTACAACATTAACTTAAACGTTTTACCCAATTACCAATATGGTCAATTAAAGGCTTTATCTGTGTTAGGTTTAAAAGCAAGTTGTTTAAAAATTGAACTATAAAGTTATTGATTTATTGTGAAAACACGACTTATTTAGCAAAGATGTAAAGCTGATGAACACACAATTTGAAATATGTAAGTCAAAATATTTATTCTCTTAAATAATGCACTCAATCCAATTTAAAAAAAATTCTCTGCAGAATTTAATTTGAAAAATTGGCTAATAAATGTTGGTTCTTGAAGGAAAAAAGGATAAAGTACAATTTGTGCAATATGGGTTTGAGTCTCATCCTGTTACACATAGAAAGGTATCATTATGGAACTTGTCACCGGGAATTTTACATAACCTGCTGTTCATGAATTTGCAAGAATAACTCTTTCAGAGGCTTTTCAGGAGAACAGATCGATCCTACCTGCCTTTCGAAAGGATTGTTTCAGAAAAGCAGAGGATGTGGTACATAGCTTCTTTCTCTTCGCACACTTATCCCAAATTGTATTCCCAACAAAATGAAAATAGCTACAGCTCTAGACAGCCACAAACTCAGGCAGGTGACTTCCAGTAGATCCAGCAGCTATCCACCATAACTGTTTACTTAGCTTCAACGTGTGATTTCTCCATAGTGGCTTTGAAAAAAAAAACAGTGCCTCACTGTATTTTCAATGATAAGTTTTTTAAAAAAGCTCTCTAATGAACCATTGTCAGAGATAGAGGTCAATTGGTCCACCAAGTCTGCATCGACCCTCCAAAGAGCAACGGACCCAAACCCACTCCATCCCCATAGTCCTGCATTTGTTGTGGCTAAGCTAGACATCCCTGGACATTCCAGGGGCATTTAGCATGGTCAATCTACCTAATCTGCACATCATGGAGAAACCCACGCAAACACGGGAAGAAGGCACAAACTCTACACAGACAGTCGCCCGAGGGTGGACTCAAGCCCCAGTCCTGGCACTGTGAGGCAGCAGTGATGACCACTGAGTCAACATGCTGCCTCAAATATAAGTGAACAATCCTTAGACATGAATCCTGAAAGAAAATGAAGCATCTTCATCGCTTGTGCGTATGAAGAATGGTCTTATTTCATTGTTTTTCCTTCACAAGACCTACAAGCATCTTCTGAATACTGAGCTTCAGGCGGCAACTGACCCCTCTCCATAGCAACCTCACGGACTATGTGACTAGCTCAGGATGGCAGAATTCCCAATTTATGCTTGTATCTGCCTTAAGGGGCTCGACACTTAAAATGTGAAAAAATGAGAACCTCTAACCCAGGTCAGCACATTGGTTCCTTATTTACTGTCAGGTATAAGAAGCCAGCCTGCTTGGTGATTTTATGCTTTGTTAATATATCAATGATTATTTTAAAGGGAGACCTTCAGTCCAGTATAAGACCTTCATTCTTTGCAACACTTCCAGTAGCTGTTGACCTGCCAAGGGATCTCAAATTCATCACAAACAAAGCAGTAGACAAATCAGGGCAAGACTTATACATTAGGAGAAAGTGAGGACTGCAGATGCTGGAGATCACAGCTTAAAAATGTGTTGCTGGAAAAGCACAGCAGGTCAGGCAGCATCAAAGGAACAGAAGAATCGACGTTTCGGGCATAAGCCCTTCTTCAGGAATGAGGAGGGTGTGCCAATCAGGCTAAGATAAAAGGTAGGGAGGAGGGACTTGGGGGAGGGGCATTGGGAATACGTTAGGTGGAAGGAGGTTAAGGTGAGGGTGATAGGCTGGAGAGGGGGTGGGGACGGAGAGGTCAGGAAGAAGATTGCAGGTTAGGAAGG
>NC_057740.1:12334357-12343382 GCF_004010195.1 Chiloscyllium plagiosum
GAAGTTGTTCAGAGTGGGGACCAGTTCAGTCAGTCGAAGGAGGGTGTCAGTGGAAGGGTACTGGTTGGTACAGCGGGAAAGGAAGAAGCGGAGGGCTTTGAGGCCTTCATGATGAGGGATGGAGGTGTATAGGGACTGGATGTCCATGGTGAAAATAAGGCGCTGGGGGCTGGGGAAGCGAAAATCATGGAGGAGGTGGAAGGCGTGGGTGGTGTCCCGAACATAGGCGGGGAGTTCTTGGACTAAGGGGGACAGGACCATGTCAAGGTATGCAGAAATAAGTTCAGTGGGGCAGGAGCAGGCTGAGACAATGGGTCGGCCGGGGCAGTCAGGTTTGTGGATTTTGGGCAGGAGGTAGAAACGGGCGGTGCGGGGTTGTGGGACTATGAGATTGGAGCCGGTGGATGAGAGATCCCCTGAGGTGATGAGGTTATGGATGGTTTGGGAGATGATGGTTTGGTGGTGGGAGGTGGGGTCATGGTCAAGGGGGCAGTAGGAGGAGGTGTCCGCAAGCTGGCGTTTAGCCTCAGCAATATAAAGATCGGTGCACCAATCTACCACTGCGCCTCCCTTGTTTGTCGGTTTGATGGTGAGGTTGGGGTTGGAGCGGAGGGAGTGGAGGGCTGCACGTTGCGAGGGTGAGAGGTTGGAGTGGGTGAGAGGGGTGGACAGGTTGAGACGGTCAATGTCGCGGCGGCAGTTGGCTATGAAGAGATCCAGCAACACATTTAGGCCAGCACGGGGTGTCCAGGTGGATGGGGTGTGTTGGAGGCGGGAGAAGGGGTCGTCAGAGGGTGGGCGAGAATCTTGGTTGAAGAAGTAGGCGCGGATGCGAAGGCGGCGGAAGAAATGCTCGATGTCTCGCCGTGTGTTGAATTCGTTAATCCGGGAGCGTAGGGGAATGAAGGTGAGGCCTTATACACTGAATGGTGAGGTTCTAGGGAGTGTTGCTAAACACAGACCGTAGAGTGCAGGTTCATAGCTCCTTGAAAACAGAGTTACAGGTAGATCGGATAGTGACGATGGTGTTTGGTGTGCTTTCCTTTATTGGTCTTAGTATTGAGTAGAGGAGTTGGGAGGTCATGTTGCGGCTGTACAGGCCATTGGTTAGGCCACCTTTGGAATATTGCATGCAATTTTGGTCTCCTTCCTATTGGAAGGATGTTGAGGAACTTGAAAGGGTTCAGAAAAGATTTACAAGGATGTTGCCAGGGTTGGAGGATTTGAGCTACAGGGAGAGATTGAATAGGCTGGGGCTGTTTTTCCTGGAGTGTTGGAGGCTGAGGGATGACCTTATAGAGGTTTATAAAATCATGAAGAGCATGGATAGGATAAATAGGCAAAGTCTTTTCCCTGGGATGGAGGAACTCCAGAACTAAGGGCATAGGTTTAGCGTGAGAGGGGAAAGATATAAAAGAGACCTAAGGGGCAACTTTTTCACATAAAGGGTGGTACGTATATGGAATGAGCTGCCTGAGGAAGTGGTGGAGGCTAGTACAATTGCAACATTTAAAAGGCATCTGGATGGGTATGTGAATAGGAAGAGTTTGGTGGGATATGGACGGGTGCTGGCAGGTGGGACTAGATTGGGCTGGGATATCTAGTTGGCATGGACGAATTGGACTGAAAGGTCTGTTTCCAGGCTGTGCATCTCCATGACTCTATGAGTAAATGTACCATCATCATTTTACACTTGTCAGGCAGTATGCTACAGCTGAAGCTCACTGGGCATGTGCCACTATTAAAAAATAGGGTAAGGGAATTCCCATTTCATAATTGGATATGTGTCTTCAGTCTCCAGTGTGAGTGTTGTGTGGTACAGGACAATTTAATCTCAAGTTTTGCAAACTCAGGAGTATATTCTCTATTGATCATTTCCAAGTTTCCAATTTTAAAATCTCTCAGCCAACTTTGCTTGGCTGCCTCACTCATCCTTTATTTTTAACATGTCATTAGGACAGGTATTATTTGCAGGAATTAGCATCAATCCCAACTGTAGGTACAAGGAGACTGTTTGATTTAAAGAGGAATCCCATTGGAGATCAAACAGTTTCTTGCCCAAGGTTTGCTTGTGTATTGAGTAGGGAATCAACAGCTAGGAGGTTGTATCATGCCTGATTTATCACTTCTCCTCCAAATCACCTCAACTACATCTCAAGAAACCAGAGGAGCCTGATTGGGGTAAACTGAGGTTGATGTTCCCAAGCTGAGGTGTAGAGAGCACCAAGTGCTAGCATCTGTGTTGTTTTGTAGCAACCTCTTTGTGTGGAAACCCTGCGTATCTCACAATATGATTGTGCTATTGATGACAATATGCAGGAGAGTAAAAGGCTTTGAATAATTAGGAGCAAGACTGCAAAACAAACTTCAGAGGAGATTTCAGGAATTCAGATTAACAGATTGCATTGCACCCAAGTAGAATACAGAAATGTAGATACAACATAAAATTAATTGCTATCTAATTTACTAAACATTCCACAAAAATCTGTGCATAGAACCATTCCTTTTCATATCCCATGGTTTTGAAATTGCATTAGAGAGATACCTAGGATGCAAACAATGTAACAGTAATGCACAGTAAAACCAAACAATTGTTGCCTCTAATTAAAGCATCAGTCGTCCTAAGCCTATCTGCAAACAGCAAGAGCACATCCTCTTATTATTTAGATGCAGGGAAACAGTGGGAATGCAGATATATCATTGCTACCAACATGAAACAAATGTCCCACTGCAGCAGCTTAAGGGAAGAAAGTATTGATCCATTATCCTAAAGCCAGCAGGTTTTTTTTTGTCACAAGACAGGCACTCTTTCTTATCCTACTCTGACACGCTGAAAATAGGTAACTTTTTTTCTTTCTCAATGCAACAGCCAGAACACTTAAGCCACATTTTCAAAGACATGCAGAACCAAAATCAGTTCAGGCACCTAAAGTACTGTTTGAGAATAGCTTGATCAGATCCTTGGTGTTGTCATGGGCGTCATCAAACCTCAGTATCAATTGATTAGTTGTGTGAAGCAGTGAGTCACTAAAATGCACTAATACAGTAAGTCTCTGTATCACAGTGATACAGTATAATACAGTGAGTGACTTAATATGCACTAATGCAGTAGGTTACTGTATCATGGTGGTGCAGTGTGAAGCAGTGAGCCACTTATATGCACTAGTGCAGTAAGTCACTGTATCACAGTGGTACAGTGTTATACAGTGAGTGACTAATACACACTAATGCAGTAAGTCACTATCACAGTGGTGCAGTGTGAAGCAGTGAGTCACTAATACACACTAATGCAGTAAGTCACTATCACAGTGGTGCAGTGTGAAGCAGTGAGTCACTAATACGCACTAATGCAGTAAGTCACTATCACAGTGGTGCAGTGTGAAGCAGTGAGTCACTAATATGCACTATGCAGTGTGAAGCAGTGAGTCACTAATATGCACTAATGCAGTAAGTCACTGTATTATAGTGATGCAGTGTAATACAGTGAGTCACTAATACAATGAGCCCTTGAGAGATCATTGTGGGATCCCTGGAGAGAGGTGCATGGGGTGGATGTGGATGGCAGGAATGAAGCTGAGTACAAAGGGTGGTCCTTATTTGACACATCCTTTTCCAATGTTGGTCATCCTGTCTTTGAATGAGGAAGTATCTGGATTCTATCGGCAAAACTAATGTGGTTTGCTTGGTGGTTTTCAGGGGGCGCAGAAGGTCCAAATCAGGAATAATCCCTGTGGAGGATCTTTAAGTCACTCGTTAATGAACCTAATCAGCCATTGGGAAGGTTCACTGGATCAGTCCATTCCCATTGCTGACAATGGGTGTTTTTCAGAAGGAAAATTCAGTAAAACCAGTAAAATCAGTGTGTACTGGTCTGATTTGTCTTGCATTACTCAGAACAGGGGTTCATTATGACCAGAATATTCAAGTATTACTGTTTAGCTTTACAGGTTTTTCTCTCTGGTAGTTCCACCACCCGCCCCACATCATAATTAAGTCAGTCGGCCTGCTGTCTGTCCCACTTCTGCAGGATCCAGCCCCTGGTCTGTCAGCCATGGGTGCTCAGATTGAAGTTACCATTACTTTATGGTGATCAATTGGAGGTCACACAAAGTCACATCAAAGGGAATACATTTTCAATTCTTTTCCAGTTTATGTACAGCATGGTTTGGGCTGAACAGAATAGAATTGGAAGGGCAATCAATTGACCCTTCAATCCTAGGGATTCATGTGAGTCAGAGGAAGCATTGCCCCTTTTTGAGATTGCAGGCACTGTTTCAAACTCAAGTTGATATTCTTGAGCACAGTCAATTAACGCATCAGCCACCTCTTTAATAGCTCAGTGAGACATATGTGACCTTACTCCCTGACCTGTTCCCCGTTTGGAAATATCAGTGCTGTGAAACCTGCTGTTAACATTAACACAGGAAGATATTTGTCTCCTGCTTCTTATTCAGGAGTTAGCAGAGAGAAGAAATTACTTTTCTGAATGGAACTATAACTCTGAATGGGACCAAAACTTCCGAAAGGGATTGCTACCTGAATAGAAACGATGATGCAATCATTTCAGTTCTGGCCGCTCTACTATTGGAAGGATATCACTACATTGGAGAGGCTCCTGAAAGGATTTACAAGGATGTTGCCAGGAATGTAGGGTTTGAGTTATAAGGAGAGGCTGAATAGGCTGGGACATTTTTTTCCCCTGGAGAATAGGAGGTTGAGGGATGATATCATGGAGGTTTATAAAATCATGAAGGGCACAGATAAGGTGAATAGTGAATGTTTTTTCCCTACAGTAAAGGAGTTCAAAACTGGAGAACATATTTTAAGGTGAGGGGGAAAAAGATTTAAAAGAGACCTGAGGGGCAACCTTTTCACACAGAGAGTGGTTCATATGTGGAATGAACTGCCAGAGGAAGTGGTAAATGTAGATACAGTTACAACATTTAAAAAAACATTTGGATAAGTACGTGAGTAGGAACGGTTTAGAGGGATTGCTACATTCTCTGTCACTATGTCCTCTCTCTCCTCCCCCCACTCTAACAGGACACACCATTGTTCTGCCATTCTCACATTCTGATCACTTAATCTGCATTCTCGGCAGCCTCTCTCGCCCAGCACTCCATCCCCACTCCCTTCACTATTGCATAAATGCTGCCCCCTCCACATTTCACATCAGCTCTGACGAAGAATCATCTAGACTCAAAATGTTAGCTTCCTCTCTCCATGGATTTGGAGATGCCGGTGTTGGACTGGGGTGTACAAAGTTAAAAATCACACAACACCAGGTTGATGAAGGATGCTCCTTCATCAAGTGATAGTGGAGGGCTGATGAAAGAGCGACGCTCCGAAAGCTAGTGTGCTTCCAATTAAACCTGTTGGACTATAACCTGGTGTTGTGTGATTTTTAACTCTCTCCATGGATGCTGCCTGACCTGCTGTGATTCCTGAGGTTTAAAGGAATATGGGTCAGAAGCAGGCAAATGGGATTAGTTTAGTTGGGGAACTTGGGCAGGTGATATGAAGACTCTGTTCCTGTGTTGTATGATTCTATATAGTTGATAAAGAATTACCTCTGTTAGGCTTTGGCGAGTTAAGAGGTAAGTTACTATTTGTCCTTCTGAGACTGTGGTGAACATAATTGCACTCGGTTTTCCAACTTTGGCCTAACCACTGTTTTATAAAGTTGTATCAAGGCTTCCTTGCTCTTACATTCAATGCTCTGGTTAATGAAGGCAAGCATCCTATATGCCTTCTTCACCACCCTCTCTACCTGTGCTGACACCTTCAGGGATCTACGGACTTTTACACCAAAGTCCCTTCGTTCCTCATTACTCCTTAGGAACCTACCACTCATTGTGTATTTCTTTCCTTTATTAGACCTCCCGAAATGCATCACCTCACACTTAGCAGGATTAAATTTGCCATTACTTTACCCAATTTACCAGCTGATCAATATCAGACTGCAGCCCGAGATCATCCTCCCACTAACAATCCTCCCACTAACAACAACATCACCAATTTTCGTGTCATCTGCAAACTTGCTAATTATATCTTCTACATTCACATCCAAGTTGTTAATGTACATAACAAACAGCAAGGGATCCAGCACTGTTCCCTGTGGTCCACCTCCCATCACAGCTTCAAATCCCAAATTCAACCCTCCAACATCACTCATTGCCTTCTATTTTGGATTCAGTTTGCCAATTTGTTTGGTCCCATTGACTTTGGACTGATCTTCCATGTGAGACCTTATCAAAAGCCTTTGGAAAGTCCATGTAAACCATACCAGTTGCACTACCCTCATCAATATATTCAGTCACCTTTTAAAAACACTCAATTAAATTAGTCAGACCGAATCTCCTTCTAATAAATCCATGCTGACCATTCCTGATGAATCCTTGTGTTTCCACATGTTGATCAATCCTATCCCTCATAATTTTAACCAATAATTTCCCACCCCTGACTTCAGACTTCAGCTTATCCCTGCCACTGCCCTTATTGAACAAAGGAATCACTCACCAGTCATCTGGCACTTCACCTGTGGCCAGGAAAGTGTTAAATATTTCCACCAGAGACCCAGAATTCTCTTCCCTTACCACCCTTACTTTCTATGGCATCCTTGCATCCATCCCATCAGGCCCTGGGATTTATGCACTTAATGGCCATTAAAACATCTAATACCTCCTCCTTACTAAGCTTAACATCTTCTAGAACTTCACCAACCCAACTGAAATCCCCAGTTACAATGTCTTTCTCCTCTGTCAATACAGATGAGAAATATTCATTTAAGACCTCACCCATGTCCTCTAGCTCCCCACACGACTTACCCCTTTTATCTCTACTAGGTCCCAAACTTTCGTGGTAAGCCTCTTCCTCTCAATATATTTATGAAATGTTTGAGATTTTCCTTAATCCTGATTGCCAAAGATATTTAATGGCCCCTATTCCCCCTCCTAATTTCTTTTTAAACACCTCTCTATACTCAGAGAATCCTGGCTGACAGATAAGAGCAGGTATCTCACAGGTTTTGTTCATTCTGAGAGCTGGCTCTGAGGGAGTTGGATCAGCGTCAAGGACTCTCCACATGTCAATGAAGGGTGACTTGGTGACGGATAACGACCTCTCTGGACTTATTTCACATCCATCTTACCAGTGAAGGTCCTTGCGTTAAACAGATGCAATTTAATGTTCTGGACCTCCCATATACCTTAACCTACCCACTCTTCTCTGCCTACTGGATTGTCCCAGCATTGCTTCTACATCTGTTTGAATCTTGCTCCTGACTTTACTTCCACTTGTGCCCCATCTGCCTGCCAAATCAGTTTGAAACCATACCCCCCAACAGCATGAACAAACCTCCCAGAAAGAATATTGGATCCATTCTGGTTCAGGTCCAAACTGACCAGTTATACAAGTCCAGCTCACCATAGAATCTGACCTAATGATCCAAAAATTTAAAGCTCTGTCTCCTACACAATCCTTTAGCCACAGGTCATTGGACCTACGTTCCTATTCCTATTGTTACGACGCGGGATAAACCCTTCTGCTCATTTAAACCAGACACGCAGAAAAGCTCACTTTGTGCTGTAATGTGTTAAATTTCAAGTGGCAAAGAACTATCCCAAATATCACTATTTAAAGAAAAAATTAACAATTTTATTCTTTAAGTCCAAAAGAGAACATTAGACAACAACTATTTACAACTCATTTCTCTTAAACCTATCCTTAAACCTCCCATTCTCCAATACCTGTCTGATAAAAACAAACGAGGAGAAAGTGAGGACGGCAGATGCTGGAGATCAGAGCTGAAAATGTGTTGCTGGAAAAGCGCAGCAGGTCAGGCAGCATCCAAGGAGCAGGAGAATGGAAGTTTTGGGCATCAGCCTGAAGGCTGATGCCCGAAACGTCGATTCTCCTGTTCCTTGGATGCTGCCTGACCTGCTGCGCTTTTCCAGCAACACATTTTCAGCTCTGATAAAAACAAACCCCAATTAAGATTTACAAAAAAAAGTCACATTTCAAAACCAGCCAGCTGTGCCAATTCTCCTTTGTAGATTTTCCTGGATCATTTTTTCTCCAGTCTTCTGCTGCACAAATGTCTTATGGTCAGGTACCTTTCAGAGAGCTATGTGGCCAGCAGTTATTTGGTGCTTGTCTGCTCTTTGCTGTTCTCCCCAACTGTTCAAAATACCCAATTTTATATACCCCAAAACACCGACTGTCTCATTGGTTTGATGTCATCCAAAACAGTAAAATTGAAATTTGATTAGATTTTGGTATCTTGGGGCATAATTTAAATGACCGGCTGAATTTGAATTTGTTGTGTACCATAGCAACGCAGCTCCAGCTATCCGTTTCACAACCGAGCATTACATTTTTAAATTGTTCAGCATACTCTGTGCTTTCAGTCAGTCCTTGCCAGCTTTCACTCTCTCTTAAAGGTACAGTACATGCCTACACCTGCATAACACTATACTCAGTTACACATGGCACTGGACATTATCCAGGATTACAACTTTAGTCATCTTCCTCTTTAATCTACTGCCCAACTCTTTCACTCAGTTTCAGAACTTCATTTCTCTTTTTTCTATGTTGTTATTTTGACATTTTTTTAACATAATGTTTTGTTTTATAGAATCTTTATAGTGTGCAAACAGACCATTCAGCCTTTCAAGTCCACACCAACTCTTCGAAGATCCCACCCCTCCCAGACTCATCCCCCCTATCCCTGTAATCCTGCATTTCCCATGGAGAGCCTACAAATCCCTGAAGGAGAAAGTGAGGTCTGCAGATGCTGGAGATCAGAGCTGAAAATGTGTTGCTAGAAAAGCGCAGAAGGTCAGGCAGCATCCAGGGAACAGGAGAATCGACGTTTCGGGCATAAGCCCTTCTTCAGGAATGAGGAAAGTTTGTCCAGCAGGCTAAGATAAAAGGTAGGGAGGAGGGACTTGGGGGAGGGGCGTCGGAAATGTGATAGGTGGAAAGAGGTCAAGGTGAGGGTGATAGGCCAGACGGGGGTGGGGGC
>NC_057740.1:12344049-12345773 GCF_004010195.1 Chiloscyllium plagiosum
TCAGCACTGCCTTCCTAACCTGCAATCTTCTTCCCGACCTCTCCGCCCCCACCCCAGTCTGACCTTTCACCCTCACCTTGACCTCTTTCCACCTATCACATTTCCGACGCCCCTCCCCCAAGTCCCTCCTCCCTACCTTTTATCTTAGCCTGCTGGACAAACTTTCCTCATTCCTGAAGAAGGGCTTATGCCCGAAACGTCGATTCTCCTGTTCCCTGGATGCTGCCTGACCTGCTGCGCTTTTCCAGCTACAAATCCCTGAACACTATTGGCAATCTAGTATGGCCAATCCATATAATCTGCACATCTTTGGATTGTGGGAGGAAGCCAGAACACCCAGAGGAAACCCACGCAGACACGGGGAGAGCATGCAAACTGTGCACAGACATTTGCCCGAGGGTGGAATTGGACCCAGGTCCCTGGCGTTGTGAGGCAGCAGTACTAACCACTAAGTTACTGAGCTACCTACAACTACTGGCTGTTCACTGTCCCCCTTCAGAATGCCCTGCAGCCCCTCTGAGACATCCCTGACCCTGGTGCTGGGGAGGCAATGGACCAATTAAGAGTCTTATTTGCTGCCACAGAATGGCCTGCCAGTTGTCCTTACAGTTGGGTCCCATGTCACTAAATCTTTCCCATTCTGTCTCCTCCCCTCCGTGCAGCAGAGCCAACCATGATGCCACGCACTTGGCTATCGCTGTTTTCTCCTGAGGCCATTCTCCCAACAGTATCCAATATATTACATCTGTTTGAGAGGGGAATAGTGACTGTGGACTGATGCACTGCCTACCCACACTTACTCAATCTTCCTGGTAGACAGCCAATGCTTTTCTGTCTGTGTAACCCTTTCTTGTGATGTGACCAGCTCACTAAATGTGCTTTCCATGATGTCCTCAGCTTCATGATGCTCTGGAATGAGTCCGTGCATAACTCCAGCGGTTCCAAACACCAAATCAGGAGCTGCAGCTGAACACACGTCCTATCAATGCGGTTCCCATGGACACTGGCAGTCTCCCTCATTTCCCACATGCTGCAGGAGAAGCATTCCACAGGACCGAAAAGTCCTGCCATGGTGAACCTTATTAATAACACCAACAAAAACAGAAATTGCTGGAAAAGCTCAGCAGGTCTGGCAGCATCAATGGACAGAAATCGGAGTTAATCTTTCAGGTCATGCGTACCTTCCTTAGAACAGGGATTATTAACAACATACAATAATCTAAGAACAAATTACTCAACCTCACCTACAACTCACCAAATTGGGCATCTCTCTCTCCCCATCCAAATAAGCTGCAACCTGCACAAACAAGGATTTTACATTCTGTCTTCCTCTTGAAAACACTCTTTACACTGGTTTCCAAAGCGGCCAATCTTCTGGCTCTGTGTCACTTTTAACCTCTGACCTCACGTCAGTTACTCTGCCGCTGGGTCCAGTGAAGGTTCCACCCAGTCCATGCTTCTCTTGCTTCCAACAAACTTGATCCTCTCCTCCTCCGACTGAGTTCGATCCTCTCCCACTCCCTCTCTAACTGGGCTCGACCCTCTCCCACTCCATCTCCGACTGAGCCCGATCCTCTCCCACTCCCTCTCCGACTGGTCTCGATTCTCTCCCACTCACTCTCTGACTGGGCACGATCCTCTACCACTCCCTCTCCGACTGAGCTCGATCATCTCCCACTCCCTCTCCGACTGAGCTCGATCCTCTCCCACTCCCTCTCCGACTG
>NC_057740.1:12348903-12410409 GCF_004010195.1 Chiloscyllium plagiosum
ACTGGGCTCGATCCTCTCCCACTCCCTCTCCGACTGAGCCCGATCCTCTCCCACTCCATCTCCGACTGAGGGTTCGATCCTCCCACTCCATCTCCGACTGGGCTTGATCCTCTCCCACTCCCTCTCCGACTGAGCTCGATCCTTTCCCACTCGCTCTCTGACTGGGCTCGATCCTTTCCCACTCCCTCTCCGACTGAGCTCGATCCTCTCCCACTCGCTCTCTGACTGAGCTCGATCCTCTCTCACTCCCTCACCAACTGAGCTCGATCCTCTCCCACTCCCTCTCCGACTGAGCTCGATCCCCTCTCACTCCCTCATCAACTGAGCTCGATCCTCTCTCACTCCCTCACCAACTGAGCTCGATCCTCTCCCACTCCCTCTCCGACTGAGCTCGATCCCCTCTCACTCCCTCATCAACTGAGCTCGATCATTTCTCACTCCCTCACCGACTGAGCTCGATCCCCTCTCACTCCCTCACCAACTGAGCTCGATCCTCTCTCACTCCCTCACCAACTGAGTTCGATCCTCTCACACCCCCTCTTCGACTGGGCTTGATCGTCTCACACCCCCTCTTCGACTCGGCTTGATCGTCTCACACCCCCTCTTCGACTCGGCTTGATCCTCTCCCTCTCTGACTTAGCTCGATCCTCTCCCTGTCTGACTGATCTCAATCCTCTCTCTCTCCCTCTCCAACTGAGCTTGATCCTTTCCCTCTCCCTCTCCCTCTCCCTCTCCCATTCTTCAGGCTGTTATCCCGAAGTTCTGCTGCTGCCGTTCAGTTGCAGTTTTGCTCTGCTTGTCTCCCACCGTTGTTCTGACTAGCTTATATAAATCAGCAATCAGTATTAGTCTCCAACTATTTTGCATTGACCAGTGTGTTTTGAGATGTTATTATACATCTCTGGAATTAGTAGGACTGAATCCAGACACCCTAGTCGAGAGGTATAGAAACTACCACTGCACCACAAGACCCCTTGAGCATGGGGATCATCGTAGAGATGAATATTTAACTAACATTAGTTAGCTTGACCATGCTAATGAGTGAATTTTTATGGGGAGTCATGCTGCACCTACTGTTCAATGCTGTACAGTTTAGACCAGTCCATGCCTCTATTAATGTTAACTTCTCCATCGCTGGAATTGGCAAACCGTCCTGATGAGCTATTTTTATATTGTGAAATTAAATCAGAAAAAATACTGATGAATGTCACTGTGCTACAGAATTTATTCCAGCTCCAAGCATCAAATTCAGTAAACAACTCAAACATGCTTTGGTTTAATCAAATAACAATTGCCCTCAAAATAATCTCATCGTTAGATTCAGTCTCAAAGTTGAAAGTAATTATGATGCTACAAGCAGTAGACGTTCAGACAGCTATAGGAGGAAGTGCTGTCATCTCCTCGAAGCTCTGTGTAGTACGCTGCTGAATAATACCAGTCAACAAGGTAAGAAGTTTAATTTTCAGCCTTGATTGATTTAAGACATTTCACAGGAGAGTGTTGGTTAGAATGCTTCTATCAGTCTCAGCATCCTGGAATAAATGAGGAATTAAACCAGCCATCATTCAGTCTCCCAGTCACTTCCAAGGGAGCCCTTTAAAAAGTCAAACTCTGTCAACATTCGTGACTGATCTGCATACACACAAGTGCCAACACTAACAAGCAGGGAGCCAGAGGGGAAGATTTCGAGTGATAAACTGAGAAGTCTTCGCAGTCTTGCATTCTTTGGGATTTTACCTTCCCAAAGATTACTGTTTTGTTTGTATAAGAACATTTCATCTGACAAAGGAGCAGTGCTCTGAAAGCTTGTGATTTTAAATAAACCTGTTGGACTATAACCTGGTGTTGTGTGGCCCTGTTGGACACTTAACGGTCAGGAGGAAGCTTAAAGTGGAGATGGAGGAGTTGGGAAGAGACTTGTGCTGAGTTAGTGTGAGTGTAGTTAGGGAGAGGGGCATTGTTCTTCACTTGTTGTTTGGGTAAGGATTCTCCAGCATCTGCAGCTCTCACTTTCTCCTAAGGGAAGGGGAGGTAATGTGGGGTTCAGTCCAATCATTTGGGGGAAGGGGTGGATGTGGAAGTCTCAGCACGTGGTGCAGGGTGTGGGTGAAGTGTTGTGTAAAGGGCAATCTCCAACCTGGATGAGGTTGAGATCTATAACCATCTGCTATGGATGTGGTCCCACTCAGGATCTGACCGTGTTGGCTCGGGGTGATTTCTGAAACAGGGTGATGGCCCATAACCAGCCCACCTTCCTGTGCTGGCCCACAAGCAGTGCTGCAAAGGAATTTACATTATCCCTGAAGTTATTCAAGCCTCCCCTAGAACCTCTTGGGTCTCTCAAGGCCTGGGAAACTTAGATGGCCAGGACTAAACCTGAAATGGAAGGGAATATGAAGCTTTCAGCCTTATTCTAATATTCATTATCAATAATTATATGTTATATTCAAATGAATAACTACCTCCTCGGTTCTTTCTACTTCCTGACACACACACATTAAATCCAAAAGTGTGTGGGTTGGCATTAAACTGGGATTGGCTTGTGATTTTTGAAGATTTTATATCTCACTTGATCTGAACTTGATCCACTTTTGGGAGTTAAAATAAATCTATTCTCCATAGGGTAGCTCAGTCAGTGGAAATATTTAAAACATAGCTCCTCACATACCAATGAAGTAAAGTAATGGGGTTACAGTGGGTCAGAAAGCATTGAAGTCAATAATCAGCCAAGGTTCTACTGGAAGGTAGACCAGATTTGATAGACTGAATGGCCAACTGCTGCTGCTATGTTCCAGTGTTCCCCATAATCTTTGGGTTAAATTAAATGTCAAAAAATGTTCACCTGAGGTAGTATCTGAAAGCAGCCAAACTGACTGAAAAGTGCAGCCTTAAAACAGAAAGAGATCCTTTAGTTAAATAAACAAAGGCAGAGGACATGCCCAATCTGTGCGGCTCTGAATGTGTTGTACCAGAGCCGATTAATTCAATATTCTACTTGGAATCCGAGCTTGATGTGTCATTGTCGTTGACTGTGCCAATAAAGTCTGAGCCAGATTGAGGCAATGATAGCTCTTTAAAAAATAGCAACAGTGAAAAAGATCATTGAGTAGTATTTTAAATTAGTCTGAACCTTTCCTCCAATTTCTTCTGCCTTTTTCCTCTCTTCTTCTGAAGGTGCTTGTTCCCGCAGCATTGTACCTTCACAGGAAGTGAAGCCAATAATTCTTCACCCAAAAAGCCATGTTTTATTTGTGACTATAAACAAGGAGTATTGGCCTATCATAACGAGACAGCTAAGTCCCAAACCAATATTCAGACACAGACACTTTCCAAACAGGCTTATTGCATAGGCTCCTAAATTGTGAGCTGCTATCAATTGTTCCTCTCTTTAGCCAAATTAAAGCACTTTAATAATTGCCTGATTGCTTGGATCTACGGGTCAGAGTGGATCACCTTACTGATTGTTAGAATGGAATTACCATGACTGAAGATCCACAAGTTTGATGAGGAGGACTCAACACCAAATTCTGAGGGAAACCAAAGGTGAGCAATAATTGTAGCCTTGGCAACATAATTTACGTCCTAAGAGCAATTTGTTTAGAAAGAGCACACATCTTGCTTGAATTTACTCACTAATTCAACATGGCAATTTGGTTACAGTTTTGGATCTGATGTTGTATTTTGGAAAGTTAGAGAAGTATACTCAAAACATAAAACTGCCTTCTCTCAGAATAGCCCTGCTTAATTCAACTATCTGAGAAATTACAACTATTGTCACTGTTCTTCATTGTTTTTGATCTACGTTTGAAGCCAACTTAGAGGTGATGGAAACTGAAAGAACTACGGATACTGTAAATCAGAAACAAAAACAGGAATTGCTGGAAAAGCTCAGCAGGTCTGATAGCATCTGTGGAGAGAAATCAGAGTTAACATTTCAGGTCAAGTGACTCTTCCTCAGAAGTGATGGAGTTCTCTGGATACAATAGATAAGCAGACCACATTTCCATCTCCAGGATCTGTGATTGAATCAGACTCATGTCAATGATGATTTTTTTTAACCTTGTAATAGACTGGGTGCTAAAGTGAGATTTTTGCCTCGGCTCCTGGTTTGCTATTGAACTCAAACAGAGTGTGTCAAGAAAGTGCAAAATTCAAGAATACATTAATTTTTAAGCATCCAATCTAATATGTTTTCATTGTATTAGGAACTGTATTTTATTCAGAGGTGACTTTTAATTGAGGATGATTGCGGCAAAAAAATGGAAATTGGGTGTGAGTGAGGGAGAGGAAGATGTGTCAGGCACCAAGAAACATAAAGAAAGACAATATGAAGTCTGTAAGCAGTGTGACATCTGACAGCCTGCTTGATTGGTGACAAACTGATGGGCACATGAAGTGAGGGCAAAGAGGCCTGCCAAGTTTGGCATCATTATGGGCAGACAGCTGTTAGGAAATGACAGTCAGACATTAACAGTCTATAAACTGAGTGCCATCCACAACCCGTTGCATTCTTGGAAACTCTGCCACCTGATTACTGCCTCATTTCCACCCCCAGAACAAATATTTTCTCTTTCTGATTTACAAGTGCATTAGAATCCAGGAGAAAGAAACACGATTGCAACAAGAAGTAATCATCAAAACAGAAAATCACATGATGCAGCAACAACATTGGCTGAAGCTGAGTGAACATTGACAAATATTTGTCAATATAAAACTTTCCAGAGAGATGAGGAGGCACCAGTCATTAGAGAATATTCGGTAGCACTACAACATTAAGGATTTATATGAGAGGGGGGGTGGTCTAGTAGAATTCCAGTAGATCGAATTTAGTATGGGCTGAAATTGTAGAGCATGTGAATTAGTTGGGAAATAAGTATTGATTTCAAATAGACAAACTGTGTTTTACCAAGCTTATAGAATTGTTTAAAGACAGCAGAGAGGAGGATAACAGAATACAAATGCAGGCACTCCATTTTGTTTTGATAAAAATTCTTGAAAAAAATACCAAACAAGAGACTTATGACAAAGATAATGGTCAGCAGCCAGAGAGATGGTGAGAGATGGTTTTGTTGAACGGGTGGTTTGCAATGCAGAGCGGATGCTAACAGTGTGACTTCAATTAATGCTCCAGCTGAGGTTACCTTCTCTACCTTTCCCTTTGCCTGAGATGTGGTAATCTTCAGGTTAAACCACTCTCAGTGTCATCTCTCTCTCTGTCTCTGTCTCTTTATTTCTCTCTCTCTAATAAAGAATGGGACTTATAAAAAAATTAACTCACAGGATGTGGGCATCACTAGCTGGGCCACGATTTATTGCCCATCCCAGAGGGTAGTTAAGAGTCAACCACATTGCTGTGGGTCTGGAGTCATATGTGGATCAGCACAGGAAGGCAGTTTCTTTCCCGAGTGACATTAGTGAATAGTTTTTCCCTGACAATCAATTCATGTTCATCTTTAGATTCTTAAACCCAGATTTCTGTTGGATCTCCCAGAGCAGGATTTGAACCCAGGTCTCCAGAACATTACCTAGGTTTCTGGATTAACAGTCCAGTGATAAAGTCAGCATAGTTTCATCAAGGGGTGGTCATTTCTGACGAGTCTGCTAGAATTCTTCGAGGAAGTAATGAGCAAGTTAGACCAAGGAGAGCCAATGGATGTTATCTACCTGGACTTCAAGAAGACCTTTGACAAGGTGTCGCACAGGAGGCTGTTGAGTAAGATAAGGGCCCATGGTGTTAGATGCAAGTTGGATAGAAGCTTGGCTGTCCAGCGGAAAGCAAAGAATGGGGATAAAAGGGATCCTTCTCAGGATGGCAGCCAGCGACAAGTGGTGTTCTGCAAGTGTTGGGACCACAACTTTTCACTTCAGACATTATTGATCTAGACGATGGAACTGAAGGCATTTTACTTACGTTTGTGATGATACAATGATAGGCAGAGGGACAGGTAGCATTGAGGAGGTGGGGAGGCTGCAGAAGGATTTGCATACGTTAGGAGAGTGGGCAAAGAAGTGACAGATGAAGTACAACATGGAAAAGTGTGAGGTCATGCACTTTGGTAGGCAGAATAGAGGCATGGAATATTTTCTAAATGGGGAGAAAAAAATCTGAAATGAAAAGAGACTTGGGAGTTCTAGTCCAGGATTCTCTCAAGGTAAACTTGCAGGTTGAGTCAGTAGTTTGGAAGGCAAATGCAACTTTTGCATTTATTTTGAGAGGACTTGAATATAAAAGCAGGGATGTATTTCTGAGGCTCTATAAGGCTCTGGTCAGACCACATTTGGAGTATTGTGTGCAGTTTTGGGCCCTCATATCTCAGGAAGGATTTATTGGCCCTGGAGCATGATCAGAGGATGTTCATGAGAATGGTCCCAGGAATGAAAAGCTTAACATATGATGAGTGTTTGAGGACTATGGACCTATACTCAATGGAGTTTAGAAGGAAGAGGGGGGATCCAATTGAAACTTACAGAATACTGAATGGCCTGGACAAAGTGGATGTTGGGAGGGTGTTTCCATTGGTCAGAGAGACTAGGATCTGTGGGCACAGCCTTAGAGTAGAGGGAAGACCTTTTAGAAATGGAGATAAGGAGAAACTTCTTCAGCCAGAGAGTGGGGAATCTATGGAATTCATTGCCACAGAAGGCTGTGGAGGTCAAGTCATTCAGCATATTTAAGGCAGATATAGATCTGTTCATGATTGCCAGGGGATCAAGCATTACAGAGAGAAAGCAGGAGAATGGGATTGAGAAACTTATCAGCCATGATTGAAAGGCAAAGTGAACTTGCTGGGCTGAATGACCTAATTTCTGCTCGTATGTCTTATGGTCTTATCATACTACCCAGCCACCACCTCTCTAACCAAGATAACCTTACCTTTCTATAGATGGGTGAAGGGCAGAAAGTGAAGACTAAATGCAAAAGTAGTTTCTCTTCCATGATGAAAAGCAGGAGTTTGTGTGAGAGCTGTTTTAATTACTAAAAATATACATCTTGGCTTCAGAATTGAGCAAACAATATTGAAATACTGTTTCAATAAACTGGATGTACAGGTATGACAAATTTGTGACAGGAAATGGAACAGATACGCAGAAAAATGTTGATGGACTGGTAGGATAGATGACAGTGCAAATGGATAAACCGTGAAAAATTATATCCAGAGGCAAACATACAAATGTAAGGAGGTAATATTGAAATAAAAGCTGAAATTGATGGAAACTTTCAAAAGCTTGCAGCATCTGTGGAGATAGAAACAGAATTAACTTTTCAGGACAATAATCTTTTGTGAAAACTGGAAAATGTTTGATATGAAATGTCTTTTAAAAAATAGTACAGAGGCAGGGAACATGGGATAGGGTATGAAAGAGGGAGAGTAGACTTGTGGTATGGGCAGGGCTGCAAGGATTGTTTCTTTTTGTAACTTTTTTTTACCAGAGTAAAGAATCTTTAGGAATTCATCGACAAATTTGTATGGAATTTATAATAAGGCAATTTAAAAGAAATAGAGACAGAATATGGGTATAGCAGGCAAAGCTGACTTTACTGTCCAACTCCGGTTGCCCTCAGCAATGATGGGTCTTCTTGTTGAAACACTATAATTCCTGTGTTTTGTAACAATTCAATAAACTGAGTATTGCTTTACTAGGCCATTCCAGAGTCAACAATTTGGTGTTGGCTTGGAGTTGCATAGGTAAAAATAAGGACTGCAGATGCTGGAAACCAGAGTCTAGATTAGAGTGGTGCTGGAAAAGCACAGCAGGTCAGGCAGCATCCCCGAAACATCAAGTTTCCTGCTCCTCGGATGCTGTGCTTTTCCAGCACCACTCTAATCTAGACTCTGGTTTCCAGCATCTGCAGTCCTTGTTTTTACCTCGTTGATTTTAACCCTACTGCGAATCCTCTTGCAAGGGTGCCTGCCTTGAAGAAGTTTTCCTCCTCTCTCCACAAGAATCTCAGTGAGTCTCTCTCTCACTGCAACCCCCAGGTCATCTCTGCCCTGAAGCTCTTCAACCATGACCTTCCCCCACCCTCCTCTCTGACCTATCACCTCTATCTCCACCCCCATTCACCTATTGTTCTCTGTGCTATTTTCTCCCCACCCCCACCCCTCTCTCATTTATCTCTCCATCCTGCAGGCTCCCTGCCCTCTAATCCTGATGAAGGGCTTTTGCCCGAAAAGTCGATTTTCCTGCTCCTCGGATGCTGCCTGACCTGCTTCCAGCACCACTCTAATCTAGACCTTGTAGTTGCATATATTAATACTATTATTTAATGCTCCTGGCAGGGTACCTCAGTTTATTCTGGTGGCAGACTGGATATCCCAAACGATCAAATTCCCTGGTGGGGGAAAGAGTGACTACTGCCTGTGCCACAAAGGTATTTTTTCATAAAATGGGAAATCATGAGGTTCTCAGGGATGTGTGGATTTTACTGAGTGTTTGTCCCAAACTCAGCACCATGGCTGACAGAACTACAATTGAAAAAAATCAAAGATAATGTGGACTGAAAAGTATCAGATCCCCTGCCCTTGAAAACCTGAAGTCAACTTGAAAAGGTGAGTTTGTGTTTGCAGCTCGTAAATTTAACCAAGCACGTAAAAAAGCTATCAATGTGTGACATAACTATATCACCTAAAAATCATCCACACTTCCCAAATCAAATATAAAGGCACACACCCTGTCCAAACACAGAGACCTAATTAGAACTCAAAGGCAGTTTTGACTCAGGCCAGGAGAATGAATATGTGTGTATGTAAGTACTTTACATATTTGATTCTTTTTCTCCGACTGAAATGGAAAGAGAAGTGATCTGATCGCTATCAATCTCATCCAACATAATAGCCAGAATATCCCATGGTAAATTCTTCATGGAACTCATCTATTCACATTCCTTTCTTATCACCAATCTGTATGTAGCTCTTTTATTAACTCAAGAAAGTCGAGTCAAATTGACTCATTTTAAAACATAAATTAACTTGAGTTGGGAATAAGAAATCCACAAGGAATGGAATCCTTTTTTAGGTTAACCATATTGCAGCTAACTGAGTTAACTAGCTAAACAAATGGAGGCAATTCATCCCTTCTCACCAGAGAATTTGATTGTTTGGGATATCCAGTCTGCCACCAGAATAAACTGAGGTACCCTGACAGGAGCTGTCGTAACACCATTAAATAATAATATTTCATCACTGCATTAACTTTGTGATCGTCAATGCAGAGCCAAGTGGACTCATTGGCTTGGGCGTAAGCACATCCAGGAAGCACCAGCTATTGTTGCTAGGCACTATTAGATAGAACCAGCATGTAGCTAATCGGCTGGACCTTGCAGATAGGGAGATTGCCTGATGGGAGGGGCCATTCCCACATCCATGTCACACAGTCTCCTAGTCAGCCCTTGAATAAAGTGAGAAGCTTCCTTAAGTCTACTCACTGTTCTGCAGCCAGATGGGTGAATAAGGAGCCTAGGTTTATTTGTATATCTGTGTTGGTTAACTGTGTACTAGAGGGTTCAATGTGGGCCTTACCCACGTGTTCCTCCAACTCAACCCCACTGTTACTTTCATCCTCTAGGTTAGTGGCAATCAGATAATCTGCAAACTGCCTCTCCCCTTCTTGGCAGTGACATTGCTTTATCGTGTTGACTTGACACAGCCCTTTGAAATTTTTCAATGCCTAGGATCTCAATTCACTTGGCTGAGGTTTCTTGTTCACACGGAACTGCACTTTTCAAGTTTCTCCTGATATTGCTAGGAGCACTCACATAGTCCCCTGGCTGAGGTTTGTCAGCCCTGGCAGGTTGATCATCACTATCTGGGAGATTTGCAAGTTTTTTTTAATTTCAAAAATATACTTTATTCATAAAATACTTTGATGGTCTGTACAGTTGGACATGCCATACATATGTAAACATTCCATCTCTTTGCACACCGAAATAGAGTAATCATTCCTATTTACAGGTCTGTACGATTACATTTTTAGCTGAGGCGTCAGCAGAGCCCAAATGACTGCGTGGGCCCCCTGTTCTTCTTTAGGCAGGCAGACGTTACACGGTGGTCTTTCCCCACTGCGCCTTGGCGGCAGCTGCCCCAAGCTTCAGCGCATCCCTCAACAGGTAGTCCTGGACCTTGGAATGTGCCAGTCTGCAACACTCAGTCGGGGTCAACTCCTTCAGCTGGGAGATTAACAGGTTTTGGACCGCCCAGAGATTTGCAAGTCTCCTTTACTCATTGCTCCTAGGACTGTGCTGCATAGTCTAACATGGAGACTTCTTCCTGTGTTCTAAAAATCTCTCCTCGATTAGATACAGAGTGGCTTCCTGCAAAGAACTGAAAAAGAGAGTTTTTCCAGCTGTTGGTTTATCTCTGGTCTGAACTAACTTCTTTCAAGCCAAACCATTCAGCTACATGACAACCAATCACATAGGTGTTGGCAGCAAGAGGATCTTTCCTAGTGATAATTAGTTGATCGATAACCAATCAGCTTTACTTGTAATCAGCCCTCAGCTCCAGTTCGTCTGCATATTGCAGGAATCCACAGCTACACAAAGAGAGTTCACAGTCGATATCAAATTATTTGGTTCAACCATGATCCTATTGTTTGGCAGAGTATGCTTGAGGGGCCAAATAGCCTCCTCCTGCTTCCATTTCTTATGGTCCCAGAACATGCAACCATCCTTTTAAATCTCTGGTTTTCAAACCAGTCCTTTCTCATTCAATCCATAGCTTTAAAAAAAACTAAGAGGCCCTGTGTTTACAAAAGCTTCTCCAAACTCCAGCATGGGAACCATTAGTGCAGCTCCTATTGTAAGTTGTGGCTTGTCCAGGTGTGGGGAGCTCAGCAAAACCTCACTACATCTGCGTGAAGCTGTGATCAGGAGACAATCTGACTGATGGGGGCTTGGATTTGCCTAGACTGAGCCATTGTTATTTATTGAGTTAGCTGCAATATTTCCTGAAACCTCATAAGCAGATGTTATGAGGGGGTCTCCATTGCCTGATTTTTAATATTGTAGAACCAGAGCAGGACTTATACAGTTAATTTGATTTTGTTTTATTGTCACGTGTACTCAAGTACAAAAGTACCGGAGTATAGTGAGAAGTGTATAATGTCACCACACAAGGCACCATCTTAGGTACAATTACTGAGGTAGAGAAAGAAAGAACAAAGTATAAAGAAAGAACACAGTTAAATCTTAAACACTGCATAATTATAGTACAGTGACACCTTCTTAGTTTTAAGTAGAAAATAAAGAACGACAGTGGGACCGCACTTTGAGGAATCACCTTGAGACCGGAGGTTCACACTGACGAATCTTCTTGTGACCTGAATCCCATGCTGAGGCCATGGTAGGCTGAGAGACCATCACGTACCACTGAAAGACCACTGTGCCAGGCCGAGAAACCACCACGCTGGGCCACGGAGAGATCGCAGGCCGAGAGTCTGTTCTACCGGGTCAAGCCACCCACCTAACGTTAGGGTTCTCGGGAGTGTTCTCAAACAATGAGACCTGAAGGTATGGATACATAGTTCCTTGAAAGTGGAATCACAGGCAGACAGCATGGTGAAGAAAGCTTGCCTTAAATGGTTAGAGTTAAAAATCACACAACGCCAGATTATAGTCCAACAGGTTTATTTGGAAGTACAAGCTTTCAGAGTGCTGCTCTTTCATCAGGTATCACTGGCTACCTGCCAAAGGAGAAATGCTGCAAAAGTTTGTACTTCCAAACAATCCTATTGGACTATAAACTGGCATTGTGTGATTTTTAACTTTGTTCACCCCAGTCCAACACCGCAACCCCCACATCTTAATTGGTCTGGACATTGAGTGTAGAAGTTGGAGATGTCACATTGGACAGGACAGGACATTGGTGAGGCCACTTTTAGGAAACTGTATATGATTCTGGTCACTGTTCGACAGGAAAGATGAGGTTGAGTTTGATTTATTATTTTCATATATTTCGAGATACAGTGAAAAGTGTTGTTTTGCCTGCTATACAGTCAGATCATACCATACAAAGTGCATCATGCTAGCAGAACAGAGGGCAAAATATAGTGTTACAGCCACAGAGAAGATGCAGAGAGAAAGAGATCAGAATTGACATTTGAAAGTTCAAAGGTCTAATAGTAGATGTTATTAAACTTGAGAGGATGCAGAAAAGATTTACAAAGATATTGCTTGGACTGGATGGTTTGAGTTATAGGTGCCTCAGAGGCTGAGGGAAGACCTTATAAAGGTTTATAAAATTATGAGGGGCGTGGATAGGGTGAACAGCTGAGGTCTTTTCCCTTGGGTGGGTGAGTCCAAAACTACAGGGTATAGTTTTAGGATGAGAGGGCAAGATTTAAAAAGGGCCTGAGGGGTAACGTTTTCACACAGAGGGTGGTGTGTGTATGGAATAAGCTGCCAGAGGAAGTGGTGGAGGCTGGTACAATTACAACATTTAAAAGGCATCTGGATGGGTACATGAATAGGAAGGGTTTAGAGGGATATGGGCCAAATGCTGGCAAATGGGACGAGGTCAAATTTGGGATGTCTGGTAGATATGGACAAGTTGGACCACAGGGCCTGTTACCATGGAGTATGACTAGCAAATTTTGAGAAGATTTGTAGCTCAGGTTGAGGTTCTGGTTGTAGGCTTACTCATTAATCTGGAAGGTTCGTTTTCAGACATTTCATTACCGCACTAGGTAACATCATCAGTGAGCCTCTGGATGAAGCAATGATGGTCTGCCAACCATTCAACCCGAACTTTGGGTCTACTACGTGGATGACTCCTTCGTCATCACTAAATGAAACAAATTAGAGGAAACCTTCAAGACCATCAATAATACCCTTACTGGCATAAAATTCACTAAAGAGGAGGCAACAACAACAAACTGCCATTCCTATATGTTACAGTAGAACAAACAGCCAATGGGGAACTTCAAACCAGCGTCGACAGGAAAACAACATATACAGACTAAATATTGAACTACAGAAGCAATCATCCCAACATCCATGAATGGAGCTGCATTAGAACATTATTTCAATGAGCCACCACACACTGCAGCACAGAGGAACTACAAAGAGCAGAGGAAAATCACCTATACAGTGTATTCAAAAACAACGGGTACGCAATCAACACAGTCTGCTGATTTCTAAGCAACAAACCCAAACAAGCAGACAAAACATGTCCAGAAACCCTAGCCACTCTCCCCTACATCAAAGACATCTCAGAAATGACTGCCAGACTACTCAGACCTTTTGGCATCATGGTAGCCCACAAACCCTCCAACACACTACAACAACAGCTAATGAACTTGAAAGACCTGCAACAAGCAAAACTAATGTAATTTATAAAATATCTTGCAGAACTGTAACAAACACTACATTGGACAAACAGACAGAAAACTAGCCACCAGGATACATGAACTAGCCACAAAAAGACATGACCCACTTTCACTAGTATCTTTACATACAGATGAGGAAGGATATCACTTTGACTGGGACAACACATCCATCCTAGGACAAGCCAAACAGAGACATGTCTGAGAATTTCTAGAAGCATGGCTATCCAGCTGAAACTGTATCAACAAATACATTGATTTGAATCACATTTACCAACCCCTGAGAAAAAGAACAGGAAATGACATCCTCACAGGAAATGCATCACCACAGGAAATAACATCACCAACCCAAGGAAACCTAAACACATAAATAGAAAGCGGGCCATACCACCAGTGCTTCATTAGGAGACTCACTGATGATGTTACCTAATATGGTGACGAAACATCGGAAAATGAACCTTCCAGTTCAGTGAGCAAACCTACATCCATGGAGTATGACTGTATGACTACTTTTACCTCAGCTTCACTGTGAGCAATCTGACATTATTTTAAACAGCTTGCTGGACAGGTATGAAGGAAATTCTGTTTCTTACATACTTGGGATCTTCTGCACACCTGAGGTAGTTTTCAGATAACCATAGAGTCATAGAGATGAACAGCACAGAAACAGACCCTTTGATCCAAATCATCCATGCCGACCAGATATCCAACAATCTAATCTCACCTACCAGCACCCAGCCCATATCCCTCCAAACCCTTCCTGTTCATATAACCATCCAGATGCCTTTTAAATGTTGCAGTTGCACCAGCCTCCACCACTTCCTCTGGCAGCTCATTCTATACATGCACCACCCTCTGTGTGAAAACATTGCCCCTTAGGCCTCTTTTACATCTTTCCCCTCTCACCCTAAACCTATGCCGTATAGTTCTGGACCGAAGAGAAAAGACCTTGTCTATTTACCCTATCCATGCCAGGTTGGAGGGTCTTGCAGTACTATCTCATCCTCCATATGCTGAATTTGTCGGAATATAAATGATCACACAGTCAGGTGTTGGTGTTGGGTCTCCCTGACCTTTGATCCAAACAGACCATTATTGAGCAGATAAACCCATCCACTGGCAAACAGGGCCTCACTTCCACAGACTCTGGTGTCATGCTTTAAATGTACCTGGTACAAGGATAAGCAGGTCTCTTTCTTCGTCTCTGTACCAGCACCCTGACACTTCCTGCATTTCTGGTGTCAAAGTCATCCCTTTTCCTAGCGGGAGAGTTTGGCTGACCTTGATATCTCTCAGTATCACTACAGACTTGCTCACCTCACCATGGGAAATATGGCCACTTTTGGATATAAAAAACTCAATAACTCTCAGTGATTTGGTTAACTTCATCTGGACTCAAATGAAGGGTCCTGTTGGAGGGTTTTGGCGAAAATAATTGCCTTTCCTGCTCCTCAGATGCTGTCTGATCTGCTGTGCCTAGGACCAATCTTGTCGCCGATCCGTGAAGGAAGATGTCACAAAATCCACCTGAAAGGACTCAGGGGCTGAAGCCGCTGCCGATCTCTGCCAATGTAGCAGTTAGTATTGGGTCCCCATGCTCACCCCTCCACCAGTGTCCCGCTTTGGGCTCACCAGCTACCACCAGTGCTCCGGACCTTGACAAAAATGCCTTCATATTGCCTTTTGGATTCTCCTTAACCCTATTTGCCAAAGCCATCTCATGCCCCCTTTTTGCTCTCCTGATTTCCCTCTTAACTAGACTCCTACTGCTTTTATGCTCTTCTAAGGATTCATTCAAACTCTCCTGTCTATACCTGCCATATGTTTCCTTCTTTTTCATGGTCAAAACCTCCATTTCTTCAGTCATCCAGCATTCCCTATATCTACCAGCCTTTCCTTTCACCCTAACATGAATATACTGTCTCTGGACTCTCATTATCTCATTTCTGAAGGCTTCCCATTTTCCAGCCATCCCTTTACTTGCGAACCTCTGCCCTCAATCAGCTTGTGGAAGTTATTGCTTAATACTGTCAACATTGGTCTTCCTCCAATTTAGAACTTCAAATTTTGGATCCGGTCTATCCCTTTCCATTACTATTTTAAAACTAACAGAGGTGTGGTCACTGGTCCCAAAATACTCCCCTATGAACACCTGCCAAAACAAAAATGATAAAAACAGAACAGAAAAAAAAGTTTGAAAATGCGGAATAAGGTAAAAAAACAGAAAAGATGGAAACAAAAGCAAGTGGGTGGTGTTGACGAGCCCTAGGCACAGGTGCCCAGATATTGCCTCCTCTGCCACTGCCATCTTACATTGCTTCTCCTCCCAGTATCTCACAGTTGGCTCGAACGTGCCCTACATTTTGGTAGTTTATTCCCACAGGCTTTTCATTTCAGTCCAACCTTTATTGTCATGAGGAGGGCTCTCAGCATTTCCCTCTGTCCCATGAGTGCTCTGTTTCCTATCGCTCGCCTCACCTTGAGGCTTATCAGTCGGTTGGGGTTGACTATGCGAACATTTCTTCTGGGACGGGAGTTTGTGGGTCACCTCAGAATCATCAGAAAGTACCTGCCTTGACCCAGTCACACTCAGTTCATCAAGATGTGCTCTCATTAGGAATGGAATGGAGATTATTTTGCTGAGGTTTCTGTGAATAACTTCCAATTGAGCGACTGTACCAATTGGTCAAAAGAAAGCAATTTTATTCTTTACAATTCCAATTACCTCAGGTCAGGCCTACTGCTAAGGATATGGGATTTCTCATATCACACCTTCAGCACTAACTGGTACATCCTGTATGCCCATGACAATTCCCAGATATTTTTAGAACAAGATTTCAATTCTCAAATATGGTCAGATTTGGGCGGCATGGTGGCTTAGTGGTTAGCACTGCTGCCTCACAGTGCCAGGGTCCCAGCTTCAATTCCAGCCTCATGCGACCATCTGTGTGGAGTTTGCATGTTCTCTCTGTGTCTGCGTGGGTTTCCCCGGGTGCTCTGAGGTTTCCTCCCACAGTCTAAAGATGTGCAGGTTAGGTGAACTGGCCATGCTAAATTGCTGATAGTGTTCAGGGATGTGTAGGTTAGGTGTGTTAGAGAGGGTTAAATGTAGAGGAATGGGTCTGAGTGGGTTACTCTTCGGAGGGCCAAATGGCTTGTTTCCACACTGTAGGGATTCTATGAATTTAAGCTCACCTACTCTGTAGTAACACAACCACTACACTACCATCCATCTGTCTGCATTGTTGGTGAGAAGCTACAAATTTACAATGATCTGGAAACAGCAATATATCACTTAGCCAGTCATCCATTTTACTGAAGGTAAGTTCAGAAAATCTATAAAGTGGCAAGTGTTTGGCTAGACGTGAAAGAGTAACTGGAGCCAATTTTGTAAAATTGTGTACCAGCGAGAATCTTGGTCCATCAGGATAGAATACTGAGAAATCACAACTCCTTTATGCCTGATTTCCATCCATTATTCTTTTATATGCCTGAGATTTCCTGACATGTGGTACTGGTGGTCAAAGCTCTCTATTGGTACTGTGTACTGACCCTGATATTACAGTTGGTCACTGGTCAGGAGTGTTGTCTTTAACCTTGGTACACATCAAAACTCTGAAGCACAATTCTAAATCATACTCATTAAAATGCCATGGCTATCACTGCTGCCAGTCACAATACGACATACATAGCTATATCAATCCTATTGCAGTAAAAGATGCAGTTAAGTTTTATAACAAGCCTCAGTATTCCTGCACTGAACAGTGTAAAGTTTGCTGGCTTTATGGTCCTCACTGCTGTTCAATCATATTTACTGGAAAAGCCTCGAAATGATTTAAAGCACTTAGCTTTTTCAAACATTCAAAGTACATACAAACATGTAACCTTACAAACTAGGAACAGAGACAGGCTGTTTAGCTCCTGCTTTGCCATTCAACAAACTAATCTGGCTGTAACATTAAATCTGCATTTCTGCCTACCCCTGCTGACCTTTCACCACCTTGCTTGAAAAGATTGTATCTACCTCTGTCTTTTAAAAAAAAGGGGTCTCTGCTTCCATCTTTTTCAGGAAAAGAAATACAAAGGTTTGTGATATATAAGAGAATTTTTCTTCTGCCACATCTCTTGTTTCAAATGGATGGCTGCAGATTTTTAAACAAGGAGCCTGAGTTCTGGTTTCTCCCATGGGAGAAACAGCATTTCCACATTTATCCTTTAAAGACCTCTCAGGATCTTATATGTTTCAATCATGTCGCCTCTTACACCTCCAAGCGGACACAAGACCAGTTTAGCCAACAAAAAAACCAACCCTTTAACTACCACCATTCCAGATATAGTCTACCAAACTTCTCTGAATTACCTCCAACACATTTACTTTCTTCCTTATATAAGGTGACCAATTCTGTGCTCAGTACTCCAAATTTGGGGTCACTAGTGCCCCGAACAAGTGAAGCATAAGCTCCCTCCCTTTGTATTTAACTTCCCTGATGATACATAATAACATTATATTGGCTTTCTTAATACTTGCTGTACCTGTTTACTAAACCTCTGCACATCATGCACCAGGACACCCCAATCCCTCTTTATCTCAGCTTTGCGAATCTTCACTATTTATAGAATATACCTCGTTTCTTTTCTTCCTGTCATAATGGACAATTTCACACATTATACTCCATTTGCCAGATCTTTGCCCACTGACATATTATGTAGCCTCCTTATATCATCTTCACAATTTACTTTTCTCTCTTCATTTGTTTTGTGGGCAAATTTGGCAAACACATTTGTCCCTTTATATAAATGTTGTATATACATTGTAAATAGTCGAGGTCCCTGTACTGATTCCTGTAGCACATCATTTGCAGGAATCTTAACAAGCTGACAATGATCTATTTATGTCAACTTTCTACTTCCTGTTTGCCAGCCAATATTCTGTCTTTCCAATATGCTACGTCTATACTATGAGATATTATTTTCCACAATGACCTTTGATGTGGCCACCTTTTCAAATGCCTTCTCAAAATCTAAGTACAATACACCCACCAATTTCCCGTTATCCATAAAGAACTCCAAATGATTGATCAAACCTTGTTTCCATTTCTCAAAACCATGGTGACGCTGCCTGTTAGCATGAACATACCCAAGTGCCCTGCTATGATTTCTTTAAATCATACGGTCTAATATTTTCCCTAAGACAGAGGTTAAGCTAACTAGCATGTTGCCATAGTTTTTTGTCTTGCATTCATCAGGACAAATGCAAGAATATTAATTTCCAACCATTAACACTAAAGAAGCTGATTGATTACAGTTGACTCTGATAAACCAATGAAGAAAGCAAAACAGACTCCCAGACTCCAAAGTACTTTTAAAAAGGTGTAAGGCTGGAATATATTTCTTTTGTTTGCAGAGCATACATCCTGTATATGAATGTATGTCACTTCTGGTAAGTATTACAAACTCAACAAATTGGTTTATTTCAAGCACACTCAGTTCCTGGTGAGGAGACCTGACATTGGGAAGGGGAGGCTTTCCCAATGTCAGGTCTCCTCACCAGGGTTATTCAGAGGGTTATTCAGCCTTTAGTGTTGACATCCATCCCATAATCACCCTTGTGTCATTAATTAGGTAAAAGTATATGAGACAGTGTGCGAGAGTGTATGAGAGAGAGCGTGAATATGTGTGAGAGAGTGTGTGAGACAGTGCCTGGGTGTGTGAGTGTGTGAGTATGTAAGTGTAAGACATACAAAGTATACACACACCTTCGTCTTCTCTCTCTCTCACACACACATACCTTCCTCTTCTTCCCTAAAACACAGATATTCAGCTAACTAACAATCTGGGACAGGAGCAGAGGAAAATTCCACTTTGAAATGTAACCCACTCCTAAACCCGTCTTTTGTATGAATTGCACCAAGACCAGCTCAGAGTATGCACGATCAGATGTGAACACACCAAAGTAACTGATATTTAAATCCAACCCCATCGTCATCTCAGTTTTCTCCTCCTCCTCTGGTGATCAGGACTTGAAGCCTAGTCTGTCTCTATCTCTGCATCTTAACCAAAAAAATGCTCAGGAAAAGGTCTTATTAGTTAGCTCTACAGTTTGGCACATTTTAAAGCTCATTTTTATTAATAACTCAATCTCAAAAATGATTCATTTACTTCTTTGACATTGAACCTTTCTCATCAGCAATTTTTAAAATTTGTTTTTAATGTTGTATCAAACCCAATCTCAGGCAATTGCGAGTCCATGTCGTGCTGAAGAGGAATGAATTGCTTACAAGTAGACCGATTGCTTTTGGGAGAGTTGGTGAAAGAGGCCATTTTTACTCCAACAGAAAAGAGAAATACTGCAGATACTCAGCATGTAGAGAGAGAAGCAGGCAGCAGTGACACTTTGTCAGAATTAGAGCACATAGAGTCATAGAGTCATAGAGATGTACAGCATGGAAACAGACCCTTCAGTCCAACCCGTCCATGTCGACCAGATATCCCAACCCAATCTAGTCCCACCTGCCAGCACCCGGCCCATTCCTGTTCATATACCCATCCAAATGCCTTTTTAATGTTGTAATTTATCCACCTTTATATGTTTCAAGACATCCAACACTTCCTCCTCTGTAATATGGACATTTTGCATGGTGTCACCATCTATTTCCCTACATTCTATATCTTCCATGTCCTTTTCCACAGTAAATACTGATGCAAAATACTCATTTAGTATCTCCCCCATTTTCTGTGGCTCCACACAAAGGTCACCTTGCTGATCTTTGAGGGGCCCTAATCTCTCCCTAGTTACCCTTTTGTCCTTAATAATTTTGTAAAAATCCTTTTGATTCTCCTTGATTCTATTTGCCAAAGCTATCTCATGTCCCCTTTTTGACCTCCTGATTTCCCTGTTAAGTATACTCCTACTGTCTTTATACTCATTTAAGGATTTACTTGATCTATCCTGTCTTTTCCTTACATATGCTTCCTTCTTTTCCTTAACCAAACCTTCAATTTCTTTAGACATCATGGATCTGAAGTCTTCATTCTGTATCTATCTTACTGTCACTGCCTGTCTGGCTATTTTAGTTTTCTTTCAAATTTACAGCGATTGCAGTATTTTGCTCTCTCATTATATGTTCCATGCTGGACATTTGTAACTGCAGCTCATTTCAGTCTAAAATTTTTAAATAATATTTACTATTCAACACGAATTGCAATTTTTCTATTATAAAGGTCCATAGATAGAAGTGACACATTTTTGAGGGTGGATTGGTGGGTGTGAATTCACTGGTTTTGCCATTTTTAACTTGCAAGTGAAACAATGAGTCAGATGCCAATAGAGAATAGTTAGTTCAAAATATTCTCATTTTATACATGTTGGCAGTGCTTGTAAGTTTAAGGCTTTTGGGTGCTAATCTCTGCCCAGGTTCAGAGGAGCAACCCTCCAACCACATGGAATCAATGCTGATTTCACCAGTTTCCTGATCTCCCCTCTCCCCACTTTACCCCAGATACAACTTTCCAACTCGGTACCGCCCTCTTGAACTGTCCTACCTGTCAATCTTCCTTCCCACCTATCCACTCCACCCTCCACTGCGACCTATCACCATCACAGCCTACCTTCAGCTACCTATCGCATTGCGAGCAACCTTCCCCACCCCCAGCCCCACCACACTCCCATCTATTTCTCAGCCCCCTTGGCCCTCTCCTCAAACTCCCAATGAAGGGCTTATGCTCGAAACGTTGACTGTCCTGGTCCTCGGATGCTGCCTGACCAGCTGGGCTTTTCCAGCACCACTCAATGGAGCAAACCTTGGTTAAACATTATGAACAACCAAATTCTGTGTAATTGTCTGACAAAGCAACAATTATAAAATGAACCTGACTTTTTGACGGGCTTTATAAAAAAGGCCAAGTTTTGCTAACCTTATGTATAACAGTTCCACCTCACTGTGACTATGATTTCTAAGGATGATCTCCCAAAGAGAGATGGGTGGGATGGGTGGGATGGAGAATAAGGAACTCAGAAAAAGAAGTACAAAGGAATTGAAGTGATATTTGAACTTGTACAAAACACTTATTAGACCTGAGCTGGAGTATTAGTGTGGCACAGTGGCTCAATGGTTAGCACTGCTGCCTCACTGCACCAGGGACCTGGGTTTAATACCAGACTTGGGCAAGTTTGTAAATTCTCCTTGTGTCAGTGTGGGTTTCCTCCGTGTGCTCCAGTTTCCTCTCACAGTCCGAACTTGTTGGGTGGATTGGCCATGCTAAGTTGCCTACAGTGTCCAGGGATGTGCAGTTTAGGTTGGTTTGCCCTGGAAAATGTGGAGTCACAAGGATAGGATGGGGAACTGGGTCTGGGTGGGATACTGTTGGAGGGTTGTTGTGAGACTTGATGGGCTGAATAGCCTCTTTCTGAACTGTAGGGATTCACTGAATGGCGGAGAGGTCAAGAAGAAGACTGCAGGTCAGGAAGGCGGTGCCGGGCTGGAGGGATTCGGCTGAGACAAGGTGTGGGGAGGGGGGATGAAGAAACTGGTGAAGTCCAAGTTCATCCCCTGTGGTTGGAGGGTTCCCAGTCGGAAGATAAGACGCTCCTCCTCCGACCGTCGCGTTGTTGTGGTTTGGCGGTGGATGAGTCCAATGACCTGCATATCGAACTGTAGGGATTCTATGGTATTGTGCACTACTGCAGAAGGGTGAACAGAATTAGATGCAATATTCCAAAAGTGGCCTCGCCGATGTCCTACACAGCTAAAACATGATATCCCAACACCTATGCTCAATTTTATGGTAATAAAGGCAAGCATGTCAAATGCCTTCTTCAGCATCCTGTCCATCTGCGATTCCACTTTCAAGGAACTATGCACTTGCATCCAGAGGTCTCTTTGTTCAGCAATACTCCCCATGGCTCTACCATTAACTGTACAAGTCTTGCCTTAGTTTGCCTTACCAAAATGCAAAACTTCACATTCCCCTAATTAAACTCCAGCCTTCACTCTTCAGTCTGTTGGCCCATCTGATCAGGGCCCCTTTGTACTCTGAGATCTTCTTCCACTACACCACCTGTTTTGGTTTCTTCTGCAAACTTATTAACCATTCCTCTTATATTCATATTTAAATCATTTATATAAATGATGAAAAACAGTGGACCCAGCACCAATTCTTGTGCCATACCACTGGTCACAGGTCTCCAGTCTGAAAAGCAACCCTCCACCACCACCCTCTGTCTCCTACCTTCAGGTCAGTTTTGTATCCAAATGCTGAGCTTCCCTTGGATTCTGTGATCTAACCTTGCTGACCAGTCTACCATGTGGAACCTTGTTGAATGCTTTGCTGCATTCCGGATAGATAACATCTACTGCTCTGCCTTCATCAATTTTCTTTGTCTCCTTTTCAAAAAACTCAATCACAACTTATCCAACATTGACATAAGGCTCACCAGTCTATCATTCCCTAGCTTTCCCTTACAGCATTTCTTAAATAATGACATTACATTAACCAACCTCCTGTCTTCTGGCACCTCACCTGTGGCTATCAATGATACTAATGTCTCAGCAAGGAGCCCAGCAATCACTTCCCTAACTTCCCTAAGTTCTGTGGAACACCTGGTAAGATCCCATGAATTTATCTACCTTTATGCACTTTAACATCTCTAGAACACCTCTTACAGAGAATCATAGATTTCACCTGATGAAGAAGTAGTGCTCCGAAAGGCTATGATTTCAAATAAACCTGTTGGACCATAATCTGTGACTTCTGAGAGAATCATAGAGTTGTAGAGCTATATAGCATGGAAACAGACCCTTCGGTCCAACCAGTCCATGCTGACCATAATCTCAAACTAGACTAGTCCTGCCGGCCTGTGCTTGGCCAATATCCCTCCAAATATTTCTTACTAATGTATATATCCACATGTCTTTTAAATGTTGGAACTGTATTTGCACCCACCACTTCCTCTCGAAATCATATGAATTGCAATATTAACTTCTGTAATATGAACTCTTTTTAAGACATGACAGTTAATTTCCTCAGGTTCCCTAGCTTCTGTGTCCTTCTCCACAATAAATACTGATGCAAAATATTCATTTAGTATCTCACTTGTCTCCTGTGGTTCTGCACGTAGATGACCATGTTGATCTTTAAGGGGCCATATTTTCTCCCTAGTTACTCTTTTGCCCTTAGTGTATTTATAGAATCTCTTTGGATTCTCCCTAACCCTATTTGCCAAAGCCATCTGATGTCCCCTTTTTGCTCTCCTGATTTCCCTCTTCAATATACAGCTACTGCCCTGGAAATTCACACAATCCCTCGTGTCCAAACCTGATACGTGTCTCCTTTTTCTTAAGACAAAGAAAATTACAGCACAGGAACAAGCCTGACAGCCCTCCAAGCCTGTGCCTTTCCTGATCCTCTATCTAAACCTGTTGCCTATTTTCCAAGGATCTCTATCCCTCTGCTCCCTGCCCACTCATGTATCTGCCTAGATACATTTTAAATGACGCTATCATGCCCACTTCTACCACCTCTGCTGGCAACGATTCCAGGGTACATCAGAGTAATAACACAGAAGGCAGAATATAGTGTTACACTTACAGAGAATGTGCAGAGAAAGATCAATTCAAAAAGACAGTAACAGAGTGAGCACTAAAGAATTGCTAGCTTCTCCAAGGTGATGATACTAGATTTTTTGTTCATTCATGGGTGAGGGTGTCAGCTTTTATTGCCTATTCCTAATTGCCCAGAGAGCAGTTAAGATTCAACCAGATTGCTATGAGTCTGGAATCACATGTGGGCCTGACCAGGTGAAAATTTCAGTTTCCCTCCCTAAAGGGCATCAGTGAACCAGATGGATTTTTCCGTCAATGTTATCATGAAGTGTCATGAGATTCTTAATTCCACATTTTTAACTGAATCCGGATTCTACCACCTGCCACACCCAGGTCCCCAGGTCTTTACTGGGGTCTCTGTACTAACAGTCTAGTGGTATGCCACTAGGCCATTGCTAAGTCACTATTTCACTGGTCAGTGCTTCTCACTATTCACTGCGTGCATATTGCATATTGCATGTGTCAACTCTGAGATGTTCCACAACTTGTCCATCAATCTCCAACTGGTGTGAGAGCATGTTCATATTTACAGGTCAATCAGAGCACCAAATATGATGCATTCATTCTTTGACAATCTGCTGTTTGAAACATGGAAACTTGAGCAGGCATGGACCATTTGACCTTTCAAGTCCACTCCACCATTCAGTAGGATCGTGGCTGACTATCCAACTCAGTATCATGTTCCTAATTTCTCCCTCTACCCTTTGATTCCTTTAGCCCTAGGAAGTATATCTATCTCTTTCTTGAAAATACTCTATGTTTTAGCCTCCAGAGGTGGCCAAGGAGTGGTTACTGGGTCACAGGGATATCCACCAATGTCTCTCATGCACTATCCATGCACTTGTGGGTAATGTGTCAATTAAAAAAAGCATTGCTGCCACTTGTAAAAGCAGATCATTGCATTCTGAAGTAATGTACCGGAGAGTCACAGGTAGATAGGACAGTAAGGAAGGCATTTGGTATGCTTTCCTTTATTGGTCAGAGCATTGAGTACAGGAGTTGGGAGGTCATGTTGTAGCTGTACAGGACATTGGTTAGGCTACTTTTGAAATATTGAGCGCAATTATGGTCTCCTTCCTATCAGAAGGATGTTCTGAAACTTGAAAGGGTTTAGAAAAGATATACAAGGATGTTGCCAGGGTTGGAGGATTTGAGCTGTAGGGAGAGGTTGAAAAGACTGGAGCTGTTTTCCCTGGAGTGTCGGAAGCTGAGGGGTGAGATTATAGAGGTTTACAAAATTCTGAGCGGCATGGATAGGGTATGTATACAAAGTATTTTTCCTGGGGTGCAGGTGTCCAGAACTAGGGGGAGTAGGTTTAGAGTGAGAGGGGAAAGATATAAAAGGAACATAAGGGGCAATCTTTTCATGCAGAGGGCGGTATGTGTGGATTTGCTGCCAGAGGAAGTGGCGGAGGCTAGTCTGATTGCAATATTTAAAAGGCATCTGGATAGGTATATGAATAGGAGGGGTTTAGAGGGATATAGGCTGGGTGCTGGCAAGTGGGAGTAGATTGAGTTGGGATATCTGGTCGGCAAGGGATGAGTTGGGCCGAAGGCCTGTTTCTGTGCTGTACAATGCTATGACTCGACAATTACTCAGCTGGAAGTACTCAACAGAGTGCAGACGTTAGTCTTTGCTTTCTCTACTTAGTAGCAAGAACCAATTGCCTCCCTTTCACATCTTAATTTACATCCTTTTACACTTTTTGTTCCTTTCTCCACTATTAACAAGCCCTTTGTCCTTTGCATTCCCCTCTTCTTCTCCTCCAGCTCTGTCAAATGTATAAACTAAAACCTGTTTTCCAAACCTTTCAGTTCTGAAATAGAGTTATGCCAGACTTGAAACATTAACTCAGTTTCCCTCTGTGTTGCCAGACCTGCTGGGTTTCTCCAGCATTCTCAGAGTTTGTTTCAAATTTTCCGCATCTGCAGCACTTTCCTTGAATGCATGTGTAGACCTGTTGCATACTGCACAAGCTCACCATCACAAGGGCACAGCTCTTGCCAGTAGCAAAGACTACTTGAGGAACAGGAGATGAAGGAAAAAAAGTAGGGAGAAAAGAAGAGAAGAGAGACCATCTCATTTGGACCATGCAGCCTAGATTTGGAATGGATGATGATTTATTATCTCTTGTACAACACAATAAAATACAGTGAAAAGCTTCAATTGTCGCCACAATCAGGTGCCATTTTGAATACTTTAAGAATAAAAAGATACAGCTGAAAGAGAGTCCATCTTTGTTCTGCCATCTCCATCATGGATCCTGAACCCTGAGCTGGCTGGCCGAAGCTGCCACCCCTCTACCACCCTACCAACATCTGAGTCGCCACTCTTCAGGTGCCATCTCTTCATTCCTGTACCCGCCTCACCAATGTGTCGCCATTGCCAGGTCCTGCGCTGAACACACACTTGCTCCTGCAGCCAGGAGCCCCCCTGAATAGATTCATGGGACTGGGAGACCAATAAATGTAGCCTCAACTTCCCATCCGCCAACAGTCCCACACAGCTCCTGCACATCACAATCTCCACTTGGCTACAATGCAAAAGCAAAACTCAACACAATATAAGAATTTCAAACAAAATTGAAAAATCAAGCCAGGCCATAGCACATAAAAGTGTCAACAAATCTCCCATGTTCATTTCCTTAGTGCCTATTTTTCTGTTTGCCCTTGCTTGTATAGTGTTCCTACACAGTGCTCTTGTTTATCTTTGAAGGTAAAGCTGGTCCTGTTTATTGTGTGGACTGTTAAATAGGGTTCTGGTAGGTACATAGCTGACTGTTAAGGCAGTACTGAAACCATAAGGTTCTGCTGCAATGGGCACAAATAAGTTTTAGATGAGTTGTTCTCAAGTGTTCCTCTCCTTCCATTTCTCCCTGCCTCTGATAGACACTCTGTCATGAAGGAGGCTACACTGTCTTTAATTTGATTGTGACAAGTCCAGTAATCTTGGACATACATCCCCCAGGCTTTGAAGTCAATATCAAAATCTGAAGCGAGTTCTCCAGAATATGCTAGGAACACTTCCTTTGATAGCCTGAAGCTCTCCAGAAGAGATTTGCTTTGATACATTCTGGCTATATGACCAGTTGCTTGCAATCACCTCAGTATGGAATGGATATTTGACATTGCCAACGCAGAGCAACAGCTCAGTGTGTGACCGTTTGCTCATTTTATTTCCCAAAGCTTTCTAACAGTGACTCAAGTGAAGGTGGTGAGCTTCTTGGCATTATTCTGGTACACAGTCAAAATGTTGCATGGGTACAACAGAGCAGGCTGGATTATTGCTCAATAATCTGTCCACTTGGTAGGCAGGATTAGAGTGGTGCTGGAAAAGTGCAGCAGGTCAGGCAGCATCCGAGGAGCAGGAAAACTGATGAAGGGCCCCTGCCCGAAACGTCGATTTCCCTGCTCCCCAGATGCTGCCTGACCTGCTGTGCTTTTCCAGCACCACTCTAATCTTGACTCTGATCTCCAGCATCTTCAGTCCTCACTTTCACCCACTTGGTAGCCAGACCTACTTCTGTTCATTGCCCGGCTAATGTACTGCTAATGTACTTACACTTGCATTTCTTGTTTGTGTCTGAACAACCCTGCATGACCCCAGTGGTGTCAGAGTAGAAGTTAGATGTCTGCTGTCGCTGGAGAGAAAATGCGGTAGCCTTTCTAGTCCACCTCAGGGTAAATCAGATCCAAGAAGGATTGTAGCATCTCAATGTTAATAACAGGTAACAGTCAGGGGGTGTTGGTGGAGTGACAGATAATGACTGCTGACATTCAGAGTAGGTTCATGCCACTGTCATCTTACTGGGTTAGTGCCCCTACCGGACAAATTGCTGCACTGCTGTGACATACACACGAAGCCACTGTTGTATCTACAATGAGGATGGCAGCAAGCTGAACTTGCACTGAAGATAAAGTTTCACCTTCCTCTGCGGTAACCAAAAATAGCAATAATAACTTCTATTTATACAGCAATTCCAACATAAAACTTCCATTGTGTTTTACAAGAGAATTATAAAACACAGGTAAGCACTGAATCATATTTTGGCTCAGTGGTTAGCCCTGCTGCCTCACAGCACCAAGGACCTGGGTTTGATTCCACCTTCTGGCTGTGTAGAGTTTGCACGTTCTCCCCGTGTCTGCCTGGGTTTCCTCCGGGCGCTTTGGTTTCCTCATCAGTCCAAAGATGGGCAGGTTAGATGGATTGGCCATGCTAAATTTCCCATGGTGTCCAGGGATGTGTGGGTTAGGGAGATTGGGTATGGGGAATACAGAGTTACAAGGATAGGGTGGGGGAATGATTCTGGGTGGGATGCTCTTTGGAGAGTCGGTGTGGACTTGTTGGGCTGGATGGCCTGTTTCCACACTGGAGGGAGTCTACGATAGTCTATTCTGTGATAGTGAGGTGGATGACTAAAAGCTTTTTCAATGAAGTTAACATCTTAATAAAAGATATACCTTAGCTAGAGGGTGGAGAGGTTATAGGGAAGGAAATCCAGAGGGTGGGTCCCTGGTAGCTGAAGGCACACTTACCCAATGACCTCAGGGGTGTTCAAAGGAACAGAATGAGAGCAATATGGAAATCAAAGTCAGGTCTGGAACAGAACACAGGAATAAGGAGAGAATGAGGCCGTGAAAGGCGTTGAAAATAAAGTTGAGAATTTTAAAGTTATGGTTCCAAGGCAGGGTCACTGGACCCTAAATGTTAACTCTGATTTCTCTCCACAGATGCTGCCAGACCTGCTGAGCTTATCCAGCAATTTCTGGTTTTGTTTGTGTTTAAAGTTACAGTGTTACTTAATCATGTACCAGTGTAGGTCAGCGAGGAGCAGGGTAATAGATGGAGGCTGTGAGATGTGAGTATAGGGTTTACAGCAATGTAAGTGTGAGAACGTGTAAGTTATGAGTGTTAGGTATAGGCAGCAATTGTTAGAAATTGAAGGATCTGAAAGTGGCAAATTGATGAGCCTGTGAGGTCAGCTGTGTAGTCGGGTGCGAAAAGACCTTTGAAGGTACACTGGTTAATCTTGACCACTCGTCGAGTCATTAAAGTTTTCTGGCTTTGTATCTGAGTTCTCAGGACTTGAATTACTGGCATTGACCACCATCTGGTTAAGCTGCCTTCATAATGGATATCAGGAGAGTCAGATGGCTCCTTGTGGACAGACCACGCCTCATCCATTCTTCCCCTGCTCCATCCAAAGTAGATTTTGACAACCCTGGAGTACACATTCTTCCCTGTTGCTCCATAATTCATTCTTCTCTCTGTGTAGGCTCTCTTTCCCAAGCACTTACAACACCTCCTCCTGTCTTTAAGTAATCTAGGCTGGTTTTTAAGTGGTTCTAGTGTTGGAGAACTTGGGCTCCTGCTGAAACCAGCAACCACTCAACAGGAAGTTTAGCGCTAACTGCACAGAACAATAATGAAGAGTAACAGTTGGAACGGCTCGGATTTTTTTTTAGAGCAGTTACATTTCCACCCACTGTTTTTTCATTATTTGGATATTTTGAGCCCTTTCTCTATATTTCCACTTCATCTTTTTCTGTAATAATATAGTGTTATATATAAAAAAAGCAGTTGCTTGTAACTTCTAATGAAATTAGAACCATTTAATTGGACCACAGTCAACATGCTCCAATAGCTTAGCTACTCTGGCAACTCATCACTACCATCTCAAGGACAATTAGGAGAGGGCAATAAATGCTAGATCAGACAGCAATGCCTATACCCAGTGAAAGAATTAAAATGAAATAGTGCCAACATTTTATACACTGTACTTCTGGCACTGTCTCAGTTAAGGGTTAAGTCTACTGTCAGAGATTATAGAGAAGATTACACTTTCATTGACTTTCTTAAGTAAGAAGCTATTGAATCCTTCTGTGAAGTATCAAATAATATTTTCTTGTTAGATTTTTCACACATTTATGTTTACATTTAAATGGGATTTATCAAGATTTCAGAGTGAAATATTACACAGTTTGGTATTAAGCTAAAGTGCGCTTGTAAATGGAAGAGACTTAACATTTATATAATTTCACATTTTTCTTCCTCTGTTAGTTAGGATTTTAGTTCAGGTATCGTGAGTCAAATTAAGCACACAGGGAAGATATTTTCCTCAAATTAGATATAAATATGGAAAGATAAACAATTAAGGTGACACAGCATTTGTTTTAAAGCCCCAGTAGATTACAAGAGGAGCAATGATGTGGGCAGCAAAAAATGGCACTCTCCCCTTTGTAGTCTGCTCCTGGTTGCCATCTAATGGCCCAGCTGTGAATTTCACATAAGGACCAGATGAGGCCAAGGTCCAGCTCAACTATCAAATACATGTATCACCATAAACACATAAAAAAGTACCAGAGGACTGGACATTGGCTAAGAAAGTTGTTTAAGAAAGTTTGTAAAGAGAAGCCTGGAAGCTATAAACCTATGAGTCTGACATCGGTGATGGGTAAGTTGTTGGAAGTGATTCTGAAAGATAGGATTTATATACATTGGAAAGGAAAGGAATGATTAGGGATAGTCAGCATGGCTTTGTGTGAGGGAAATCATGTCTCAAAAACTTGGTTGAATATTTTTAATGAAGTAACTAAAAATATTAATGAGGGCAGAGCAATAGACGTTGTTTACTTGGACTTTAGTAAAGTCTTTGACAAGGGTCTGCATGATAAACTAATTAGTAAAGTTAGATCACATGGGATACAGGGTGAGCTTGTCAATTGGATACAAAATTGGCTTAATGGCAGGAGGCAGAGCAAGTTGTTTTTTTTCTGACTGAAGGCCTGTGACCAGCGGCATTCCTCAGAGATTGGTGTTGGGTTGACTGTTGTTTGTCAATTATGTAAATGATTTGGATGAGAATATATAAGGCATGGTTAGTAAGTTTGGAGATGACACCAAAATTGGTGGTACAGTGGACAGTGAAGAAGATTATCTCAGATTATAAAGAGATCTTGATCAATGGGCTGAGGGGTGGCAGATGGAGTTTAATTTGGATAAACGTGAGGTATTGCATTTTGGTAAAACAAGCAAGGACATGACTTGTGCAATTAATGTTAGGACCCTGGGTGATGTTGCAGAATAGTGACCTAGGAGTTTAGGTGCATAGTTCATTAAAATTTGTGTCACAGGTAGACAGGGTGGTTAAGAAGGCATTTTGCATGCTTGCTCAGACGTTTGAGTATAGAAGTTGGGACGTCATATTGAGGTTGTACAGGACATTAGTGAGGCTTCTTCTGGAGTACTGTGTGTAGTTCTAGTCACCCTACTGTAGAAAGGATATTATTAAATTGGAGAGGGTTCAGAAAAGATTTAACAGGATGTTGCTGGGAATGGAGGGTTTGAGATATAAAAGAGGACTGGAAACACTGGGACTTTTTCTTCCAGTAAAGCATAGGAAGTTGAGGGGTGACCTATTGAAGTTTATAAAATAATGAGAGGCATAGATAAGATGAATAACAAGGGTTTTATTTCTAGGGTGAAGAGTTCAAAACTAGGGGGCATTTTTTAAGGTGAGAGAAGAAAGTTTTAGAATGGACAGGTGGGGGGGTGACCTTTTTTTAACACACAGCATGGTTCGTGTTTAGAATGAACTGCCAGAGAGAGTGGTAGATACAGGTAGAGTTACAATGTTTAAAAGACGTTTGGATAAGTTCATGAATAGGAATAGTTTGGAGGGATATAGACCAAGTGCAGGCAGGTGAGATTAGTTTAGTTTGGGAATGTGGTTGGAATGGACTGGTTGGACCAAAGGCTCTGTTTTCATGTTGTATGATTCTATGACTCTATAACTAAGAGTTAATCTTTCTGCCCCCTTTCACAAGGTCACAAAGCTGGTTCACTGTGTAAAACCATCAATTTGATGAGCAAAAATGATACTGAAGTCAATGGAACAGCAAATGGATACCAGGTTATTGCCCTGGTACTCCCGGCTTCCATCCTTGCCTAGATTCATAAATGAGGAAATGGAAAACTTGAGTCAGGTACTGCAGGGTTGCCAGCAATGAGGAACATTCAAATCACGGAGATTTATAGCTTAAATTAGACATAGATAGTTGAAGTAAAATACAAAATGAAAATGGTTTAAAATTTTCATTTCATAATCACTGAAAGTAGCAAAATTTAAAGGGTGTATTTTTTAATCCAAATTTTAACATGAGGCCAACACATGTTAATGAATTCCATAATGTAGTGTGTGTGTGTGACACTGAAATCACAGATGTTGGGTGGTATCTGCTATTGCTGCTACTATACAGCATGAAGATGAACGGGACTAAACTGGCAAATGCAAGCTGTGTGGAAGGGGACAGTGATATTAAATGACATATTAAATGACATCTCCAAATCAGATATTCTCTCTTTCCATGTCCTGTAGATAGCCTTTTACTGCCAATCACAGTAAGGTAGATCTCACTATCAATAAGCCATCAGTTTGTGCCCAATTGATACAGGTGTGGATCCTGATGTTTCTCCTCACTGGGATGATATCTCAGTACAGCCACATTGGTGTATGTATCAGAAAATCCATACTCATAAGCATGACAATAACATGACAATAACATGCACTAATTAAATACCAGGCTACACCTACTAAAGTTAGCTGCCTTGTTTGGGAATGCATTGCTGAGCTAATTCTGACGTGGTAAAGATAGAAGAATATTTGGAGAGAAGAGAGCATGCTGTCTTCCCACATTGCTTGGAAAGTCTTGGTAGATGAATTGGAAATAACAAGTGATGCCCTATATTTGCAGAAGGAGAGAAGGCATCCAGTGATATGGGAAAACGTCACTTTGAATAGATGGCCACAAAGGATATTGACCTAGATGCAATGTTGTAAAAAATTGAAATACTCCACATGATTGTTCAAGGTTGGTAAACCATCTTCAAATGCCATTGCCTTAGAAAGAGCACCATTGGCTTCAGCTATTCCTCACATCTCCACAACCTCATCACTGACTAACTGTCAAACATTATCAATCAGGACTCATTACCATCACTTTCCCATCATCCACTTAATGTCAGAATATCATTATGAGTTTCTCACATGTCTAGACAGATGAGAGCTGAATACAAGGTGAGTCCAATGTATTAATATTTATTGTTTACTGACGATATACATAAGCATAAATAGGACTTCACTTCTACCATCAGGTCTCAGAGCCATGTGAACTCTCTTATCATGAGATAGATCCTTCTGGACATGCTCAGCAGCTATTACTAGAACGTTGATAGAGTTAACCCTTTTCACATAGTTACAAACCTCTCGTCCAACATCTCCAAGATTGGAACTTCTGTCAGATTTTCAGTCATGATATCAGAATCACACAAACATACTGCACTGACATACCCCTCTCTTTGAAAAGAAGGTGGCACAGCACTGACTGGAAATAGAATGCAGACAATAATCAGAGTTGGAGCAGGCCTGGCTGCACAGTCTATCCTCCCAGTGATGGGGCTGAACCTATTATATTGATGGTATCCACATACCAAATGGTCCTTTTTACATCTGACCTTCTTTATTCTTTCATCTCTTCTTGTTTACAAGCTACAGTTGGTAGAAGAATGAACATTTTATTTCACCCCTGCCCCCTTCCCACAACATTGTCCTGTGTCCTTCTCCTCTCAGCCAAAGTACCATCAACTGGTTAAACAACAAGAAGTCAGCGACAATGAAAGTGCTGGTTTCATTTCTTTTCATATTCAGTCACCAAGTGGTGAAACGGAAACATGGTGGTAATACCATCAGACTCATAAGTCACAGATTCAGGTTAATGTTCTGTCTGCTTGGATTCAAATCTGACAATAACAGCTGATGGAATGTAAACTCGATCAATGAAATCTAGAATTGAAAGCTCGTCTCATTACCGCTGACTGTGAAACTATCATTTTTCAAAAACTCGCCCGATTCTCCAATCAATGTTGTTTAGGGAAACAGATTTGCCACATTTGGGCTACATGTGACTCCAGACCCATAACAATGTGATTAATGCTCAACCACCCTTTGAAATGGCTGTACAAGTCACTCAGGTCAGAGGTTAGAGATGGGGAACAGACATCCATTTCCCATGAGAGAGTATCCAAACATAGAAACTGACACAGGACACCTCTTAATGGATTGGTTCCAGTGAGATCCACATGAAACAGATATATATTACACTCAGTCAAGGATTGCATAGATGACAGCTCATTGGATGGGGAGGTTGCCTGCAGGGTTTTCTGCACAGATCTTTGGTGAGAGCTTCAATTGAGAGCTTCAGAGGACTTGTGGGGTTATGCTCCAAAATGCTTGGTGCATTGGCTGTACTTCAGAAATCTGTTGTTTATGCCTTGCGAAGTGATTGGCCAACCTGTACATCACAGAAATGGTGGCCAACTGAAGCTGGATCCATCATGCATGAAGAATAATCAAGGTTTCCATAGGGTTACACAGCCAGTCTGAAGCTCCATGGGGCCTATCAGCCAATGTATTGACTTCCCTTTTCTGAAGCCTCTATCACACAGAAGACGTTGGACATCTGGGCAGAAGGAAAAAGAACACAGACAATTATTAAAGAATATGGGGTTTCCCAGACAAGACAGTGAAGAGGAGGCATTTCTTTTTACAGAGGGTCATGAATATTTTTGAATTCTTTATCCCAGAAAACTGTGAAAGCTGAGTCACTGAATATAAATGGAACTGCGTGAAACAGATCCATTGAACTGTGGGGGAATCAAGGGCTATAGGCTATGGGTGTCACTGGCTGGGTCAGCATTATTGCCCTAGTTGCCCTTGAAAGGTGATGTTGAACATTCTTTTTGTACCACTAGGTTTATCTGTCAGCTGGCCCAGGTTCACATTGTTGTTGCTTTCCGTGATAAGACAGTGCAATCTGAAACACCATCTTTTTCAGCCAAACAGGCAGCAGAGTAGCTCAGTGGTTAGCACTGCCGCCTCACAGCACCAGGGACCTCGGGTACAATTCAAGCCTTGGGTGACCATCTGTGTGGAGTTTGCACATTCTCCCCATGTTTGCGTGGGTTTCCTCAGGTGCTCTGGTTTCCTCTCAATGTCCAAAAGTGTGTAGGTTAGGTGAATTGGCCATGCTAAATTGTCCATAGACTCCAGGGATATGCAGGTTAGGTGGATGAGCCATGGGAAATGCAGAGTTACAGTGATAGATAAGAGGGTGTAGGTCTGGGCGGAATGCTCTTTAGAGGGTCAGTGTGGACTCAATGGATCAAATGGCCTGCTTCCACACTGTAAGGATTCTAAAAGCTACTCAACCTTGTCAGCCAAGGTGGTCTGCCTGCCACTGATATAGCAGCGTGAAGTTGTACCAGGACAGGCAAAGGTTATGTGGAAGTCAGCCACTAAGGCAATGCTCAAAGATGATTAGTTTGTCTTTTTTTGCAACATGGTCTGACTCCATTAATAAATTTGGATGGGAATGTTTATTTTGAATCGGTTCTTATTTTTGCCTAGTGACCCCAGGGACCAATGAGTTAGTCAGAGCTATGTCTTATTGCAAGGGGATAGTTCTCCAGGATACTACTGTGAGATCACACCTACAGTACTGCATATAGTACTGGTCACTATTCTTACTGAAAGATGTTAATGTAGTTGAAGCAGTTCAGGGAAGGTTAACTTGATTAATACCTTGAATGAGTGGATTGTCTTATGAGGAAAATCTAGCGAGGTTAGGCCTATATCCTCGGGTCTTTAAAAGGTTCAGAGGTGATTTAATTAGAACAGATAAAATCCTGAGGGAACTTGACCAGGTAGATGTAGAGAGTATGTTCCCTCCTGTGGGAGAATGTACAGTTGGGAGTCATATGTTAAAAATAAGGTGTTGTACATTTAAGACAGAGATGAGATTTTTTTTCTGAGGTTTGTGGGTCTTAGAATCCCCTTTCTTAAAAGGTAATGGATATAGAAACTTTAAACATTTTTTAAGGCAAATATAGATAGATTCTGGATTAGAGAGGGGATTCTGGTGGGGGTGGGGGTGGGGTGGGAGGATTGTAGACTTGATGTTAAATACAGATCAGCCATGAATGGTAGAGCAAGTTTTAAGGGCCAAATAGTCTACACTTGTTCCTTTTCCATATGTTTCTGGTTATGCCTGTGAAACAAATGTGAGGTTGACTGATTTCTGAACCATTTTGTTGGTGGAAGAGTGAAATTCTAACCTTTTCTTGCTACAACCGTCACACAAAATTGAATGAAATTATGATTTTAGAAATGCATCAGTAAGTCTTCTCTCAAATTCCATATGTTTAGCAAAAAGCAGCTTTTCACAGAACAGGAAGTTGGAAAAATATATTCAACAAACACAGCGGCAAAACCTAGAATTTGACCCATTACTGCATTTTCCTGGTGCCATTTACTACATACATGCCGAGGTATGGAAAGCTAAATACAATGCGGACCTCATTTCAAAGGGATTTAATGTTATGAATGTGCAGCTGGTGTGTAATGCCCAAAATGTCATTGCACATGTTTATGCCAATTACCTAGGCTCTTAGTTGACTCCTCATTCTGCTTCAGTCATCCATGACCTGATTATTTGAGGAAGATGTGGCAGACTGCAGGGTTGCCTGCTGGGCTACCATGGGTAAGCACTCAATGCAAGGCTCATTACTCTCTTAATTAATTCCTCTGGTTCTTTCAAGCACAGATATCATTAAGCATATAAAACCTATTCATGCAGTAAAGGAACACAGATCTATCATGATCAAGGTAAGCTTCTGATCCTGTGTGTTTTAATACAGGAATTCAGAAATTTAGGACCAAAGTGGAATCCTGTGGCAAGACATGGATGAAATATGGAGAAAATGAGCTGACAGTTAGGTTCCAGGCTTTGATGTTAAAACTCTTTTGCTTACTGCAGGAAGAAGGGGCATGGAGGATTTTGGACTTAGGAAAGATTGATTATATTAGATTCCCTATAGTGTGGATACAGGCCCTTTGGCCCAACAAGTCCGCACTGATCCTCCAAAGAGTAACCCACCCAGACTCATTCCCCTACCCTATATTTACCCCTGACTAATGCACCTAATACTATGGGCAATTTAGCATGGCCAATCCACCTAACCTGCACACCTCTGGACTGTGATAGGAGACCAGAGCACCTGGAGGAAGCCCACGCAGACACGGGGAGAATGTGCAAACTCTACATAGACAGTGACCCAAAGCTGGAATTGAACCTGGGTCCCTGGCACTGTGAGGCTGCAGTGTTAACCACTGAGCCACCCCAAAATTGACTGAGTTAGCGTAATGAGGATGTTATCATTTCAATGTGACCAAAGAGCTTCAGATGATGTATTGGAGCTTTGAAACAACAGGGAAGAATGCAATATGTTCTTTGGTATTCACTGGAGAGGATCTGCAAAAATATTTGTTCGTAATTTGTCCATGAATTGTTCAAAGCAGAATTTGTACACTTGAGTGATAGATGAGAAATTACCTATGTTGCCAAGTAAATGAGAGACAACTTAATCCAATCATGCATTTTGGAACATTCAGAACAAAACTGCTCGGGGCCTCAAAGAATTCTTTGTGAAAGTGTTCACATCCAACACTGATATTAATCTTGCCCATATTCTTAATAATCAACTTTGCACAATTGCAAGAAATTCTATAATTGCACCTGTAATGTAAAAATGTATTCCTGGGGATAGCCAAACAAATTCTTTGTGCATTCTTTACATTTAAACAATGCTTAGGTGATTTTGTTTTCAATATCAGTATTAAAATTAAAATGTAAGTTAGATCTATTGAATATTTTGTATTCTGGGCATATACTCATAATGATTTATAGGCATATTTTATTGCCTATGCTAATGTTAGCAAAAATACATAGGTGAATGCAAAATAGTGCAGTGTCATTCTTGATGAGTGTCCCCAGGTTTTCAGAAAATTCTCTATGTATACAAGCAAATAGTGAGAAAAGCCCATTTTTGCTTGTTTAGATCATTAATAATATGGTAGCATATGCATTCTGCAATTACAGACTGCTTTACTTTGGAGAAACTAGAGCAATGAACTTGAGAAATTTTGATGGGGACCAAAATCAACAAGGGGCCTAGGACTAGAAGGGCCTTAACAGGACAGTCAACCATCTACTAAGAATCTCAATAGTAGCATAAACACCACCACAGGCCTGCCTTTTAGTGCCAGACCATCACCACAACAGTTAGCCACTTTGGCTTTTGGATGTCTGAATGTTGTGACATTTGTCACTTACAGACGATATCTCCTCATGATGGCCACTGCTACTTGTGACAAAATAATAATGAACATCTCTGATTCCCTCCAACTATTGTCAGGAAACTTGAAACTATGAATGCAAATCAGAATTCAAACCCCAAAGTAAGGTAAGGATGTCTTTTCAAACAGGCATCCTCTTATTATATCAGGCCCACTATATAATTATGTTCCTAAAGAAAATACTGAAAAATGAAGATAACCTGTTGACCTCTCATCCATCTTCAGCATTGGTCTTCATCATCCCCCAGATATTGGTGTCCTGCCCTGTTATTCCAAATATTGTCAGAATCTATTCCCCCAGAGTGCGCGCGTGTGTGTGTGGGTGAGAGAGAGAGACTGTGTTGGCAGACATTCAATTAATGTTGTTATGGTCAAAGTGAAAATGGATTAGCAATATTCGATTTTTATATCTTGACATTAAGACCAGAAACTTTCATCGGCAAAAATGGTTCTAAAAAGGACCCTGCTGACTTTATTGCCTGATCAGTTAGAATAACTTACATGAAATTTACAGAACAAAAGATTGTCTCAGAATTACCATTTTAATCAATAAGCACTGAAACTCAGTGAAGCATCAAAAACTTGGCATTTTGCTTTACTCATACTTGCTTCATAACTTGTAACACATATTGAAGATGAAAGGTTACCTCTCAAATATACAGTTTGGAAAAAGACAATGGAGCTTCTCAGGGAAAATATGACTAAACCATATTGAGCAACAAAGGGAGAGAAAGATTCATAGACTGAATACAGCAAGAACAAAGGAATCATAAAAACCCTACAGTGTAGAAGGAGGCCATTTGGTCCACATTGACCTTCCAAAGAGAATCCCACCTACACCCAGCCCCTTACCCATATCCCGTAACCATATTCCCCATGGCTAATCCATTCAGCCTACACATCTCTGAATAATTTCAAGATGGCCAATTCACCCAACATGCACATCCTTGGACTGTGGAAGGAATCAGGAGCATGCAGAGAACAGACACAGGGATAGCTATGTGTTAAAAGGGACAAAAAAGATATTTGCTGTAACTACCTGAGAAGGGCTATAAAAAGAGGGGAGCCATGATCCCTCCGCACCTGGTCCTGACAATACCTGAGAAGTTGGTGCTCAGATGAGTGCTGTTTTCTGACTGAGCTGGTTTTGTTTGGGTTCACTCAGATCCTCAGATTCAGCAAGTCCCACTGTACACTGAGAAGAGACAGAACATCAGGAACACACACACATGGCCAACCACTAGAGTATTGCACGGCCATGCATGAAGTCTCATTGACTTGTGTGCCATCTGTATGTTCATGCAAGACAACATACAAATCAAAACATATTTCATCCATATGGCTGATACCAATAGTTTCTGGTTCCAGTCCAATTTTCACAGCTCAAAATACTTTAAGGCTCTACATTCTTAATAAATCAATGTGATGTTCCATATCAGGATTTTATCATGTCCTGTATCACATTTTTTTTCCTTTAAACAGAAGAGGAATAGGAGACTGAAATATGGTTAACCACTTCCTTCCTTTGGTAAATTATCTATCCAATTATGGTATACACAAGTTCTGTAGTCCTGTTATTTTCACTTCTACTCTCTTATTGGCTGTAATCAAGCTGAATTTTATATGTCATTGCATTTCTTTAACAGTGATTTCTTTCCTTCATTTTCCTCTATACCTAGACTCTGTGGAGTCATTTTCTGCATTGTCAGCCATGTTTTAAGTTGTAAAGAACAGCGTTACGTTTTCAGTAAGATATTGCCACATTCAATTTTTCTGTTGGCTATTAAACAGAATTTTCCTCCCTGGATCTCCTGCTAGTTATCTTGAATAGAATGAAATGCCATTTGCAAGGCTTGCTTAGCAAATGTGGATAGGGCTGACTTTTAAGAGAGGCATAGGACCCTGACATAAACAAGTAGCATTCCTACAGTCAGCTTCCTAAATGACTGCATGTGGATCCATGTCCAACAAACAATGGAGACGAGGCCAAAACATCTTCTGATGCTTCCTCAATGATCTTCCCTCCATTGCAAAGTCAGAGATGGGGATTTCGCTGATGATTGCACACAAGTCTGCACCATTCAGGTCTTTTCAGATACTGAAGCGGTCCATGCAGCTAGACCTTGACAAGCTTAACCTGATAAGTGGCATTCCAATCAGAGACTGACCATCTTCAACAAGAGAAAATCTTTAACCTTAACCTATAAATGTTCCATTCTGGGAGATGCCACTGGCCAGAAAGTTAACTGGATTCACCACATAATTATAGTAGCTACAAAGGCAGATCAGAGGCTGAGGAGTTTGCAGCATGTAACTCTCCTCCTGACTCCCAAACCCTGTTCATTATCTACACGTTAGGTAGAGAATTCACAATTGAACATGACCTCATCCAAAATTGATATCTGCTCACATTTACGATCAAGTGGCAGTCGCTGCTGAATGATTAAAGCCATTCCAATCTGATCCTTCTCTTCCTAACCCTACAACCTTAAGACCAACCTCAGACTTTACATCTGAGACCCTGATTCAAGTCAACTAATTTAAGATGGACCTTCAAGTGAATTTTCTTGGCTTGAATAAAACCATTCGTGCAACTCAGTGGAGTGCATTGAAAAAAATTGCCTCTGGTCTTGCTGATTGTTGGTACTAAACTAAAACACTATTTTCTCTATCATCTCTGATTATTGAGAGCATATATAGCAGTCAGTTGTGACTCAGAAACTACATTAGCAATCTAACACATCTTTCACTGTGAAGTTTATTTAAAGGCACTAAATACAAGATATTCTATCTTGATAGGCTGTGAAATTAGTTGAAATTTATAGTATTCAATTAACTATTTTTACAAACGACTGGAAATAATTGTTGAATCATACTTGTTTCCTCATGTGCTTGATTTGCAGACTATTAAGCAGATGTGAAGTCATATTTGATGCATCTTTCATCATTTGGGGAGTCACAGAACTGCTCCAGAAAAATCAATATAGGTTGAAAATATTTAGATTTCTCTTTTCAACTGAACAAACTATTGATAAAAAAATTTACTGCTATCACTACATTATTTTCTCTCAAACTTGCCATCAGCCCCAATACTTTATGTGATTTCATCACCTTCTCTTTGACAACATGTTCATTGACCTAAATGGACTGCCGGTTAAGAGTAGTGTTTGGAATCAGGGCTCGGTGGATCGCAATGAATGGAGTTGCTAACCAGAACGAATCAGGGAGTCCTTGCTGACAGATATAAACAGGAAATTCAGAAGGTCTTCTCATTCTGGCTTTGAGCTGTTTGGTCAGAGCCAATGGACAGTGCACATGCAAATAAAGGGTGATTTGGTGACGGTTGACCAGCCTCTGTACAGTTATTCCATTAATCAACATCCCTATTTTTTAAATTGTCAACCTTGATATTAAAACTCTCTAGGGGTTCACACCTCCCTACCTGCTACAGACCCCACAATGCTTTGCAATACCTGCACTGGTATTTTCAACTTTCCTGATTTTAGTTATTCCATCATGAGGTGACCACATCTCTGGCTTTCATAGCTGTATGCTTTGGGAATTCCCTTAAAGGTCCTTGACTCTCTGTCTACATGTTTTAATTTGAGACATTACTTAACATAGAAGTAGAAGCAGGACTCAGCGATTCAGTCCTTCAAGCTTGCTCTATTATTCAATAGCTGGTCCTCTATCCTAATGCCATATTCCCACTTTCTCCCCATATTGCTTAATACCTTTAATATTTAAAACAATGTCTCTTGCTTCTTGAGTATATTCAGTGAGTCAGCCTCCATAACCTTCCGTGGTAGAGAATTCCACAAGTTCACTATCCTTTGAATGAAAAACCTTTTCTTCATCTAAGTCTATATCCCATATCCTGAGACTGTGAGCCCTGGTTCTTGACTCCCTAACCAGAACAAATATCCTTCCTGCATCAAGCCTATCCAGCCCTGTTAGAATTTTACATTTCAATTATACCCCCTCTTATCTTTTTAAGCTCTAATGAATACAGACCCACTTGAACCAATCTTTCTTCATAGGACAATGATTTGGATGCAAGCTTAAGAGGCATAGTTATTAATCGAAGGTGTAGTGGACAGTGAAGAAGATTACCTCAGATTACAACGGGATCTTGATCAGGTGGCAGATGGGCTTTCATAGGACAATGATTTGGATGCAAGCTTAAGAGGCATAGTTATTATCGGAGGTGTAGTGGACAGTGAAGAAGATTACCTCAGATTACAACGGGATCTTGATCAGGTGGCAGATGGGCTGAGAAGTGGCAGATGGAGTTTAATTTAGATAAATGCGAGGTGCTGCATTTTGGGAAAGCAGAAACTTGAAAGGGTTCAGAAAAGATTTATAAGGATGATGCCAGGGTTGGAGGATTTGAGTTTTATGGAGATGTTGAATAGGCTGGGGCTAGTGTAGATCAATACTATATGTTATATTAGTATGTAAATAAAAAGCTTATTTTAAAATGGACCCAGGCTACTGCAGAATCATTTAAGAGGAACATAGAAATATAGGAATTAACAGCAGGATTAGGCAATTCAACCCTTTGAGCCTGCTGCACCATTTTAAATGATAATGGCTGAGCTTATCCTGGTCTCAGTTCCACTTTCCTGTCTGCACACCTTAGCCCTTTATCATCTTCCTTAATCATCTTTATTAGCTTTCCATCAAAAACCTTCCTATTTCTTTCTTGAATTTCTTGATTGATTCTGCCTGGGGCAGTGAGTTCCACAGATTCACAACCCTCTGAGAGAAGTAGTTTCTCCTCAGCTCAGTTCTGAACCTACCTCTTCTCATCCTGTATCTTTTGTCTGAGACTGTTCCACAAGGGGGAACATCATTTTTATTTAAAATCACTCATGGAATATGGATTCCACTGGCTGTACAGTATTTTTTGTCAAAGTTAGAGTAGTGCTAGAAAAGCACAGCAGGTCAGTCAGCATCCGAGGAGCAGGATAATCGATGTTTCGGACCAAAGCCCTTTATCAGGGTTTGGCCCGAAACAATGATTTTCCTGCTCCTCGGATGCTGCCTGACCTGCTGTGCTTTTCTAGCACCGTTCTAACATTGACTCTAATTTCCAGCATCTACAGTACCCATTCTCATCCAGTATACATTGCCCATCTCTAGCTGCTCTTGAACTGGGTACAATTCACAGGGCAATTGAGAATCAACAACATTGCTATGGCTCTGGAGTCAAAAGTAGGCCAGGCCAAGTAACTCTGGCAGATTTCCCTCCCTGAAGGGCTTTAGTTGGACTTTTCTGACAACTGACGATGGTTTCAAGCCTTCAGGAGAGTCTTAATTCCAGACTTTTAAAAAATTAAATTCAAATTCCACAATTTGACATGGTGGGATTCAAACCACATCCCCAGAATGTTAGCTGAGTTTCTGGATTAATAGTCTAGCAGTAATGCCACAAGGCCACCACTTCACCAGAATCTGTTCAATGTCAACTTTGTCAATCCTCTTTAGCATTTTATATCCCTCAATCAGATCCCCCCCTCATTCGTCTGAATTCCAGTGAGTCCAAGCCCAAGCTATTCAACCGCTCCTTGTATGACAGCCCTTTCATCCCTGGAATCAATCTAGTGAATCACCTCTGAACTATCTCCAGTGCCACCACATCCTTTGTCAGGTAAGGAGACCAAAGCTAGACACAATACTCCAGGTGGGGCCTCCCCACCACCTTATATAATTGTAATAACACTTGCTCATATTATAATCCAGTCCTTTTGCAATAAAAGCCAAGATTCAATTTGGCTTTCGTATTATACACTGTACCTGCAATAAAATCTCATTCTAATCCAAAAACAAAACGGTTTCCACATCCAAAAAGTCTTAGTTAGGTGTTAGTCCAGCATGCTTTCTAACCATTGTAATGTCCTTCATGTTGGACCATTGAAGAAAACTAGAGCTGAGATTGAGCATCAGCAGAATGAAACAGATTGCAAACCTATTTAAATATATTGAGCTGTGTCTTTCAACACACGTCATTAAATGGGTCATATTTTTAAAGCAAAAATGATCAAATATAATTGCAAACGAGTGGAATTTGATGAGTTTAAATGGAGTCCTTGCTATGATTTTTAATTGCCCCCCAAAACACATTTTCAAATGTACATTATTCTTTGGGTACCAGTGATAATTCCATCATCCAGGAACATGATAATTAACTGCAGTGAAAATTAAGTTAGTTAACACTCAACAGTTTGAGGTGCAAAGTGTGTTTCAGAACACATCTAAAAGTATGCAAGAAAATCACAAATGAGACCAGCCCATAAACAACCAGAATTCTTTGACAGATAGAATCCCATATTCCATAAGAGCAGAGTGAAACATTCATACAAATTAAGACGTGTTGGATGGTTGTGGATCTATATGAGGGAAATATATTAATGTTCCACTGGGGCTTTTACAGAGTTCCCTGATGTTTGGTAATTTACAAGCAATTTAAAGAAGTGAATTGCTTCTTCAGATGCAGTTATAAATGCACTATGAAGTAGTGACTGGAATTTTAACAAACGTATGCTATGTTCTACTAATGGCACAACACATATTGGAATACAGTTCTGCAACTGCTATCAGCTCCATTCTCCCATTCTGAGTCCTGAGGACAGCCGTTGGACTTAAATTGTTCCTGTGGCTGCATTCTTCAGACTCAGGTCAGACCAGAGATCAAGCTGAAGTATTTTCATGGACCTGCCTACTTCCCATCCCCAAGTTCATCAGGGCCAGAACCATTTGCTTTCAGGTCTAGTCCTCCTTACCACTGCTAATGGGTCAATGCCTCTTTATTTTTTTATTTATTCCATGAAGATAATGCTTAACATTTTTGACTTTGTTTCTTTTAATACTTTGCACCTAAGTGTTTTGTACCTAGGTACCTTTGTACCCAAGATGGAAGCATGTATGGCAACATTGTACACTTGCACTGTACTCCTGTGCTTGAGTACAAGTGACAATAAAATCTAAATCTAAATGTAACCATTCTGTCAGTCGTGTCTGAACTCTAGCTTCCTTGACATTGCTGCCTACCCACAATTCCAAACCCCTGTGGTCCTCTTCTTCAGATGCATCCAATATTGTGGGCGGCACGGTGGCACAGTGGTTAGCACTGCTGCCTCACAGCGCCTGAGACCCAGGTTCAATTCCTGCCTCAGGCAACTGACTGTGTGGAGTTTGCATGTTCTCTGCGTGGGTTTCCTCCGGGTGCTCCGGTTTCCTCCTACAGTCCAAAGATGTGCAGGTCAAGTGAATTGACCATGCTAAATTGCCCGTAGTGTTAGGTAAGGGGTAAATGTAGGGGTATGGGTGGGTTGCGCTTCGGTGGGTCGGTATGGACTTGTTGGGCCGAAGGGCCTGTTTCCACACTGTAATGTAATCTAAAATGTAATCCCCAGTCTCTTGAATGCTCCAAGGCTTCAGATCTCTCCGTTCAACACTGGGCGATCCCATTGACGGTAATCTTATACAATGACGTTTTCACTTTTATTTTGCTGGTGAATAATACATAGCTTTAACCACTCTTTAGAGAGGACAGCAATTCCTAGCAGTAACATCTGGTATATATTTCAAAAATAATTTTCCAATGTGAAGAAGAAACAGCCATATTTTAAAAGCATTGAACACATATTTTGTTGCAATATTTCCTCAACAAAGTGAGAACATTTTTTTCATACCTGTCAAAGTATGAAAAATGAAATACATTTCAGTATCACAGTTGGGTTTCACTGGGATCAGGCAATTCTAGCAGGTCCACAGCATGCCGTTCACAATGCAAAAGAGCAAATCACACAAGACTTTTCAACAAATGCAAATTCACTTGACATAATTGAAATGCAACGCTAGATTTGAATGTGAAAATCTTGCATATTTATTAAACCCAACAATGTTTTTCTGCATAATTTTATTAGTTTATTGACAAACTTTTATTCCCGGCCTCAGCGTGCATTCGCCTCCTGGCCTCCATTTGAAGCTCAGTGCATTCTGGGTTGGAAGGACTGTTATTCTGAACTGTCATCTCTCTATTTTTCTAATTTATTGCTGAAATTTTATTTCTTTAACTTTCTAACTCTTTTCCCCAAGAATTTGTACTGAAGAATCTGTATCTACGTACCCGAGATGGTGCCGTAAGTGGCGACCTGTAAACTTTTTACTGTACTCATGTGAGTACGTGTGACAATAAAGCTAATTCTTGTAAGTCACTTCTTTCTTTATTTGGTTGAACTGATATTTAGCAATGCACAAGACATTAATCGGGGTCATGCGTTCATCATTGGAGTAATGATGAACCAATGCTAAGTTTGGTTCTGCATCTCAGTATTTCTTGTTGTCTCCTGTCCGCTAATTGTTGTTAGCTATCTTCCAACTGTCGGGATGCTTTAGCAAACTCCAATGGGAATTGGATGATTCTCTTGGCTCCCAGGTGGGGAGAACAAAAATCAGCCAATGTTACCATGGTTACACGCTATCTACTGTCCCTGATGGAAAGCATGAACATATGATTTAGGAGCAGGAGTAGGCCATTGACCTCTGTGAATGAACTATTTCTTGCAGTGTTCAATGGTGTCATGTTGGGCTTAAGAATGTTAAGAGTTAATCATTAAGTGAGAATTGCTCATGCCAATGAGCAATTGAAGCAAAGTGGAAAAATACGTAAAAATAAGCCTGGTGCAAAAGAACAAATGAAGTACATTACAGTATCGCAGTGGGGATTCACAGGCACCAGGCAATTCTTGAAGGTCCCACATTGACTGGAAGGTAACTGCATATCTTGATTGTCTGTAGAAACCAATTTTTTAATCTAGTTAACATGGAGCCACCTGCAGCGGTTTACAACTCATTTTCTACATGTCTACAAAAGCACTGAAAGTATGACACAATGGACATTCAGCACACAACCTTAAATTCAGAATAGTAATAATATCAGGGATGTATACAAAAAAAATGATTCATTTGTGGGATGTGGGCATTGCTAGCTGGGCCAGCATTTATTGCCCATCCCTAGTTGCCTTGAGAAGGTGGTGGTGATCTTCCTTCTTGAAACACTGCAGTCCACCTGCTGTGGGTTGACCCACAATGCCATTTGGGAGGGAATTCCAGGATTTTGATTTGGCAATGGTGAAGGAACGGTGATATATTTCCAAGTCAGGATGGTAAGTAGCTTGGAGGGGCAACTGAAGGTGGTGGTGTTCCCATGTAACTGCTGCCCTTGTCTTTCTAGATGGAAGCGGTCATGGGTTTGGAAGGTGCTGTCTCAGGATCTTTGGTGAGTTTCTACAGTATATCTTGTAGATAGTACACACTACTGCCACTGAACATTGGTGATGGAGGGAGTGGATGTTTGTGGATGCTTTGTCCTGGATAGTGTCAAGCTGCTTGAGTGTTGTTGGGGCTGCATCCATCCAGGTAAGTGAGGAGTATTCCATCACACTCCTGACTTGCGCCTTGTAAATGGTGGATAGGCTTTGAGAAGTCAGATGAGTTACTTGCTGCAGTATTCCTAACCTCTGACCTGCTCTTGTCACCACTGTGTTTATATGGTGAGTCCAGTTGAGTTTCTGGTCAATGATAAGCCCCCAGGATGTTGATAGTGGGGGATTTAGTGATGGTAACACCATTGAATGTCAAAGGGTAGTGGTTAGATTATCCCTTACTGATGATGGTCATAGCCTGGCAAATGTGTGGCGTGACTTGCCACTTGTCAGTCTGAATATTGTAGCATTTGGAAATGGACTGCATCCATGTCTGACAAGTCACAAATGGTGTTGAACATTGTGCAATCATTGGCAAATGTTCCCATTTCTGACCTTACCTTGCATCACTCATTGGACTTTTCGCCATCGGATTAGGGTCCGCGAGACTGGTGCCACAGAGTCTGAGATAGAGCTCTTGGTGCCACTGTCCCCAATGGACAGAAGGCAGTGTGAGACTCTCTTGTTTGTCCATATACATGTATTATGTACTTTAAGCTAATAGGTTTACTCATTAGTTTGTATTTTACTCTGATATATGTTAAGAAGATTAAGCTAATAAAATTGCTTCATATTAAAGTGCACGTCTTCTTGTACTAATTTTGATCAGAACTTAAAGAAACCAATAGGTACTTTCAGCCTAACAAGGCAAATAGTCATATTGATTAGATTACTTACAGTGTAGAAACAGGCCCTTCGGCCCAACAAGTCCACACCGACCCTCCGAAAAGTAACCCATCCAGACCCATTTCCTTACACTTAGTCCTGAATAATGCACTTAACACTATGGACAATTTAGCATGGCCAATCCACCTGACCTGGACATCTTTGGATTGTGGGAGGAAACCCACACAGACATGGGAAGAATGTGCAAACTCCACATAGTCATCTGAGACCGGAATCAAACCTGGATCCCTGGCACTGTGAGGCAGCAGTGCTAACCACTGAGCCACTGTGCCACCCATCCAAACCCAAACCCGTTCACTGGCCAACTGATGTTTGACTGAGTATTCTGATTCATTGATTGTGATTGCATAAACCCAAGAGATTGACTCCAGAGAATTCCAGACAGAACCTGGAATGTAGGAAAGCAATGTGCATTGGAACTGTTCTTAGTTCTGATATGTTTTAAATAGCAGCTAGAAACTACAGATATCTCCTGCATTGTTCCAAGACATTTAAGATATATAGCTGTTATAATGAGAAGGCCAGGGTACCAGCCACTTCTAGGTTAAAGTGCTGAACCAATCTATCTTCCTGCACCAGTTTAGGGGTTATCTGGTACCCTGTGTTGAAGAGTGGAGCACAAATAAATCTCAGCATAAAACAGACTATTGTCTGAGACAACAATGCAGTTTATTATATTTCAGTAACCACATGCAGCTTATCTGATTTCTTCAGCATATTATTGATTACTAATAAATGGTAGGTAAGACATGTACAGCTCAGGAGGAAACTGTGCCAGACTTCAATTACTGTCAGTCCTAATTTCCCAATATTCCACCCAGTGGCTATGTAATGTATCAAAGTGGGCAGGGCTTCAGTTTATCTCAGATTAATCCTTTCATATTTATTACCATATACAACAATTGCAATCTAGTAAAAAGACTACAGTCTTCTAGGTTTGAGCAGAGGGTAATTACAAACAGCAATACATGATAAAAGCAGAGATCTGGAAGAACATAGATTATCACTTGTATGTTAGTATTGAATTCGACCAGTGCACATAGATATTTCCACCCAGTATCTTAAGAACAGTTTGCACAATTATCTGGACTCTTGATTCCTCGTGATAGGACTATTTGGTCTACTGTCATTGAGTCAGAGGTGTACGGCACGGAAACAGACCCTTCACTCCAACTGGTCCATGCTGACCAGATATTCTACATTAATCTGATCCCATTTGCCAACATTTGACCCATACCCCTCTCCCACCTCTTTATTCATGTACCCATCCAGATGCCTTTTTAAATGTTATAATTGTACCAGTGTCCACCACCTCCTCTGGCAGCTAATTCCATACACGCATCATCCCTCTGTATGATAAAGTTGTCCCTTACATCCATTTTAAAACTTACTTCTCTCACATTAAGCCTATGCCTTCTAGTTTTGGACTTCACTACCCAGGGAAAAGACCTCCACTATTCACTCTGTCTGTGCCCCTCATGATTATATAAGTCAGTTACCAAATCCTGAAAACAGTGTCAATTGGAATGGGGCCACAACTTGAAGCTGCTCCTAATGGAATTCCTAACTCTTTACATATCAACTTTAATTGTTCAATTATAATTTTTCTGGTTTGGTGATGAAGCAAAGTTTCTTCAGGGAGCAACACAGTGAGACCACATGTGAATTCAGGCTCCGCAACTACCGTGGATGTTTTTTTTTTAACAAACCTGGAAGATGCCATTTTGGGTGTAGTTCAATATCAGGAAAGGAAATTCTTATCGGTTCCCATCTTTTTGTTTCACTGACCTTATTCAGAGCAGAGGAACATTCTAATTGGCCTAAAATTGCAGAGCACGGAAAGGGGAAATCTTTCAGGGTTTCAGCCTCAATTGACTCTTGTCTGATCCTCGGTTGAGGGTAGGGGTCTGGCCTGTTTTGATGCTGTGAGCTTGAATACTCTCATTTTCAAGAGTTACATGCAGAAAGACATACCTTGGCAAGCCGAGTGTACCCTGACAGAAAGCAAACTGCTGAAGAAAATCAAAAAGGAAACAAATAAAAACTCCCCACAAATTCTCAAATAGACATTAAAAGAATGCTCTTAAATAAGATTGAGCAGCTTCAATCTAGTGGACATGAGCTGGTAGAGGCTAGTGGACATGAGCTGGTAGCAAAAAACACCCCTAATTGATCACTTTCACAAAGGCTGCAGGATGTTTTGTGTAGGGAATGGAACAATATTACCCTAGTGCAGTAGGGATTATGCTTCTGAGGTTGGTAATAAACTAACTGTGACAGTGTAAAAAGGAGTTTCATTCTAGTCTGTTGGGATTGCTCATGATCTGAAGTGCTAAACGAAGGCACTTTTCTGAAACAGAAAGCTTTCTATCCCTCTATCCCAATATCCTTCATCCTGATGAGTACAAAAGGTTTGTAATAAGGCTAAAAAAACGCCAGTGTGTGTTGGATGGTTGTTGAATAGGGAACAGCAGCTAGGTACATTTCCATAAATATGAGTTCTGCACTGCCTGAGGAAGTTCTGCTGGAACAGAAAGCATCGCCCTCTGAAAATATGCCCAGCAGCTAGAGGAGGTGGTGATAGCAAAGTGGTTATTTTAGTAATCCAGAGACCCAGACTAATGCTGTCAAAACTGGGGTTGAAATCCCACTGCAGCAAATGGTGGATTTTAGAAGCCTAATGATGAGCATGAAATGATTGTTGCAAAAACCCATTTAGTTCACTAAATCCCTTTTGATAAGGAAATCTGACCACGACCCACAGTAACGTGTCTGACTCTTCGGCAGAGTGACAAAGTAAGCCACTCAGCTGTATAAACCCTTTGAAGGAATGAATCTGGTCCAACCTCTGCATCCACCTAGGCACTGGAAATGACAATGGCAAACTCAGTCCCGTTGACCTTGCAAAGTCTTTCTTATTAACGTTTCGGGGCTAGTTCAAAAATTGGTTTCACAAATGAGCCAACAAACGTCCTAACATAGTTATACTCATGGAAGCTTACCTTACAGACCATGCCTCAATCATCACCATCACCATCCCTTGGTATGTTATGTCTGACCAGCAGGACAGAACCAGCTGACGTGGTGGCACTGTGGTATATATTTGGGACGGAGTTTCTCTGGAATTCCTCAGCATTGACTTGGAACCCCTCAAGATTTTATGGTATCAATTAAAACATTGGAATCAGTAAAGAGATGGAGGAGGTCATCAACAATGCATTAAGTAACACTTACTCAGCAATAGCTGCTCGCTGACACTTAATTTGGGTTCAGCCATGGCCACTCAGCTCCTGGCCTCATTAAAGCCTTTGATCAATCTTGGATGAAAAAGTTGAACTCCAGAGGTAATGTGAGAGTGACGGTCTTTGATTCCAAAGTGCCATTTGACCAAAAGGGGCATGAAGGAGCCTTGGCAAAACAAGGATTCTGGGAATCTATGGTGAAACTCTACAAAGCACAAAGAAAGATGATTATGGTTGTTGGAGGTTAGTCATCTCAGCTCCAGGACACCACTGTAGAGAGTTTCTCAGGACAGTATCCAACCATCTTCAGCTGCTTCATCAACAACTTGCTCACAAATCACAATGCCAGATGTGGGAATGTTTACTATTGATTACACAATGTTTGACATCACTCGCAACCTCTCAGAGTCTGTGTCCAAATTCAGCAAGGCTGGACAATATCTAGGCTTGGGTGAAAAGTGACAAGTGACGTTCGTAACACCCAGGTGATGACCATCTCATAAAAGAGAGAATCTAACCATTGTCCCTCAACATTCAATGACCATTACCAACATTCAATTCTTCACTATCAACATCCTGGGGTTACCATTGACTACAAATTGAACTGAATGGGCCATATAAATACAGTGGTTATAAGAGAAGGTCAAAAGCAAGGAATACTACGGTAAGTAACTCACCTCCTGACTCTCCAAAGCCTGTCCACCATCTGAAGCATAAGTGATGAGTGTGATGGTATACTCCCCACTTGTCTGGATGAGTGCAGCTCCAACACAAGAACTTGACAGGACACAGCAGCCTGTTTGATTGGCACCATGTTCATAGACATCTACTCCCTCCATCACTGAGGCATGCAGCAGCAGTGTGTACCATCTACAAGATGCACTGCAGGAATTCACCAAGGTTCTTGAGACAGTACCATCCAAACCCAAGACTATTACCATCTTGAATAGACAGGCAGAAGGCTGGAAGAACACAGCAAGCCAGGCAGCATCAGGAGGTGGAGAAGTCAATGTTTTGGGTGTAACCCTTCTGTTACCATCTTGAAGCATACAAATGGGAACACCACCATGTTACCAAATACCCAACATCCTGACTTGGAAATATATTGTCGTTCCTTTAAATGTCACTGTGTCAAACTCCTGGAAATCCCTCCCCAACAGCATTGTGGGTCTATCTTACAACATATGGACGGTCGTTGATCCAGAATGCAGCTCACTACCACATTCTCAAGGGCAACTTGAGATGGACACTAACTGCGAGCCAGTGGATAAATTACAACAAGAAAGTGACATGTTTTAAATTTACACAAAGTTAACATTGATAAATGTTCCAAGACCTGCTTGAGTATTTTCCAAAGGAAACTGAAGGGTGCAATTCTTACATTTCTGTAGAACACACCATTGTTATAATTGTCACTCACAATATGCCTATTTTCTGGGATATGGTTTTAATCTAGAATGTACAGGATGGAACAAAAAACAATACAAGATACTGTAACAAAATAAATGGCAAAACTCTTGAGCTATCATTGATTATTACTGTAGCTTATTTCCGGAGGCAAGGAATAATACTTGGCTCAATCTGTTCTTTTCTGGGAATTGGAATGATGCTGAATCCTGTGAATATAACATTTTCTATTTGAGGCACACAATGTCATATCAGGATGTAAGGTTCTGAAAGGGATCATACTGAGGAATGTCTTCAGCACCATCAACTACAATGCAGTCGGAGACAGTGAGGTCTATAGATGCCAGACATCAGAGTTGAGAGTGTGCTGCTGGAAAAGCACAACAGGTCAGGCAGCATCTGAGGAGCAGGAAGATCGACGTTTTGGACCAGAGCCCTTCATCAAAAATGAGTCATACAGACCTCGTGGGCAAATAAATTAAGATCTTGAAGGAGTGAGTCCTAACAGGCAGGTCCTCCTTGTATTTTTCATTACAATGTCTGTAACATTCATGTAATTTGTAAATTTAGTTGCTGTCAGACAATAAATTGTATCATATTCAAAACAAGAGTCTCTTCTCCTTGGAATCTCGAGCAGATTTACTCTACCAACATCAGGCAAAGTGGAAGGCAGACCCTGTGGATTCCTACTAGGAAAGGGGATGGTGGTTGCAAATCTCCCAAACAGATGATGTAACATGATGAGTAGTGACAAGGCTTCACCTCATAATGACCAACGTTCACTTCAAGCTCTCTCTGTTCAGGTAGAGTGCAATGGTCAGTGTTACTCAAACTCCAACAACATGGAGGGCAATGACATTAACCTGCTCTAAGAGCCATTTTATTCTCAGCAACAACACTGGTATGTTGTTCTTATCATGATTTGAACCATTTCCTTGCCGGCAGCATTCGAATACTGAGCTCATCATGCTTCAGAAATGAGCTTCTTCGGGTTTCTTCAGAAAAGGGCGATGTCCAGCCATGATATCATCCTAATTTAAGCTCATCACTTTGCATGGCTGTATCTTCACTGTTCGTACACACGTTTTACATTCTTTCCTATGTCTGATGAAATTTAGGACAGAACTGAAAAGAAGCATAAGATTGATGGATGCTCTCTCAAATCCAAATTAAAAGCCCTGAAAACAGATACAAAGTTTCAATCCAATGTATTTTTAAGATATTAAGAGTTGTGTATCGCTAAATGATATAATTGCTAATTATATTTATGTTGTTGCCTTCCCTGTGTGCAAGAAGACGGTTCATTTTATCAACCTTTTATACTTTAACTTGGTGATGGTCCATGGTTCACATATTGTAGTGCACCCCCAGGTTTGAAATGATTAGCTGTAATCTTACAAACTGAGCAACACTTTATTCCATTATAATAACATATTGGGACTTTCAGCAGGGACATCCATTCACAAATTTGTGAAATTAGCCCTTGGTGGAAGAGGGAAATAAATATACCAAGGTAGAATGTTTTGGTGAGCACAAAATGTGGTCTGAAGTGCTCAAAGAATGTAGTGGGAAAGCAAAACTCCTGAGGGTTAAACAGTTGGGAACAAATTAGTTAGCAAAGGAGGAGGAAATGAGACTTAATTCCTGCGAGAGTAAAATTTATGTGTATTATTTACTTACTGAGTGCGCAATGAAACATTGGCACTGGCACGCAATGGCAAAATATACAAAACAGCCCACTCGCATAAGTCGGTTGAGAAACATTATGCTGACAGAAGGAATTATAGTCATCAACGAAACGTCAGCCGTGACCATCTGTAGTTAATTGGGAATGCATGTTGTACAATTATTGCACATTCTGTGCTTGGAGACTAGAGGGTATATCTCAGTCTAATTAAGAAAAGGTAATTAGCAGGACTCTTTCCCTTGGTGTATTTTGAAGGCCTGAAACATTATAATAAAGCAGTAATGAATGGAAAGGTTAGGGTGCTGTGGAAGTTAGAATTCTAGACCTGCTGGAATGTTAATAGCTCTTTAATTACTCTTTGCTCTTGAAAATTACCAGTGCCCTGTTACTCTGCTGACAACAAGTCACAATATTTTGCAGGGGAGATGGCATACAGGACTTCCACTGTATATTGCATTGCTGTGTTGCCTCTGAGAATACCCAGAGATCAAAGCAGGGTTACATGTAAAGAGCTCGGTTCTGGAGCTGGGTTTCTTACAGAGCTGCAGACATGGTAGTGGAGAAATATTACGAAAGTTAATGACTACTTTAGCTTATTGTGGGTGGGTTGAGGGCTCAGTCCTATTGTAATCCAGTATAACTATCCTGAGACATCAGGATAGTTCAGGAACCAGTAATCCACATTGGAACTGCAAGTTTATAAATATACATATGCAAGTTAACAGTTGGTTAACTATTGTCCCACAGCTCAAGACGACTAGAGATGAAGAGAGGAGAGTAATAGAACTGCACCCTATTGGGAGCTTCACTATGTCATAGTTTCACCAGAGGCTGTTCTGTAATACTGAAGAAGTACAAATTACTTTTAATTATTTAATCAAACACCATACAATCACTTGCATTCTATCTAAGTGGCTGAGTGAGTTAGTGAAAAAAGTGATGTACTTGCTGCAAGCTGTTAGGAGATTAACTATTTGTTCAAATTAATTAAATTAAACATTTATGGCCAATATTTTGCTGAGCAACCTAATCCCTGGAAATGTATTGTTGTGCAGCAGCATAATTGCAATGGATCATGGTATAAACCATTTTGCACTTTTTTAAAACAATGGTACTTAGCTATAGGGGTGTTCAGTGGGATGCCACATTGACCTTTCATCTCTATGGCCAGTTCAGTCTGATGGTATGACAAACCTTTCCCCAAGCCAGATATTGAGCATCTAAAGAAATATACTCAATTGGTCTAGGCTTTTGTGACTTGTTCCTACTTCCCTTGGAATTGAATGGTTTGCTAGGCTATTGAAGAAGGCAGTTAAGGTTCAGCCATTTGCTGTGAGTCTGGAGTCACATGTAGGCCAGAACAGGTCAGGATGGCAGATTTCCTTTCTTAAAGGATGTCGGCTTTTATGGCAATGAACAATGACTTCATGATCGGTTGAACATGCAAATTGGGAGTAGGAGTAAGGTACAGTTCCATAAGCCTGTATCAGCATTCAATTAGAGTAAACACCTCTAATTTCTTTCCCATCTCTTTCACCAAATTTATCTTTATCTTTTCCTGCTACTATCTTGAAGACTTCAATCAGCTCATCTGTTGGGTGGCACAGTGGTTAGCACTGCTGCCTCACAGTGCCAGAGACCTGGGTTCAATTCCCACTTCAGACAACTGTCTGTGTGGGAGTTTGCACATTCTCCCCCGTGTCTGTGTGGGTTTCCTCTGGGTGCTCCGGTTTCCTCCCACAGTCCAACAACGTGCAGGTTCGGTGAATTGGCCATGCTAAATTATCTGTAGTGTTAGGTGTAGGGGAATGGGTCTGGGTGGGTTGCTCTTCGGAGGGTCAGTGTGGACTTGTTAGGCTGAAGGGCCTGTTTCCACACTGTAAAGTAATCTAAAACAGGCCTAATCTGTTTAACCTATCCTCATAACTAAGCCCCTGAATTCCAGGTATCATTCTTGTGAAGCTACATGGTACTCCCTCCAAGGCCAATATATTCTTCCTAAATTGTGTTGCCCAAATCTGCTCACAGTACTTCTAGTGGGGTCTAATCAGGGTTTTATGTAGCTGCAGCATAACTTCTCAGTTCTTATACTCCATTCCTCTCGATATAAAGACCAGCATTCCATTAACCTACAGATACTTTTTATATCTGTTCAAGGCATTTTATGTACATGAACCCCCAAACCTGTTTTGACATTCAATGTATTTAACTTCATAACCTCGAGAATTGTTCTTTCTCCTGGAACATATCTATTATGTATATTCTGAAATATCCCCTGAAATGCCTGCCAGTACATCCCTATTGTCATATTGTTTGACGTAATTTGCCAGTTCACTTTAGCCAGCTCTGTTTTCATAATTGAACTTATTAATTTAAAAGACTTGTCTTGGACCCACTCCTCTCTCCTTCAAACCGAAAGTAAAATTCAGTCATCAGATAGTTATAGAGTCATAGAGATGTACAGCACGGAAACAGACCCTTCAGTCCAACTCGTCCATGCCGACTAGATATCCCAAGCCAATCTAGTCCCACCTGGCCCATATCCCTCCAAACCCTTCCTATTCATATCCCCATCCAAATGCCTTTTAAATGTTGCGATTGTACCAGCCTCCACCACTTCCTCTGGCAGCTCATTCCATACACATACTACCCTCTGAGTGAAAATGTTGCCTCTTAGGTCTCTTTTATAGCTTTCCACCCTCACCCTAAACCTATGCTCTCTAGTTCTGGACTTCCCCACCCCAGGGAAAAGACTTTGTCTATTTATCATATCCATGCCCCTCATGATTTTATAAACCTTTATAAGATCACCCCTTAACCTCCAATGCTCCAAGGAAAACAATCCTAGCCTATTCAACCTCTCCATATAGCTCAGATCCTCCAACATCCTTGTAAATCTTTTCTGAACCCTTTCAAGTTTCACAACATCTTTCCGTAAGGAAGGAGACCAGAACTGCATGCAATATTCCAACAGTGGCCTAATCAATGTCCTGTTTATCTACAATATGACCTCCCAACTCCTGTACGCAATACTTTGACCAATAAAGGAAAGCATACCAAACATCTTCTTCACTATCCTAATAACCTGCGTCTCCACTTTCAAGGAGCAATGAACCTGCAATCCAAGGTCCCTTTGTTCAGCAACATTCCCTATGACCCTACCATTAAGTGTATCAGTCCTGCTAAGATTTGCTTTCACAAAATGCAGCACCTCACATTTATCTGAATTAAGCTCCATCTGCCACTTCTCAGCCCATTGGCCCATCTGGTCCAGATCCTGTTTTAATCTGAGGTAACCTTCTTCGCTGTCCACTACACCTCCAATTTTGGTGTCATCTGCAAACGTACTAACTATACCTCTTATGCTCCCATCCAAATCATTTATATAAGTGATGAAAAGTAGTGGACCCAGCACCAATCCTTGTGGCATTCCACTGGCCACAGGCCTCCAGTCTGAAAAACAACCCTCCACCACCACCCTCTGTTGTTGTTAAAGTGCCTTTGCTACATGATTGTTAAGTAATCCAATCCTGTTATACAACACCAACTCTAGGAGAGTTTGTTCAATGATTGGCTCCAGACATGTTGCTTTTTAAACCATTTGATGAACTTTTTATCTAGGCCATCTTTGCCCATCTTATGTTTCTAGTCTAAATGCAAATGAAAATCCCTCATGATTATTGCCATACCTTTCTGCCAAACTCCTATCAATTCTTCCTTTAAGTGCCATCCTACCATTGCAGGATATAGAAGGAGTGCAGGATGGTTATATATCACTTCCAAAAGTGATTATCTTTATTGTTTCTAATCTCTAACCAAATGCTTCAACATCTTAATTCCTGAGTTTGTGTCATTCCTCTCTGCTGTGCTATTTCCATCATAATTTAATAGACCACCCTCCACCTTTTCTTGGTTTTATGTCATTCCTAAACGTAACTTATCCTTTAATATCCACGTCCCGATCCACATCACCTTGCAGAGCCATGTAAGCTTGAAATAACTACCAAATGATATGTATTTATTGTGATTTTATGCCATCAGTTTTATTTTAAATGCATGCAGATATACAGCCTTTAATATTGTCTTTATATTATTTTTGTAACCTCAATCCCATTATTTATCGATTCACTCTTATATTTGAATTCTCTCTCCCACTCCACGAGAGTATGTTGATCATGTGGCATAATTATTCTTTTCTCTCTTGCCTTGTTTCCAGACCTTCCCAAATTTGTTCTGTACACCCAAAATGCAGTTTAAAACCCACTCTATGATCCTTGTTATGCGACTCGCTAGAATACTGGTCACAACATATTTCAGGAACAGACTCTCAAGACCCCTGCTTTCCTCAGTTATGGCACCAGTATCACAAGCTGCATTGCCCGAAACGTCGATTTTGCCTGTCCTTTTGCCTGTCCTCGGATGCTGCCTGAATTGCTGTGCTCTTCCAGCACCACTGATCCAGAATCCCATTTCTCTCAGACCATCCATGCACTTCTTCAACCTTACTTGCACATGCATGAGGTGATAATTCAAAGATTTTAACACTTTTGATTTCTTGCTATTTAATTTAACTCCTAACTCCTCGTCCTGACTATGAGGAACCTCTTTCCTCTTTCTGTCTATCTTGATACCTTCATGAACCACAATGACTGGATCCTTTCCCTGCCAATTGTCAACTCTTTTCCACCTCTCGGCCCTAGCACCAAGCAGCTAACCCAGCCTTTAGAACTCTTCCTTTATCCTGCACAGAATTACAAACAACCTCCTTCACTATTCTGTCCCCTACGATCATTACAGCCTTTTTGACTTTGCCTCGTTTTGTTTGAATGTCTTTTTAAACCAGAGTCCATGGTCATTTTGCTCATTTCCTCTGCACTATTCACTCCCAATAAGCTGAGGGAACCTCACACCAGCACTACACCTGGCTTCGTCATTAGAAAATGCAGCAGGTGGAGTTTATGAGGTGCAGGCTATTCCGATGGAAGTGGACACCTTGCCAGGCTGACTGAGCATGGAGGCAGTGAAATGCTGGCGATCTGAGTCAGAAAGTGTGGCGCTGGAAAATCACAGCAGGTCAGGAAGCATCCGGGGAGCAGGAGAGTCAATGTTTCGGGCAGAATCAGAACGCTCCTGATGAAGGGCTTATGCCTGAAACATCGACTCTCCTTCTCCTCGGATGCTGCCTGACTGAGCATAGAGAACACCACTGATGTGAAGGCAATTGTGCAAAGGCTGAAGTGCCTGTATTCTTGCCTCAAGACCCTTTGCTTGTCTCAGTTGGAATCCCAACCCCTTTCCCTGACAAATGACTAAATCAGCAGACACTATCCTAAGGGGGTGTGACTGCTTTCAGGAGTAATGTGCCCTGGATTTTACACTCACTGATGTGTTGCAATGTCTGTAAGAGTTTATAGCTCATACACACTGAGGCTGAAGCTGCTCAGGGTACAAACATTTACTACAGACATATTGTCCTGGATTACACTGGGGTCCAGGAGCTCCGATATTCTGGAATTGCAAAACAACACCCACTCAGCCATCTTTCAGCATTACTTAATTAAGTAATTAATGATATGTAATTATTAAATAAAATAAAATAATGTCTCGTAACTATCAAGCACTGCACAAACTTAAACCACCTAATCTACCAAAATTTACTACTGAAGAATACGATAAATAATGAAATCACTAATTTCTTACTTCACATTGGTTAGTGTGCCTTAAATAATTATAAGCTAGATAATTATAGGTTGTTTTTTCTCAATTTCAGCACTTTACACTTGTTACATTTCAACAAGAACAAGGAGGACTGTAGTGTTTAAGATACAGGAACTTTATTCAGAAAGGTCTTTACTCTGCAATAGCAAGATTTGACTGATTTTTGCCTTCGAAATGACCAATAACATCATCATTGTGGCACGTGGTCAGACTCTTAAAGCAACAGTCCCAAATTCTTTCATAAATGCACAATACAATATCCTAACAGTCGTTACTCACCAGCCAATCAACTCACAACCTGTTTGAAGTTTCATATTTATCCTCCCAACCCCACTGCATAACATGAGGGGAAAGATATAAAAGAGACCTAAGAGGCAACTTTTTCACGCAGAGGGTGGTACATGTATGGAATGAGCTGCCAGGGGATGTGGTGGAGGCTGGTACAATTGCAACATTTAAGAGGCATTTGGATGGGTATATGAATAGGAAGGGTTTGGAAGGATATGGGCCAGGCTGGCAGGTGGGACTAGATTTGGTTGGGATATCTGGTCGGCATGGAGGGGTTGGACCGAAGGGTCTGTTTCCATGCTATACATCTCTATGATTGCATAAGTCTACTCATTCCCTAACCAATCACCTTACAGCTTTTCTCAAAGGAGAAATTGTTAAGGGTGAGGACCAGTTTGACCAAATGAATGAGAGTGTCGGTGGAAGGGTACTGTTGGGAATGTCTGGAGAGGAAAAAACGGAGGGCTTGGAGGCCCTGGTCATGACAGATGGATGTGTAGAGGGATTGGATATCAATGGTGAAGATGAGGCATTGGGGGCCGGGGAAACGGAAGTCTTGGAGGAGGTGGAGGACGTGGGTGGTGTCTTGAACGTATGTGGGGAGTTCCTGGACTCGGGGGGGATAGGACAGTGTCGAGGTAGGTAGAAATGAGATCAGTGGGGCAGGAGCATGCTGAGACAATGTGGTCAGGCTTGTGGATCTTGGGAAGGAGGTAGAACCGGGCAGTGCGGCGTTCCCGGACTATGAGGTTGGAAGTTGTGGGTGGGAGATCTCCTGAGGTGATGAGGTTCTGTATGGTCTGGGAGATG
>NC_057740.1:12410887-12412345 GCF_004010195.1 Chiloscyllium plagiosum
AGGGGGGGTGGAGCCATGAGCAGGAGTGGCGCTCCCCCCAGGGTTCTGGGGGCCGGGAATGGTGACAGTCGGATCTGTGGGGGACGTGTCAGCAGAATGCAGGTGAGTGGCGTTGGTGGGGGCGGATGTGGTGGCAGACACGGCAGTAGGGGTGGCGGAAGTAACTGATAGTGTGACATCAGTGATGGTGTGAGGGATGGAAGTGATGAGACGTGTGATGCTTGAGGAATTGTGAGGGGCGGAAGTGGCTGTGGGAGTGGCCATGATGGAGGCGGAAGTGACATAATCAATCAGCGTGGGGGTGGCAGCAGTACCAGCCGCATGGCCAATGGCGTCCGAGCAGTTCCAGAGGCTGGGGGAATCTTCTGGAATCCAGTTACCGGCTCCAGCCCCACTCCCAGCTTCACACCCACACCAGATCCCAGCTCCCAGCCCTGCCGAGTTTTCATCATTCCTCCAGACCTCCCCCTCACTGAGGACGAACGATCAGTCCTCTGCAAAGGACTCACCTTCAGCCCCCTCGTCCACGCATCAATAATTTAATACACGCCGTGACATCGAACACTTCTTCCGCCACCTCTGCCTCCGAGCTTACTTTCACAAACAGGACCCCCGCCTACCTTCCGAGGACCCCTTCGCCCACCTCCAACACACTGCATCCACCTGGACACCCCGCGCTGGCCTATTACCTGCCCTCGACCTCTTCCAACTGCCGCCGGGACATTAACCGCCTCAACCTGTCTAACCTCCTCCCCCCGTCCAACCTCTCACCCTCACAATCCCTCTGCTCCAATCCCAACCTCACCATCAAGCCAGCAGATAAAGGGGGCGCAGTGGTAGTCTGGCGCACTGACCTCTACACCGCTGAAGCCAAACACCAACTCGAGGACACCTCTTCCTACCGCCCCCTCGACCATGACCCCACCCACCATCACCAAACCATCATCTCCCAGACCATACAGAACCTCATCACCTCAGGAGATCTCCCACCCACAGCTTCCGACCTCATAGTCCCAGAACCCCGCACTGCCCGGTTCTACCTCCTTCCCAAGATCCACAAGCCTGACCACATTGTCTCAGCATGCTCCTGCCCCACTGATCTCATTTCTATCTACCTCGACACTGTCCTATCCCCCCTAGTCCAGGAACTCCGCACATATGTTCGAAACACCACCCACCTCCTCCAAGACTTCCGCTTCCCCGGCCCCCATCATCTTCACCATGGATATCCAATTCCTCTACACCTCCATCTGCCATGACCAGGGCCTCTAAGCCCTCCATTTCTTCCTCTCCCGACGTCTCCAACAGTACCCTTCCACCGACACTCTCATTCGTTTGGCCAAACTGGTCCTCACCCTTAACAATTTCTCCTTCGAATCCTCCCACTTCCTCCAGATCAAAGGGGTAGTCATGGGCACACATATGGGCCCCAGCTATGCCTGTCTCTTTGTTGGCTAC
>NC_057740.1:12413445-12423075 GCF_004010195.1 Chiloscyllium plagiosum
CTAGCTTATCTCTCCAACGCTTCAGGCTCTCTGCCTTTATTCCTGATGAAGGGCTTTTGCCCGAAACGTCGATTTCGCTGCTCCTTGGATGCTGCCTGAACTGCTGTGCTCTTCCAGCAACACTAATCCAGAATCTGGTTTCCAGCATCTGCAGTCATTGTTTTTACCCTGTTCTGTATATTAGCATATCAAGGAAATGCTAATAAGATAATGCTTGGCTGGTGCTGAGAAAGACATGTGAGACCTGTGTGATCCTTCACATATGCCAGGTTATAGAACATAGAAGAATACAGCGCAGTACAGGCCCTTTGGCCCTCGATGTTGCGCCGATCCAAGCCCACCTAACCTACACTAGCCCAGACTGTGCCATCCTACACTGTTCTTGAAGCAGCTGTTGGATGGGGTAGAGACTTTCACATCTCATTCTGGAATGTGCCTTTGCAATGGAAGTCTGGAGAAAAATGCAGTGGTTTTTTTGTCGAGGTTTGACCCAAACAGCTCTATGGCATGGGACTCTGTTCTCTATAGTCCATTTTTCAGGACAAACATCAACTGCGCCTGGAGGACCATCAGCTCAGTGAAAGATGTTCTTTGGTCTGCCTGAAATGTGTTGGTCCTCTAGAACAGGAGTTGACTTTGACTGAGTGTAGCAGACTGGCACATTCCAAGGTTGAGGACTATGTACACACTAAAGCTTGGGACATCTGCCATTGAGGTTCAATGGGGAAAGACCACCATCTGAGGTCTTTCTGCTGAAGGTAAATAGGGGTCTGCTCAGATAGTGAACCCACCTGGTGTTTCAAATGTCTGCAAATATAGTATTCTATGTGTGAGAGGTCTTTAGTTCCTTTGATAGAGTCAAACTCCAATGTTTGTTGTTTCCTTGAATGATACAAGAATATTTAACTTGTCCCAATACACTGTGCCTTGTTTCACTGTTTCTTTCAACTTGCCTGTTTAGGGGTCTCTGTTCTCCCACTCATCTAAGTATTGCTGACTGCCTGACTCAGGACTGACTGCTTACCTACTCTTCTCCAGTAATAGTTTTTTTTATTACAGAGCATAGTGTTTCATTCTGGATTTATTCATTAAATTTAAATTCTGCCAGTAGACATGTTGATATTGAACTTACGTCCCTAAAGTATTTGTCAGGGTTTGTTAGTTCAGTGATATTATCATTAACACACATCACCTTCCTTCAGTATATGTATGATTGTTTTATTATAAAGTATGGGAATTGTGCTGATTTTCCCCATCAAATCTAAAACATGCTGAGTTTTTTAACAGCCAGATGAGAACAAGGGAACCCTGGAGCAAGAATTAAATCTGGGACCTTCTTGTCTGTATCACTTCAATTAAATTGTGGCTTTGCTTATCGTTTCCATCCTGTATTTGCAGTTGGCTCTTTATGTAAGCTTTTCAACGTTAATAAAAAGGAACATAAAATGGCACAATGTCAACATCACAATGGATACTCATACAACAAAATGTCTTAGTTTGCATGACACGTAAGCCATAGTTAAGAATTAACTCTGCCATTCTGTTTAACATTGCTTACAATTTCTGGTGATTTCTGTTTCTCTTAATAGCCACATTTTAATTAAAGAACAAATTAGAACAAAATAATTCCTTTTCTCAGAGCTGTGTAACGCAATGCATAACCTTTATGGATGTTAATTAGACAAAGTCTTTTGGAGTGAACCAGAAAATAATAGACATTGCTGTGGGTGCTATGGATTTTTAAGTCCAGTTTGCATCATTAGAACTTTAGCATATGGACTGTTTTGGTTTTTTATTTTCATAGATACTACATAAATACAAAACAGTCACTGAACAAATTGCACTGAGGTTTAGCTCAAGGCTAAGCATCTTTCAATGATCGAGCCGTGTTGAATAATGCATACAGAAATTCACTTCATCATTACCTGCTCTAACTAAGGTTACCATCCATGGTTTGCATGGTATCTTCTACTATTGAGCGCTCTTTTTATAGAGAAAATTACATGAATGGCCAAGACATAATTCCTTGAAGATTCAAACCAAGAGGAGAAAGGCAAAGTGAAAGAGCCATGTAGATAGTACAAAGTTTTGATTTTCCAAGGATGTAATTTTGGGAAGAAGGGAAAGGTAAGAGAGGTAAGGGATGTGGGTGTTACAGCATGGTGGGATTATGGAGGCTGCTGTGGAGTGGTTGGGGGAATGACAGGGAGTATTGCCACTCCACCAAAACTAGAGGCAAGGTGTCAGACTCTGAAAAAGACTTCGCTGTAGCAATATAATTCTTCAGGTGGTCTTGACAAGCAAAAGGCCCGAAGTCCACCCCCTCATCGAGAGGAAGATCCACTCTTGAGACCTGTTTGTCCACGAGGTTGCTCTTGTAGTCTGAATTACGCCAGAACTCACTGCTGAATGTGCTGCTCAGAACGCGAGTGGTCCCACAGAGACCTACTGGGGGCGGCACAGTGGCTCAGTGGGTAACACTGCTGCCTGACAGCGTCAGAGACCTAGGTTCAATTCCACCCTCGAGCGACTGTCTGTGTGGAGTTTGCACATTCTTCTTGTGTCAATGTGGTTTTCAGCGAGCTGCTCTGGTTTCCTCCCACAATCCAAAGATGTGCGGGTTAGGTGGATTGGCCATGGGAAATTGCACATAGTGCTCAGGGATGTGTAGGCTAAGTGGAGTTAGCCATGGGAACTGTAGGATATGGATGGATCTGGTTGGGATGCTCTTTGGTGGGTCAGTGTGGACCAGATGGGCCAAATGGCTTGTATCCACAATTATGGTTCTATGAACTACCTCAGCCGTCGGACATGGTGAAACAGGTTTCTTGGCCAGAATGGAGTTTGACACAAAAGAGACTGAAAGCGAGGGCGAATGGGTGTTAGGTTTCAGAGGTTGGTCAGAAAGGCACAAAGGGAATGTATGGTCATAGAACATAGAACATTACAGCGCAGTACAGGCCCTTCACCCCTTAATGTTATGCCGACCTGTGAAATTAATCTCTTGCCAATCAAACCTACACCATTCCATTATTATTCATATGTACATCCAATGCCCACTTAAATGCTCTTAATGTCGACGAGTCTACTACTGTTGCAGGCAGGCCGATCCATGCACCTATAATTCTCTGAGTAAACAAACTACCCTTGATATTTGTCCTAAGTTTATCACCCCTCAATTTAAAGCTATTTCCCTCATGTTAGCCTTCACCATCTGAGGAAAAAGGCTGTCACTGTCCACCCTATCTAACCCTCTGATTATCTTATATGTCTCCATTGTCACCTCTCAACCTTCTTCTCACCAATGAAAACTGCCTCAGTTTGCTCAGCCTTTCCTCATAAGACCTTCCTTCCACACCAGACAACATCATAGTAAATCTCTTCTGAACCCTTTCCAAAGCTTCCACATCCTTCCAATAATGTGGTGACCAGAACTGCACGCAGTACTCCAGGTACGGCCTTACCAGTGTCTTGTACAGTTGAAGCATAACCTTATGGTCCGAAACTCAATCCCTTTACCAATAAATGCCAACACACCTTCTGCCTTCTTAACAACCCTATCAACCTGAGTGGCAACTTTCAGGGATTTATGCACCTGAACACCAAGAGCTCTCTGTTTATCTACACTGCCAAGAATTTTACCATTAGCCTCGTACTCTGCATTCTGTTACTTCTTCTGAAGTGAACTATCTCACACTTTTCCGCATTAAACTCTATTTGCCACTTCTCAGCCCAGTCTGCATCTTATCTATGTCCCTCTGTAACCCGCAGTATCCTTCAGCATTATCCACAACTCTGCCTACCTTAGTGTTGTCTGCAAATTTCCTAACCCATCCTTCTAAGCCCTCATCCAGGTTATTTATAAAAATGACAAACAGCAGAGGCCCCAAAACAGATCCTTGCAGCACACCACTGGTAACTGAGCTCCAGGATGAACAGTTCCCATCAACCACCACCCTCTGTCTTATTTCAGCTAAACAATTTCTGATCCAAACTGCTAAATCACCTTCAATCCCAAAATTCCTTATTTTGTACAATAGCCTACCATGTGGAACCTTATCAAACGCCTTATTGAAGTCCATATACACCATATACACTTACCTTCATCTATCTGTTTTGTCACCTTCTCGAAGAACTCAATAAGGTTAGTGAGGCATGACCTACCCTTCACAAAACCGTGTTGACTATCCATACACCATATACACTTACCTTCATCTATCTGTTTTGTCACCTTCTCGAAGAGGCATGACCTACCCTTCACAAAACCATGTTGACTATCCCTAATCAAATTATTCCTTTCCAGATGTTTATAAATCCTATCTCTTATAACCTTTTCCAACACCTTATTCACTGTTCTAAGGCTCACTGGCCTATGATTACCAGGGTTATCCTGACTCCCCTTCTTAAACAAGGGAACGACATTTGCTATCCTCCAGACTTCTGGCACTGCACCTGTCGACGATGATAACATAAAGACTAAAATCAAAAGCTCTCTCCTCCATGGCTTCCCAGAGAGTCCGTGGATAAATCAATCCGGCCCCGGGGTTTTATCTGTTTTCAGATCTTCCAAAATTGCTAAAACCTCCTCTTTGTCAACCTCAATCCCATCTAAGCTTGTAGCCTGTATCTCCGTATTCTGTATGCCCTTTTCCCATGTGAATACTGATGAAAAGTATTCATTAAGTGCTTCCCCTATGTCCTCAGATTCCACACCCAACTTTCCACTACTATCTTTGACTGGCCCTGATCTTACTCGAGTCATTCTTTTATTCCTGATTTGCCTATAGAAGGCCTTAAGGTTTTCCTTGATCCTATCTGTCAACAACTTCTCATGACCCCTCTTGGCTCTTCTTCGTTCTCTCTTTAGATCTTTTCTGGCTAACATAATTCTCAAGTCCCCTAACTGAGACTTCATGCCTCATCCTCACATAAGCCTTCCTCTTCCTCTTGACAAGAGGTTCAACTTCTTTAGTAAACCATGGCTCCCTCTCTCGACAACTACCTCCCTGCCTGATAGGTAAAGACTTATCAAGGACCTGCAGTAGCTGTTCCTTGATTAAGTTCCACATTTCAAAAGTGTTCATTCCCTACAGTTTCCTTCCCCATCCTATGCATCCTAAATCTTGTCTCATCGCATCATAATTGCCTTTACCCTAGTTATACTTCTTTCCCTGCGGTATATACCTATCCCTGCCCATTGCTATTGTAAACATAACCAAATTATGGTCACTAACACCAAAGTGCTCACCTACCTCCAAATTTAACACCTGGCCAGGTTCATTCCCCAGTACCAAATCCAATATGGCCTTGTTGGCCTGTCTACATACGGTGTCAGAAAAGCCTCCTGCCCACATTGAACAAAAACTAGTCCATTTAAACTAGTTGAACTATAACATTCCCAGTCAATATTGGGGAAGTTAAAGTCCCCGATAACAACTACCCTGTTACTCACTCCTATTGAGAATCATCTTTGCTATCCTTTCCTGTACATCTCTGGAACAATTCGTAGGTCTATAGAAAACAGGCCGCCTACTTGCGGAACGGTTCAGAGAACACCTCTGGGACACCCGGACCAACCAACCCAACCACCCCGTGGCTCAACACTTCAACTCCCCCTCCCACTCCACCATGGCCATGCAGGTCCTTGGACTCCTCCATCACCAGACCATAGCAACACGACGGTTGGCGGAAGAGCGCCTCATCTTCCGCCTAGGAACCCTCTAACCACAAGGGATGAACTCAGATTTCTCCAGTTTCCTCATTTCCCCTCCCCCCACCTTGTCTCAGTCTAATCCATCGAACTCAGCACCTTCCTAACCTGCAATCTTCTTCCTGACCTCTCCGCCCCCACCCCACTCCGGCCTATCACCCTCACCTTGACCTCCTTCCACCTATCGCATTTCCAACGCCACTCCCCCAAGTCCCTCCTCCCTACCTTTTATCTTAGCCTGCTGGGCACACTTTCCTCATTCCTGAAGAAGGGCTTATGCCTGAAACGTCGATTCTCCTGTTCCTTGGATGCGGCCTGACCTGCTGCGCTTTTCCAGCAACACATTTTCAGCTATAGAAAACTTCCAACAAGGTGACCTCTCCATTCTTGTTTCTAACCTCAGCGCAAACTACCTCAGTGGATGAGTTCTCAAACATACTCTCAGCTGCTGTAATGTTTCCCTTGTTAACAATGCCACACCCCCGCCTCTTTCACCATCTTCTCTGTTCTTGCTGAAACATCTAAATCCCGGAATCTGCAACAACCATTCCTGTCCCTCCTCTAGCCATGACTTTGAAATGGCTACAACATTGAAATCCCAGGCACCAAGCCATGCTGCAAGTTCACCCACCCTATTCTGGATGCTCCTGGCATTGAAGTACACACATTTCAAACCAATATACTGATTGCTGGTACCCTCTTGTGACCTTGTAAACCTATCCCTGACTCAGTACTCTCAACCTCCTGTATAGTGGAAATACAATTCAGGTTCCCATCCCTCTGCTGCATTAGTTTAACCCTGCCCCCCACCAAAGAGCATTAGCAAATTCCCACTCCCCCCCACCCCACCCCAGGATATTGCTATCCCTCTGGTTCAGGTGAGGACCTTCCTGTTTGTCGAGGTCCCACCTTCCCCAGAATGAGTCTCAATTATCCAGGAATCAATACTGGGTGGGGTGGTCCACAACAACCCTCATTTATGTGGACCAAGTCGGGCTGGAACTGAAGGCAGTGGACTGGTGACTTGAAATATTTTACATGCCCCCATTCCCCACCCACTCCGTACCCTAACATATCAAATAGTTCCATGTGCAGTGCTGATCACCATACCTATGGAAGGATGTTAATGCATTGCAGTCAAGATTAGAGTGGTGCTGGAAAAGCACAGCAGGTCAGGCAGCATCCGAGAGCATGAAAATCGATGTTTCGGGTAAAAGCCCAAGACCTTACCTTCATCCCTCTCCGTCCACGCATCAATGAATTCAATACATGCCAACTGCAACTACATGTTAACGTATTGCAGCAGATCATATAATCCCTACAGTGCAGAAACATTCATCCCAATGAGTCTGCACCAACCCACCCAACGTATCCCACCCAGAACTATCCTGTAACATGTGCTACAGTGAAATCACCTAACCTACACCTCCCTGGACACCAGGGAATGATTTAGCATGGCCAATCCACTTAACCTGCACATCTATGTACTGCTGAAGGAAACCGGAGCACCCAGTGGGGGAGAACGTACAAACTCCACACAGACAGTCGCCTAAGGGTGGAATCAAACCCATCTCCCTGCTAACCACTGAGCCACCATGTCACTATTCAGAGACTCATATCTGGAACGAGTGGTTTACCTTCTGAGGAAAGACAGTCTGGGCCTGGAACCTCTGGAGTTTAGAAGAGGTCAAACGTATAAGATCCTGAGGGGACTGACCAGGTAGATGTAGAAAACAGGTTTCCTCTTTTGGGAGAGTCTAGATCTAGGGGTCATAATTTAAAAATAAGAGGTCACCGATTGAAGACAGATATGAGATTCTATTCCTCATAAAGATTTCAGAATCTTTGGAATTCCCTTCATCAAAAGGCAATGGATACAGATTACAAGAGAATGAAAAGTTATCATGGATATAGTTGCCCGACAAGGAGTATCCAAACCTTTTACCCAGATAATCTTCTCTTGTGTGACAGTCAGAATTTAATTAAACAGACCCTTCTTTATTTTAGCTCTTTAAGTATAATGCTTTTTACAAAACATACAATCATTGCAACATTTACTTTTTATTTAATCTAACAACTTCAGCTTTAACTCACTTTGTTAAACTTCACATTACCATGCATGACTTAATTCATACTTAATCCTAACTTTAACCACATTAAATTTGGCTTGAATCAAAGACTACTCAATTTAAGTAAAGTTGCCAATTTTGTTCTCCACGTAGATCTCACTTTATTGTTGTTTGTGTTCTCTGAAGGTCATTCAGGACACATACTTCTCAAATGTTGGTCTCAAAAGACGAAAATCTGCTAATTTATCTCAAACTGTGCTCGGTTTCCAGAAATTTCTCTGGCACTCAGCCAATGAATGATCAAATCCCAATCACATTGTTCGATCCCAGCCAATGGAATTTACTGGTAAACAACTCCCAAGTCATAAAGAGCGACATTCCATGCCCCATATATATATGGTGCCAGTATGTCTAGAGACATCGTGACTCTTGTGTTATTTGGTGGACACAGGAAACTCCAGGTCACAACATTTCCTGGCTGCAATTTTAACCTAAAGTCAGTGACCACAATTCACAGGATGGTTGATTTTAACTCTTAGCCAGTCTTGTAAGAATTTTTGCTGCTGGCCACCTGACCCCAATATGTGGACATCTGAGAAAAAAACATGCAAAAAAAAGTAACAAGAGCATCGATTTGAGCAGGGATCCCACAGTAAGTTATACAAGATAAGCTCAGCAAGGTTCCATCAAGTGTTACTGATTTTTTTTCCTTCTGAAAACTGAAATTAACAAAGTGAAGGATGCTGATATTCTCTTTTTTTCTTTTTTTTCTCTTTTTTCTTCACACCAAAGTGCAGTGCTGAGTGTCATTCCTGTTTCATTTTTTTTAACCCCCACACTACTGCCTAACTGCGGTAGTGCTTATTTTTTCCCCAGCACCCATGGTGTGTGTGTGGTGCAGGTGTGAGACACAGTGAAAGACACAAAGTGCACGAATCTTTATTCAATTTCCACCACCAGGAAGATAGGAAAACACCCAAGTGGCCACTGACAAGCACTGCCCTTCACATCAAAGGGCAGTGCTGTGTGATCAAAACAGTGAAGGGGAGGGCAGGGATTAAATCAAAATAGAGTTGGAGGGGGAAATAATGCACTCCACTCTCTGCGGCACCCACCTCTCCCTGAACAACTCCAGGGTGTTGGTAGACACCGCGTGCTCCTTCTCCAAGGACACCCGGGCCCTAACATAACCGCGGAAGAGGGGCAGGCAGTCGGCCCTAACCACCCCCTCCACTGCCCGCTGCCTGGACTTGTTGATGGCCAGTTTGGCCAGGCCCAGGAGCAGACCCACAAGGAAGTCATCAGATCTGCCCTCCCTCCTCCGTACCGGGTGTCCGAAGATCAGGAGCGTGGTACTGAAGTGCAACCAAAAGCAGAGGAGGAGGTTTTTAAGAAAATCAAAAAGGGAGTGCAAACACCCACACCCAATATACACGTGGTCCACGGACTCCACAGCGCCACAGAACAAGCAGTTGGGCTGGGAGTCCGTGAACCACCGCAATCTGCGGTTGCAGGAGACTGCTGCATGCAGCACCCTCCACCCCAGATCCCCGAGAGAAAGGGGGAGGACTCCCGCGTAGAAAGCCCTCCACTGGGGATCCCCACCGCCCAGTGGCAAATGGGAAGGATGCTGATATTTTTTTTTCTTTTTTTTTCTTTTAAAGGGCAGTGCTGTGTGAATCCCTATTTATTTATTTATTTTTTTCCTTTTTTAAATTTAACCCCCACATTACCACCTAAGTGCGGTAGTGCTTATTTTATCCCCAGCACCCATGGTGTGTGTGCGCAGGTGTGAGACACAGTGAAAGACACGAAGTGCACGAATCTTTATTCAAATTCCACCACCAGGAA
>NC_057740.1:12423450-12451715 GCF_004010195.1 Chiloscyllium plagiosum
GACTGAAGTGCAGCCAAAAGCAGAGGAGGAGGTTTTTAAGAAAATCAAAAAGGGAGTGCAAATGACCACACCCAACATATACATGGTCCACGGACTCCACAGCGCCACAGAACAAGCAGTTGGGCTGGGAGTCCGTGAACCACCGCAATCTGCAGTTGCAGGGGACCACTGCATGCAGCACCCTCCACCCCAGATCCCCGAGAGAAAGGGGGAGGACTCCCACGTAGAGAGCCCTCCACTGGGGATCCCCACCGCCCGGTGGCAAATGGGAAGGATGCTGATATTAAGGATAACGAGGAAGAAAACTATTGGACACAAACAATTGAAGTTGGTGAGTTCAGACTGGTCTCTGACATTGGGGTAAAAAGTGAGGCCTGAGCATACTCTTGCTGGCAATGGGATAATTAAGGCAATAAGGGTGTTAGCAGGAATCTAATCTTACTAGCAGGAATCTAATGTTACTAGCTCGAAGAGACAAGGGTTGGCAACTTGGTAGGGGTGGCACAGTGGCTCAGTGGTTAGCACTGCTACCTCACACATGCCAGGGACCTGGGTTCGATTCCTCCCTCGGCCAACTGTCTGTGTGGAGTTTGCACATTCTCCCTGTGTCTTCGTGGAGTTCCTCTGGGTGCTCCGGTTTCCTCCCACGCTCTAAAGCTGTGCAGGCCAGGTGAATTGGCCATGCTAAATTGCCCATACTTTTAGGTGCATTAGTCAGGGATAAATATAGAGTAAAGGAATGGGTTTGGTTGGGTTACTCTTCAAAGGGTCGATGTGGACTTATTGGGCCAAAGGGTCTGTTTCCATTACTGTAGGGAATCTAGTCTAATCTAAACTCTGAGATCCCCTCAGTGCTACTGGGGGAGGTTGTCTCTGCTGGAGATTGCAGGAGGCCAAGGCCCAACTCCAAGTAATGCAAGAACATTTTTAGAAGATCCTTTGTCCAGGGTTGGGATGGAGAAATATCAAAGGTGATCACTGTGGTCACAGAGTGCTGCCTTTGATTCCCCTTTTTGTTCTAATTAATCTATCTCTCATCTCGTTGCCCAGAGCCCTCACCTCCCCAGCCTCCTGGGCCTTGGCTGCCATCATTTCCCCACTGTCAGCAAAATGCTGATGGTGTCATGAAATGAACTGTCCCGATCATTGTGGAAATTAAGGTGGTCAGTTTCCATGGTACTATTCAGTAGAATGCCCTGACCATTTCAAGGAACTGACGTGAGAGGGCTCCTTGACCCTTTCACCAGGTCGCCAGCCTCCCATAGGCTGGGAAAGAGACAAACTGGAGCAATCATTTAGCATTCAAATTGCTCCAATGGACACTGGAGGCCTTTTGACACTTAATAAATTGTTCTGATCAAAATATTCTCCATGAATCTTTAATCCAACAGATAAGTCTTCTATGCTGCACACAATGTCTCTTATGCATTAAGCCCATTAAATTTGTTCCTTTCTGACAGCTTGTAACCTGCCTTCTCAGCATATCCCTTAATTCCTTTTTTCTGTAAGACTGTTTTCTCATGGTAATGCTTTTCAAAACTATATTACTCTTGTGGTAAAAAAGAATTGCCTGAATTGCCTTTTTAATGTTAACTTCCTCTCTCGGAAGACGCACCTCCAAATGTATGAACCCTTCACAACAGTGAATCATTTTGATAATCTTTTCCATAATTGGTGGCCTCACTTGTGTCATTTTGTCATGTGCTGGCTCGACCTTCATTACGTCCGCCACCAGCCCAAAAGTAGTCAGAAATCTGACGTGAGAAGGTATGACAACTGACTGATTCCAGTTTCAGGAATGCAGGTGATGGGGTCTTGCTGCTGGATCACATAATAGTGAGCAGCAATCACTTCTGGAAGCCCCACACTGGCTGATCCCCATGCAGGATCTCAACCCTGGCTTACAGGACCACGTGTTCCAGCTGCAAATTATCCTTTAGAGCTTCGAAGGGAGCTCAGGACTTGAATATCGAGGAGTTGATTTTCTTTTGCCCGAAGTAAGTTTTTCAAATCTCCAAGAATAAGAATCCTTCATTGTCACATGAGATTCAGTCGGTGGAACCCACCGGTTCAACTGAGAGGCTGGAGATTTTGTCATCATTACCTCAAGATTTAAGAATACAGAAACTGGGAACAGGTCGAGGCCATTTTACCTCTTTGCCTGCCTCTGCCATTCTCGATCTCAGTGAACTCTACATGCCATTTTACCACTCTATTCCATATGCCTTGATATTATTCTCATCTGAAAATCTATCCATCTTTGTCTTGAACCTGTCCAATGACTGAGTTTCCAGCCTTCTGGATCAGAGAGTTTCAAAGATTCACTGCCCTCCAAGTAAAGAAATTCCTCCTCATCTCAATCCTGAATGATTTGCCCCTCATTCTAAGCATGTGGTCACTGCTTCGAGATTCCCCAGCCAGAGGAAATGTATGGCCCTTAATGTTGATCATGTATTTGGAAGCAGTTCGCAATGAGATGTCCTCTGTCCTCCCATCTGTCATCTTCCACGGTTCAGCCATTAGCAACAGTCCAATTTCATGGATCCCATTCCATTTCATCCTAAACCTGATACACAAAACATCCTCTTCTTTGAACAAGAGGCTGATGTCAACTCTTTGCATGGTGAGGGTTGTGCAACCATGTAATCCTCACTGGATTATACAGGACAGCACTTCTAGGGGATTGAGACTTTAAGGAGGTCTTCCTGATTGGAGACCGATTGAGTTCCTTAAATGTTCAACGAATGGTTGAAGGGGGATTTACCACACAGGAGGTCATCAAACTGTTAGGTTTGTCTGAAACCTTCAAGGAACTCAATGTTGGGAAGGGGGCCACCTACAGGAAGTGAACCCCACCCTTGTTTTTGATCTTTACCTATTCGCATTAGAACTCATTCAGTTTTATTCGTTGGTGTCTCAAAGATCCATCACTGAACTTCTGAATAGTTCCCAGTGCAATACCAGCAGTGGACACCACCCCTGGTGGTGCTGCTGAGCTCTAGGTGTTTGGAGACCTGACAGTGCAGTGGCTTGGGGGGGATGGGAGCCAACCAGAAAGGCCGCTGCTCTCAATTAGACACTTTATCCCATTGGGCCTCACAGGGATTGGGAATGCCACCAAATTTCAATGTAGGTGATGCACTTCCCCACCCTCACTCCCATCAGCCACAGTAAACAAATTCTGCCCGAATTATGGTCAAATTACCAGCTGATGTCACCAAACCACATCCCAACCTATGCCACCTACCAGCAATCTCCATCGGTCATTCCAGATACCAAATATTCACCTTCACCCTTTACCTCATCATCATATGCTTAACACTGCTGCAATTCCCATTGCTTTCTCACACTGCTGACCAGTCACAGGAAAGCAACATCAGACAGCAGCTTGCACAACTCTCATTGACACACCCAGCCCTCTTTTGCAGATGAAGGTTGTACATGACCATAGAGTCATAGCATTTTTCAGCACAAAAGCAGGCCCTTTGGTCCAATGCATCTATGCTGACCAGGTTTCCTAAACTAAACTAGTCCTATTTGCCTGCAATTGGCCCCTATCCTTCTAAACTTTTCATATTTATGTGCCTGTGCAAATATCTTTTACATGTTATACTTTTACCTGCATCTACCACTTCTCTGGCAGTTTGGTCCATGCATGTACCACCCTCTGTGTGAAAAGGTTGCCTTTCAGATCCCTTTTAAATCTTACCGCTCTCACCTTAAACCTGTGCCCTCTAGTTCTGAATCCCTTACCCTGGGGAAAAGACCTTGGCTATTCAGGGGGCGAAAGTGAGGGCTGCAGATGCTGGAGATCAGAGTCAAGATTACTGGAAAAGCACAGCAGGTCAGGCAGAATCCGAGGATTCATTCTATCTATGCCCCTTATGATTTTATAAACCCCTCAGCCTCCGATGCTCCAGGGGGGAAAGCACCAGCCTGTCCAGCCTCTCCTTTTAACTCAAACCTTCCATTCCCAGTCACAATCTGGTAAATCTTTTCCACACCCTTTCCAATTTAATAATATCCTTTCTGTATATCCTTTCTGTTGGTGTGGGGGGGGTGGTGCAGGGAACAGAGGGGTTCACAGCATATGTTGGAGAGGCAATGGTCTACTGGTATTATCGCTGGACTGTTAATCTAGAGAGCCAGATAATATCTGGGGACTCAGGTTTGAATCCCACCATGGCAGATGGTGGGATTTGAATTCAATTTTTAAAAATCTGTAATTAAGAGTCTAATAATGGCCATGAATCCATTGTTGATTGTTTTTTAGATTAGATTAGATTAGATTACTTACAGTGTGGAAACAGGCCCTTCGGCCCAACAAGTCCACACCGCTCCGCCGAAGCGCAACCCACCCACACCCCTACATTTACCCCTTACCTAACACTACGGGCAATTTAGCATGGCCAATTCACCTGACCTGCACATCTTTGGACTGTGGGAGGAAACCGGAGCACCCGGAGGAAACCCACGCAGACACGGGGAGAACGTGCAAACTCCACACAGACAGTCTCCTGAGGCGGGAATTGAACCCGGGTCTCTGGCGCTGCGAGGCAGCAGTGCTAACCACTGTGCCACCGTGCCGCCCAATAATAATAACCCATCTGGTTCACTAATGTCCTTTAGGGAAGGAAACTGCTATCCTTACCAGGTCGGGACGACATGTGACTCTAGACCCACAGCTCATGTAGTTGATTCTCTGAGCAATTAGGGATGGGCAATAAATGCTGGCCCAGACAGCAATACCCTCATCCTGTGAATGAATAAAAGAAAGATCTCCTGAAGGGAAATTTGGCAAGGCGCCAAATAACCGAAAAAGAATTGTGTCTGCAGCCATGAGGTGATGCAGGTGAGATACCATGTTGGAAATGGGGACTTTGCCCCTTCCTGGGATGACTTCCCAGCCTCTGGAGATGCCAGCAGTACTGGCAGCATTGAGAGCTTGGTAAATGGCATTGCCAAGACTGTGGGCGACCCCACGGAGGAGACCAAACAGCTTCTGGTCTGATGGAAATCAAGGGTATTGCGTAGAGTTTAAGCAGCAGAGGGAGGGTACTGAGTCAGTGGGAGTTGGAGAGAAGCTGGGTTGGAAAGAAAGGATGCTCCCTCTGGGTGGGGGGAGGAACAAGAGGCACTAGCCCCATCCCCCTCCCAAATATGGAACATCCACTTCCTTCCTGCCCTTTGATAAACAAACAAGTCTATCCACTCCAACCTTCCTACCCATGCAAACTGTAGTTAGTGCATCACCCATGACCATCAGGGTCATTAGCTTTTAGCTAACTCACTTGACTCTTAATTATTTGTATAAAGATGATGGGTCAGCTGCTGATTTTGGTGCCCAGTCACCTATTGTATTATGAGGGTAACCATTTTAAAAGGGTCACTGGAAGGTATTAGGCTGGGCACCCTTTATCATACATGTGATCATAAGCCCAATTGTAGGGTGGCACATAAAACCCACCCCAGACATGAGGGGAAGCCAGGGGACAAAGTGCAGCTTGATGGAGGGCAAGACTGCACACACATTCTGTTATAGGGATATGCAATTTGATTGGGTTACAGATGAAGATGAACACATTTGTGCAACAGCATTTTTGGAAGTCAGGCAGCCTGCCAGAAAGCTTGTGTTCCATGTCAAGTAGTGTGGACAAATTCAGCACCAAGTTGGCACAGGGACTTATGCACAGCTTGGCACCCCTCCTTTCCAGTTTGGAAACTGTAGCAAATCCATTAACACATTTGTGGAGCCAACTATGACACAATGTCTGATGGCCAATGTCCCAGTTTCCAACAGAATCAAGCAGAAGCTCTGTGTCACCCGGGTACTGAAGTGGAATTTCAGACATCTGTAAAACAAGCAGCTTGGTGGATTAGATTGCTGTTGTCATACCTGTGGATCACAATGTGCAAAATAACTTGCAGATGGGGTGAGAAAGGATTGGCAATCCAGCATGCTCTCCTTCTAAAGATTGTGGGGATTCTTTGGGGTAGGGGAAAGGTGAAGGCAGCTGCGATGAGTTTGAATCTTCTAGCCTCTTTGTAGACATGAGATTCATCAAAACAAACTTCAGTAACACAACCAAGACTGAACCAGATGACTGTTCAGCTCCTATGACCATTCTAAACTTAGAAATATAGGTAAATCACATATCACTTAGCAACCACTCCCTGCAATCGTACAAAGTACAGTGAATGCTAGTGGAGTGAATTTCAGAAAATGGAAGGTGAATGGGCAGATAAACTGGAATTAATTCATGCAGTGAAAGGAAGGGGATCAAGGCAAACACCTTCAGTACCTCAGACATAGATGAACAAGTATTGTATTCCGATTTTGACCTATGGGCCCAGCCAGATTATTTAATTACATCAAATTTGTAGCACAGAGAAAGGCCATTGAGCCCAACAGATCCATGTTGATGTTTGCATTAACATAAGCCTCATCACATCTTTATTCATCCAAAAAATATATTCTCTTAACATTCTCCCCATGTGTTTACACTCAGATGCATTTACTTTGATCACTCGACTTTTCCTTGTGTAAGTGTCTCATATTCTGACTGTTCTCCATATAAACAACATTCCTATAAGATCATATTGTGATTATCCTATTTTGGGACCTTCTAGTTCATAACAAGTGGAGGCACTTTCTCTTCATTTACCATTTCTTTATATAGTACCTTAATGAAATAAAACACCACAAGGACTTCATAGGAGTGTTCTAAAACAAAGTGATGCCATACCACTGTGATAATGTATGCTTCAGAACTTTAATAACTGTTCAGGGAATGAAAGAGTCTGCAATGTTGTTCTGGAACAAACCGTTTCCTGAAAGAAAGGGATAAGGAATTGAAAACAGTTAACCATCACTGGGAAAAGGATGAGTCAAAGCAACTTAAACAAACTGTTTTAACAAGTGCCTGATAACTAACTGGGTTGTGACAAATAGGCAATTAAAATTGTCTGCAGAAGAATTTGAGGAGTTAATGGCAGGGCAGACTGTGTTTTGAATGCTAACACCAAATATAACAAGGATCAGAGAAGCTATTTCTGATAAGAAAGTAAGCTACAGACTTGGTGACTTCATAAGTGTTATAAGTATTGTCACACAATAAGCTTCACAGTACAGAAAATCCTACAAGAATTCAATATTGGGATTATTCGGTAACAGAACTCCAGAGAATCATGCTCCGCAAATATTGAACCCTAGACATCCACAGACAGGCATTGTTGGTTGGAATAGAATCATACAGCATGGAAATAGATCCTTTGGTCCAACCAGTCCATGCTGAACAAAATCCCAAACTAAAGTAGTCCCACATGTCTGCTCCACCTATATCCCTCCAAACCGTTACTATTCATGTGCTCATCCAAATGTTTTTTAAATGTAGAAATTGTACCCTCATCCAACACTTCCTCTGGAAATTCATTCCACACAGGAACCATCCTCTTTTTAAAAAAAATGCTCCTGATGTTTTTTTTTATGTCTCTCTCTTCTCACCTTAAAAATGTGTCCCCAAGTCTTGAAATTCCCGATTTTGGGGAAAAGATAACTATCATCCACTCTATATATTCTCTCATTATTTTATAAATTTCTACAAAGTCACCTTTCAATCTCTTACACTCCATTGAATAAGGTCCCAGCCTTTCTTTATAACTCAAATCTTCCATACGCTGCTACGTCCTGGTAAATCTCCTCTGAACCCTCTCCAGCTTGGTAACATCCTTCCGATTACAAGGCAACCATAACTGGACATAGTACTCCAGAAAATGTCTCACCAATGTCCCCTAAAACCTCAACATGATGCCTCAATTCCTCTACTCAAAGGACTGAGCAATGAAGCCAATCGTGCCAAACGACTTTTTAACCAACCTGATGCAAACTTCAAAGAATTATGTACCTGTAACCCTAGGTCCCTCTGTTCTACAACACTACCCAAGGCCCTACCACTTATTGTATAAGCCCTACCCTTGTTTGTTGTACCAAAGTATAATATGTCACGTTTATTCAGATTGAACTCCATCTGCCATTTTTCTGTCCATTGACCCATTTGATCCTTTTGTGATCTTAGAAAACCTTTTTCACTGTCTACTATGCCACCAATTTTAGCTAAATTGATTCCAGTTTTATAGCTTGATGTCTTTAATAGCTAAGTTGAGTTGTGAGGCTTAACTTGCTTCATTGAGGGGCCTTATTTTGGTTGCTACGCGCAACAAACCTTAAATAATTGCTTCAGCATTTGATTGTGTGATTTCTTAATAAGTAGCTGAATTAAAGCTAGTTTGTGGTAACTTTCACAAAACAGGTATTAGGTCAGATGACCAAAAACTTGATCAAAGAGATATGTTTTAAGAAAGGTCTTAAAAGAGGAAATTGAGAAAGGTGAAGAAGAGCAGGGAGGGAATTTTAAAGCTTGGGGTCTGGACCAAGGAATACATGGTCATGATAATGCAACTTTAATTGGCAATGCACAAGAAACCATAATTAGAGAGGGTTTTGGGGTTCATAGAAATTGCAGAGAGACACAAAGACATGGAAAGATTTGGAGGCAAGAATGAGGATTTAAAGATCAAAATGTTGTGGATTGGGAACGAATCTGGATTTGTGAGAGAGACAGGGGAAGTAAATTTCCTAAAAGTTAAGATTTTCTCATCTTAAATCTCTACCACATCACACCGTCATCAATTCTTTCCAAGAAAAAAGAGCCCAAGCTTGTTCAAACATACCTGCGAGGTGTATGATCAGAATCTTATAGGGATCTGAACAATACTCTGAGATTTGTGTCAGACTTGAGTGACAAGTGCAATGACACCTATCTCACTGCTGTGATCATCATGCTTTATCTTTTACCCTTTTCACAAATGGCGTGGTGAGATTCTCACCAGACAATGGGAGTTGCCAATTGATGGTCATTACCGATTGCTAAATACATTGTTAACAGCCCAACTCACATTACTAACATTCAGCCTCCCATATTGTCAAATTCACCAAGCAAGCTTGACATGAGGAAAACTCAGAATCAAAAAGTGTGGCACTGGAAAAGCTCAGCAGGTCAGGCAGCATCTGAGGAGCAGAAGAATCGACATTTCAGGCATAAGCTCTTCATCAGGGAAAACTCAACATGGAAACCAGAGAGAGTGTGTGGAATTTAGATATTTGGCTGAACTCCTCAAATGTAGACATAGGGTGGATTTGTCCTGCCACTACCTTATTGTGTTTGGTAAACACATCAGTGATCAATATGGGGACGGTAACCATAATGAATGTGTTTGGGTTGGTTTGATTATCAGGGAAATGATATCTATTTTCGTTATTTGCTCAAGTTGTCTTTGAACTAGATTCATGAAAGAAATGCAAATAATCCAAGGTGTGTGAAGGATTGGCATCATCGTGTAAAGTGATGCCATATTCAGGATGATTTTGCCTAATCTTGTGAACAATTTACAGTACCTCATCTTATCGATACTTCTCTACTGTTCCAATTCTTCAACTTCTTGAATAACATTAGGGGAAAAGTATCTTCTTCAGGAGTAAGGTTTCCTAATTTTGAATTACATATAAATCCTTTGACAATTTTGCATTGCCTGTCATATAACTGTTGAGCATTAAACCACCTGAAATTTACAGTTTCATGTCTATAAGCTCTAAATTTTATTTCTTTAACCATGGCTCTTGATCTGATAAAATCATGACAATCATGCCTATTTGATCTGAAAATTAATACAATTGACAAATTGAGTCACTGATTTCTGCTAGGAATATCTTGGTATCTCTTCTAATGGTGATGGTTCAATCACAGTAACCTTTTTGCAAGGATAAACATTTGGGTTTTGACTGCTATGATGCTGTGTCCTACTTCTCCACATTTTCTGAAAGTTAACTATAGTTACACAGAAATAGCATCCTTTTTGTCATAAATGGGTACTGCTTGTGTTTGTGAGGTGTTTTTTTAATCCCACAGCACTGGAACTGAGTTCTATTATCTGCTATCTGGCTGACTGTGTTGGCGCATCATGTATCTCATTAGAGTATTTTTACCTTATAAACTGAATAAGTTCTGTTGCTGTTCTGCGGTAAATTTGTTATTCTCCTTCAGCATTTCTCTGTGAGTTCTTCAAGTTACTGCCTCCAGCATGATTTGAATAGCTTTGTCCAAAGTCAAATCCTCATTGATCTGTAATAAATCTCTAAAGACTCAATAACAATTGCAAGAACAATTCCGTATCTTATGAAATCTGACTTCAAAACTCCACAGTAACAGTTTTCCGCTGAGCTTTAGAGATAATTATTGAAATTAGCTATGGATTGTCCTGGATGTTGAACTCTTCTGTTAAACCTTTCTTCCAAGAATTTGTTAGTTTTTACATTCAAGTAATTATTAAACGCTTAAAACATTTCTTCAGAAGTATTTATGCTTTCTTTTATCTTTTGGTGATTTATAATATCATTAGCTGTAGGTTCTATTGAATATAATACTATATTTACTTGCTCAGCTTGAGGTGTACTACTTATTATTGAAACAATTCTGGAGCTTAATAACTGTTTTCTCCAAGATGTCTAATCATGTGTTCTGTTTAGCCCATTTCTGATATTACATTGTTAAAGGAGTTTTAGTTTTACTGACATAATCGTCCCAGTTAGATTACTTATTTTACTTCCGTTAAAGACACTTCAAATCTGCACTCTCTCAACTGTCTCTCAAATCTGCTTGTCATGTGTTGGTTTTAAAAGCTTCAACCTAACAGTATATCCGTACTGTTTTAATCCTTGGATTAAAGACTTAAGGTTTAAAGATTTAGATTTAAGAATTCTGCACGATAGCAATGGTTTCTTTTATTCTTTGTTTTACAAGCTGTTAAACTCTATATTTCAGTAATGTTTCATTGTTTTCTTTTAATAAAGCTTCTGATTCTATATAATGGTAATGCATGGTATTTTACTTTATTTTAAAGCTTTACAATCTGATAAGTAGTGATCTGTATCGCTGTACAGTGTTCTGGGGGGCTTTGCTATCTTTTGCAATCAAAATGGTGGTTTTCTGCTTTGAGCAGGTAAAATAGATGTTTTCTTACATTTTACATTATACATAGGTGTCAACCACTTTTCTGTAGTAAAACTGCCTTACATATCCTAATAAACATTGAACACCCCTTTTCTAGTTTTTGAAATAAACCTCTGGGTCTGTGGCTTTAATAAGTCTTCGTACAAAATCCACAATTTAGTTAACTATCTCCCAATCTTATCAGAGTCTTAAAATCCTTCTAGCCACCTTCTTTTGTCACACTCTATTTTTGAGATCATCCAATTTTCCATGTTCCCACTGTATCAAAAATGTAACAGTTCACCTGCTTTAGAAATGGAATGCCCATACTGTGATCGCTCTTTCCGAGAGGATGAGTTAACAGTGATCCAGATAGTCTAATGGACATATCGTCATTGGAGCATCGTAGACTGATATTGTACATTAGGACCTTCCAGAATCCCAAATGCAGCAGGCTCCATGGGAGTTGCTTGGGAAATTGAACATTTTGATGGGCAATTACTCCAGGCCTGGAATCCTCTGCAAGACTCTCTTAAAGGAGGTGAATTTGAAATATTCCGCTTCTGTTAAAATTACAGTTACCCAGGTAAAGTTAAGTAATGCTCAATGTTTCCAATCTCAAGGGTAACTTTTATATTAATCTCCTAATTTACCAGTCCCTTTCCCATCTCCTCTGATGCCTTACATCTCCTTCAACAAGACATCTTACCCCTCCAGGTCAACATGATTTCCGTACCTGCCCAACACTCATTTGCTCCAAATCCTCATGCCCACCAGTGGCCCTGAACTACCCTTGCCCATTGCCAACCCCAATGCCCACCTGATCCTAACTATTCTGAACCTCTGTCACTGTTTGCCACCCTACCCACCTTGTACCCTAACCACCTGGCAGTCAATTTACCTGGCACCCGGACCTAACTGCACTCTGACTTCCTTTTTAGCTTACATCCTTACCCTTCATAGTCAAACTATTTGGCTGTACTACTGAACACCATAAGTTCAGATCACAGTGCAATAACTGCAGCAAAAAGAGCATTGTTTCACTTCTCTGCATATGCTGGACTATGTGGGAATAAGCTGGTTTCACACAGGTTCCTCATTTCTGCAGGAGCTGGAATAGAAATTCCTGGCTAGAAATGTGGAGCTCAGTACTAACAGGAAAACATTAAGAGCCTATGGCAATCTGAGTATCTTTCCAATCCTTAGAAATCTGAACCTGAAGAAGGGACACATGTATTAGCAAGAAGATATAGTTTACTGCATAGGTATATGTTACATTAGCCAGTGAGTCTTAGTAATTGTGTTTATCAGTAACCAGGGATAAAACCTCCAGGTAAACTCCTGATTCTCTATTCAAGACTATGTGGTAATATTTTAGATTGGGTGGAGGTTAATAAAGTTCCAAACATTAACCCTTTCAGAACTGTTACTATCCACATTAACATTCACTCCTCAATTTGGTGTCAACACCAAGTTTTGAAATTGCACATCTGAATACTGAATCCAAACCATTTATGTGAACAATAAACAAAAGTGCTCTATAAAACACCACCTTTTGCTGCATTAAGTAACGCCTGTGAACATTTTTTAATTCATTCATGGGATGTGACGTTGCTGGCTGTCCGGCATTTATTTTCCTTACCTAATTGCCCTTGAGAAGGTGGAGTTGAGCTACCTTCTTGAAACCTTGCAGTCCACTTGGTCGAGGAACACATATAGTGCTTATGGAGGGAGTTCCAGGATATTGATTCAGTGCCACATGAATGGCAATATACTTCCAAGTCAGGATGGTGTGCAGCTTAGAGAGGACTTGGTAGTGTTCTCATGTAGCTGCTGCCCTTGCCATTCTAGCTGGTAGTGGCAGTGGATTTGGAAGGTGCTGCTAAAGGAGCTGAATTTCAATAACATACCTTGGAAATTGTGCAAACTGCTTCTACTGAATGTTAATGGTGGAGGGACCAAGTGTTTGTGAATGTGATGGCAATCAAATAAGCTGCTTTGTCTTGGATGGTGTCAAGCTCCTTGAGTGTTGTTGGAGCTGTGCTTATCCAGGCAAGTGGAGAATACTCGATCACCTTCCTGACTTGTTCCTTGTAGCTGGCTGGTGGGATGTGTTCTTTCTTCCACATCCCCTTTAATGTGTCGCCGGTGGCAACTCTTCCAATCAGCCTCACCTCTGTAATGTCCTCATAAAAACTTGGTGTCTTTTCTCTGCTAAGCTTGTCTTCAAAAGTTTCCTGAATACTTCTGTCTTCAAATATCCTTCTGCTCTGCCTCAAAAAAAACTCTCTTACCCATTCTGTTAGCTTCTGCTCAGTGGCCAATTTGCTTTCCCAGTCTAAGGTTCTCTGGAACATCTTTTTAATATGAGGCATGGTGTGGGGGCATGGTGGCTCAGTGGTTAGCACTGCTGCCTCACAGCACCAGGGACCCAGGTTCAAATCAAGCCTTGGGTGACTGTCAGCAGGGAGTTTGCACGTTCTCCCAATGTATGTGTGGGTTTCCTCTGGGTGCCCCGGTTTCCTCCCACAGTACAAAGATGTACAGGTTAGGTGAATTGGCCATGCTAAATTGCCCATATTGTTCAGGGATGTGTAGGTTAAGTGCATTATTCATGGAGAAATGCAGAATAATAGGGGAATGTGTTGGGTTACCCTTCAGAGGGTCGGTGTGGACTTGTTGGACCGAAGAGCCTGTTTCCACACTGCAGGGATTCTTGATCTAGATAACTACATTCATGTAAATTGCTGTCCATCTAAAGTTAATCAACTCATCACAGTCATAAATTGGATTTGGATGGTCCCTTTGTGTTTACATTACAAGTCACAGGGATTTTACGAAGTGCACATCCATTGAAAGTACTTAGTACTTTGCAAGAAGAACATGCTTTCAAATGGTATTTAAAGAAAGTCTCTGTTTCTCTAATAACTCAGCTGTTAAGAAAATGAATAGATGAGTTACACATCTTGTTAGAAGTCCCATAATCAATCTCTTTGTGCTGAGACAGATTGGGGTGGTGCTGGAAAAGCACAGCTGGTCAGGCAGCATCCAAGGAGCAGGAAAATCGATGTTTTGGCCAAAAGCCCTTCATCAGGAATGATTCTGATGAAGGGCTTTTGTCCGAAACGTCTATTTTCCTGCTCCTTGGATGCTGCCTGACCAGCTGTGCTTTTCCAGCACCACTCTACTGTCGACTCTGATTTCCAGCATCTGCAGTCCTCACTTTTGCCCTTTGCTGAGACAGAGGACTACAGTTGGGATGGAGGTAGAGACACAATTAAACTGCTGTTTGAAAGGGAAAGCAGGGCCAGCCACATTCTCCAGCTGCTCACCAGAGTGTCTGAAAATCCACATGAACAGCTTATTGGTGAGGAGAAGCTCCAACTCATTTAGGAAGATATGCTGATAGAATTTGGTATGAATTAACATGTAGCGTATCTCAATGCAAAATGCATTCAAGAATTCTATAAAGGGTGAGTTGACATAAAGTACTACACGCATGATAATTGGTAAATTTATTTTGTCAAGCACTTTGTGTAGACAGTAATCTCCCTGAGCTGCAGAAAATGAAAAGGAAAGTAAATTCTCATGAAGATGTTAGTCAAGTAACAATAAAAAAATCTAAAATGCATTGTTTTAGTTATATGGAGTAATATTGCATTGTTTAGAAATATTGTTTTCTGTTATTAAAATCGTTCAATAAAGTGGGAGTCCAGCTGAGCATCTGCAGTACATAGTAATTCAGCTAAGTGACTGAAATTGGTAAACACTAATGAACAACTGATGAAGCTTGGATTCTTGTTCACACTCAATCATCGAACATTTTAGCGAGGCGAAGTCCATCCAAGGTTTTAACATTACAGCCATATCGGGGATAGTTTCTTTGGCACATTCTCTCTCTCTCTCTCTCTCACACATGCATGCACACACCTTCTTGAGAGTTGTTGCAGCTGTGCTCATCCAGGCGAGTAGAGAATATTCAATAATTCTGCTGATTCAGGAACGTTTGGCAATCAGAGTAGGATTCCACTCGTCAGAATATCTGAGCAAGTGATTCTTTACAAGAAGGGACCCAAGTCTTAGCAAGAAGATGTAGTTTACTGCATAACAGTGTGTGTACACACTACACACAAGTGCATACACACCACACATGTACACACACACCAGTGAGTGTGCACACATCATACACACTAACTCCACCCACATATGTACACACATACACACCAGTGAGTGTGCAAACGCACAATTCATTTTCTGACCTTGAACAAACCAAAGGAGGCTGGAGAACTGAAACAAAAAGAACCCCAGAAATTTCAGGAATGACTCAGCAGGTCTGGAATCATCTGTGAAGAGGAAACAAAGTTCATGTTTGGGTCCAGTGACCGTTCATCATTTTCTGATCTTTCTCAATATCACCTTTATATTATAACATCAAATTCCAGCACTGAAGTCCCGCTTAAGGAAATAATGCTGCACTCATTGCTCTTCTGAACATGCATCTCCTGTTCCTCCTTAACTTTTTCCTTCTGCCTACCTCCTTCTGAGCTTAAATCGCCAGAGAATTAAAAAACTTCTTACGGAATATTAATATAATGTTTATCACAAACAAAAATGTTCCAAAAGATTTTTCTTTGTTGATCACCAGAAAGGAGAGGGAGATAGTGAAAGTGTCTAGACCTACAGTCAAATAGGTTATAGTCCAACAGGTTTAGTTGGAAGCACGAGCTTTCGGAGCGCCGTTCCTTCATCAGGTGGTTGAAGGAGCAGCACTCCGAAAGCTAGTGCTTCCAAATAAATCTGTTGGACTATAAACTGGGTGGCACGATGGTTCAGTGGTTAGCACTGCAGCCTCACAGCACCAGGGACTGGGTTTGATTCCAGCCTTGGGTGACTGTGTGGAGTTTGCACATTCTCCCTGTGTCTGTGTGGGTTTCCTCCAGGGGCTCCAGTTTCCTCCCACAGTCTAAAGATGTGTAGGTTAGGTGGATTGGCCATGCTAAATTACCTATAATGTTAGGTGCATTAGTGTTAGGGAAGTGGGTTACTCTTCAGAGGGTCGGTGTGGACTTGTTGGGCCGAAGAGCCAGTTTCCACACTGAAGGGAATCTAATTTAAGGTGGTGAATGTTGAGTTAAGTTTAATGAATATGCAGATAAGTCCTAAATTATGCTGGGTGTATTGGGATCTCTGTAGTCATGCATTACATTGGGTGAAGAAGTTTATAAGTCAGGAAGTTTCAGATCTTGATGCCTATTGTTTTAACCTTATGTAAATAAAGGCTAATTCTTGAAACATCCTACCACCTTGCCATGAACCATCCCATTCTTATGCAAACAGAAGCAGACAGAGAAATGAGGATAGGCTAGAGTCAGATGAGAGATGAGCTGTGACACACACGACTGGGGAAGATTGCAGAGCTGGAGTAACACTAAAAACTGATTTGGAGACAAAGATATCATTTTAAAGCTCATATGTTGAGAATAGTGAACTAATCAAGAGAATCTCTACGCTGTGGAAACCAGTGGCCATTCAGCCCAGATCAAACCTCCAAACAGCATCTCACCCAGACTGACGCCTATCCCTGCATTTTGTATGGTTCATCCACCTGATCTGCATATCTTTGAATTGTGAGAAGAAACTCAAGGAACCTCACACAGACACAGGGAGAATGTGCAAACTACACATGTACAGTTGGCCCAGGTCCCTGGTGATGTGAGGCAACAGCGCTTGCCACTGAGCCACCACGCCATCCCAAATGGTGCCCAGGCATAAAGTGGTGAATGGTTCGGGATAAAATAAAAATCACAGAGTTCTGGGAGAGCTGTAAGATGAAATCTGGGGATGACGCGAGGTGGGAGTCTTTACTTTCCTGTAACTCACAACTACCACAGAGAGGCAAACCTCATGGGTCAGTACTAAAGTACATCTAACATATTAAGGAACAGCAATTTGAAATAAGTTCAAGAAAGATGACATTTAAATATAATTAAAATTGCTTGAAGGGTCTGCTGGTTGACATGCAGGTGGAAGATTTGAAGAAGTGGAAAATGTAACAGTGCTTTTGTCTCTTGTGAAAGCTCCCATTCATGTAATCTTCTACTTGCCTTGAGGCGATCTACATCTGGAAAGAGGCAACATCGAGCTTCTGGGTATTTAAGCAAATCTAACACTTTCATCTGAAGAACAGATGATAACCTGCCTTATAATTTGTGTAAAGTTGGAGCTGACTTTACCTTCACCTATTGTCACAGCTGCATACACAGTACCATTAACCTTACAAAAGGCAATCTATCACCTCTGCCATTTAGTTTCACACTGTAACTTAAATTTGGGCGATATTGTCTGCCAATTATTTTAGCTATTGCATGTAGTACGCTACTTATTATGTGATAAAATGGATCAAAGGGGGCATCAATCTAGGGAAATCTAAAAGCTAATATTCCTTCGTCTGATGTAGGGATACTGTGGCTGACTGACATGTAAGTTAAGTCAGCAATAAACAAAAAAACACAGAATTTTTCCCTTTGCTCCTTGTCCTCTTCTGAAATTTGTGACTCATGTTAGGGTCACAGGATTTTTGTTTGTGTGCTTAGAGAACGATTCTTCATGTATGAATCTCCAGGATTTCACTTTAGTAAGCCTGACAGGTACCAGGAGTGAACCTCTAACAATAATGAACACTCTGAACCTAACCATTCATGTAAAAGTTGAAAATTATGGGCTGTGTGCAAAACATTTACTATATCTCAATTGGGGTGTACAGAAAATGCTGAAAAAGAACATTGCAGGTTGCATGCAGTACTATTAACAGCAAATGGCCTAGTGGTATTACCACTAGACTGTTAATACAGAGTCCAGATAATGTTCTGGGGGATCTGGGTTCAAATCCTACCATCATGGATGTTGGAATTTGAAGTTGATGTTTAAGAATGTCTTCTAATTAAGAATCCCATGAAGCCATTATTGGGAAGGACCAACAACATTGCTTTGAGAAGGAACTGCCATTCTTATCTGCTCTGGACTACATGTGACTCCAGACCCATAGCAATGTGGCTGACTTTAACTGACCTCAGGGCAATAAGGGGTGGGCAATAAATGCTGCCTAAGCCCGTGATGCCTACATCCTGTTAATGAATTTTAAAAATTGACCAGAGTTAAAGGGGACGGCATCACAGTTCTTTATGTGCTTTTTCTAAATGAACATCCAGACGTGTACGTTTCCCAGCAGAGATCAGCAGGTAACAACATCAGCTAATATTTCCTCCAAAGAAAGTGAGGCCTACATGGTTCCTCCTCTATCACCAACTCGTGGAGAAGATCACAACTAAGATTAGGCATTGCAGGGTTGAAGCCTGGTATCATCCCCTACCCCTTTATAATTGGAAAGTGGAAGACCCAAAACATGTCACTCACCTGTTGTCTTTTATTTCCCTGTTATGCTAAGAATCTGAGATAACTCCCAGGAGATTACAGTTCCATTTCTAATGCATTTCTCCCTTTTAAATCCATCCTTTTGAAGCTCATCAGTTGTGACATTCCTATGTTCCCTCTCTCCAGGCAGTTACTGATTTTTACATCCAAGGCTATATGTCCTTTTCTTTAAACAAAATCACATGTATTAAAGTTTGATGTGCCCATGAAGGATCTGAAGTTACGATTCATGAACATGACAAGAGACACGATTTTTCAATTTGGATTTATAATTTGTAAAAGGAATAGATGTTTAGAATTTGTAGTTTTAATGCAATTGCTCTGCTCATTAAACTAATATATTAATTATTACAAACAAAACTAAAACAGCTCTTGGCTGCCAATTAGCACAGAGCTGTTTGATCTACTAAGGGCTATAAGTGTGCTAAGTTCACAATGTTATTGAGTGCCTTTTCAGCACAGGGATCTGTAGAATCATTGTGCTTTAGAAATCAAAAAGAGTCCATTAGGCCCAGTTTGTCTATGTTAGCATCTTCCCAGAGCAAACCAAACCCGATCTCTTTGCCTGTAGCTTCTGTTTTTCAGCTGTTCAGATCTTATTCTGAGATGTTTACCTAGATGTCAAAGACAGTTGGGGTTAGGGTTTACAAGCCTGAGTTGTCTAAATTAAAACTACCGGTTTACACTCATTTTCATACAGTAACTTAAAAGCCTCTATCATCATGAGTATTTTCAAATATTATAGTAAGCTGCTTGTGCAACTATTAGCAGAATTTATTTAAATATTGATTAAATCTGGTGAAGAAAGTTATCTAGAATTGTTAGGGCTTTGGTCACTTGGAAAATAAAACCAAATGGAGAACAAAATGGCTGCCAATTCATGACTACCTGCTTATTTGTATCACTGCCCAACACTTGATATATTCAAATCAATTTGACAGATTTGTGAATACTAAGGGAATCAATGGATGTGGGAGTAGCATGAAACAGTGTAACTGAGGTGGATCTTATGGAATGATGGACTAGACTCAAAGGGCCAACAGCCCAGATTTGCTCCTGACTCTATGCCCTTATGATTTTACAGATTTGTGCCCCATTAAGTGTGTGGTAGAGGTGGCCTACTTAAATGTAGCTTTGCTCAGCTAGTAGCATTCTTGTGTCTCAGTCTGAATTTTTGGTTTTGCATCTCATTCAAAGACACAGGAGAGAAATTTGATTTGGGTTTGAAATATGCACAAAGTTGATGGAGCAGCGACTCTGCATGCCCATCCGTGCCAACTTGATGCCCAAACCAAATTCAGCTTCAGGAGTCACATTGTTGCCAGCTGGCAAGGGTGGATATGCTGCTGGTTCCTGTGCTGAGCTGTCCAGGAAATTGAATCAAACCTCGTGGAACTGAAATGATCCCGGGGAGCCCGAGGCTGATATGGTACTCACGTTTTGCATTTTATGCATGACAGAATACGATGTAAAATTGAGAAGATTAATGCAAGAAAATCTGATGGTCATGATTAAATTTCTCCCCTATTATAGAAGTAGATGTTGCAATGCAGAAACATTAAGCAACTAAATCTGATTGTCCACAGAGGTTTTTTTTTAAAAAGATCCCCTACAGTGTGGAAGCAGGCCCTTCGGCCCAACCAGTCCACACCGACCCTCTGAAGAGTAACCCACCCAGACCCATTTCCCTCTGACTAATGCACTTAACACTATGGGAAATTTAGCATGGTCAATTCACCTAACCTGTTTCGGGAAAACCCAAACAGACACGGGAGGATGTGCAAACTCCACATAGACAGACAGTCACCTGAGGCTGGAATCAAACCCCAGTCCCTGGTACTGTGAGGTAGCAGTACTAACCGCTGAACCACCATGTTGCCCTATGTACTACTGTTTAAAAGATCAGGGTGTGTAACAGCCAATGATTTAAACTACAACAAAAACAGACTTGTTTCATCCCTGCTGTGGGATCTTGCTGTGTGTATATACCAGCTGCTGTGTACACTCACATATCACAGCTAAATCCACTTCTAAGAATTGGTTCATTGTATGTGGAGTCCTTTGAAATGTTTTTGAGAGACATAATAAGTGTTTCTAAAATAGTAGATCTTAATTAAGATGAATAGTATGAACCAGAACCTTAGGTACAGACCTTCACACAATGGGAGCACATATTGCGAATTCACATGCAGAGGTGATTATGTTTGACCCTTTCCCTGCACAATTTCTGTCCAATAAGTTATAATGAAGCTCTGTGTCAGAAGCAATAAATCATTATATTTGCCCTTTACCCATTACTTTAGTGTCAAGGCGTCTGACAAGATCCATTTCCCCTTTGAAATACAACTTAAAGTTCTTTTGTAAATCCTGACATCAGACGAATTTTCTAGGAAAGATTCTATAATTTCTGGCTGCAAAAATTTAGGTCACGTTAAATTATAACGTAAAAACTAGCTTTCCTGTTGCAAAAGTGCAAGCCTAATGCAGAGACGAGGATAAACTCTGATAGTAATAGCACAAATGAAAGCAGTGCTCGTATAATTTGTCTTTCTCCAGAAGTTATTGAAACAGGCGTTATCGACATTGTCCATCACATTTATGTTTCAGTTTTATAGGTTTTAACATTACCAAAGTTGTTTCTGACTCATTTTCCGAGGACTCGTCAAAAGAAATCGGAGGCATTTTCAGTCTGCATAATGTTCCGACCTGTAGCACGACTCAGTATTATGTTGAATTCTGTAAACACTTTACTGAATATGTAGAATATGTTAGGCCTAAAATGATACAAATCTGTTGTAAGACAGATTATCCCTAATTATACAACTTCTGGTTTGCACATGATAAGCTGCACTTACAAAAATTGCTGTAAACCCATTGAGAGAGAACACACTTAAGCACTATGAGTTTGAGAGTCAACATGATCAGTGAAAATATTACAAAACATTTCAAGTGTCCCAATAGAGGTATAATGGCATTGTGAGCTGAATGGTTGCTTTAGGTGAAACAAACTTTAAAAATCTCTCACTCCCATTTCAAGAGATCTGTCATTCACACATGGAGATAAATCTTTCTTTTACACAGGAGTCAAATTCTTCAGGTTGACAAATGTAGATTCAGCATCAAGGTTACATTTCATAAGCTGTCCAGTTATGCACAACTCTCTGCTGTTTCTCCATACCCAGCAAATGTTTGCCTTTGCAAGCATTTATCCAAATCTCCTTTGAAAATCATGATTGAATCTCTTTCCACTGTACTCAGTACAGTGTATTGCAGCACATACAAAATGTCTGCTCACATCACGTCTGATTCTATAGCTGATAACCCAAAATCTTTGTCCTCTGATCACCAATACTGCTGTTGCAAAGGATTCCAACAGTTGGCATCTTATTCTGAAAGAATCTTCTTTGGCTGGATACACTGTCACCTATCTTGTTTTTACATACTATCTGGGGATGTATTAATAGTACATGGCAAAGAATGACCACAAGAAATATTGGCAAAAGAGGCTTGTTCTTGAGGCTTGTTGAGGCTTGTTCTTGAGTAAGGAAGATAAAGTAGATAAGGTAGAAAAATAGCAAATTACAGTAGAATATCTCTCCAGAGATATCAGGCTAATATAGAGTCATAGAGATGTGCAGCACGGAAACAGACCCTTTGGTCCAACTCGTCCATGTCAAACAGATATCCTACATTAATCTAGTTTCATTTGCCAGCATTTGTCTCACATCCCTCTAAACACTTCCTATTCATATACCCATCCAGGTGCCTTTTAAATGTTGTCATTGTACCAGCCTCCACCACTTCCTCTGGCAGCTCATTCCATAAACGCACCACCCTCTGCATGAACAAATTGCCCCTTAGGACCCTTTTAAACTTTTCCCCGCTCACTTTAAACTTATGTCCTCGAGTTCTGGACTGTTCCAACCCAGGGAAAAAAACTTTGTCTATTTACCCTATCCACGACCCTCATGATTTTATAAACCTCTATAAGGTCACCCCTCAACCTCCGACACTCCAGGGAAAATAGCCCCAGCCTATTCAGCCTTTCCCTCTACTTACATGTGGCCAGATTTTCTAAGGGGTGGTGATCTCATTGCCAATCTCATGCAGATTGCCACATCACTCTTTTTTTCATGAAAGGAGAGAGCTCTGCATTTCTGACAGAAGATTCTGATCAGGGATCTTGCACGAATGTGCTTCCTCTCTGATAGTCCTTCTGCAGTGCAGAACTGTTGGGAGAAGGTAGACCACACCAAAATTCCACAGCAATCAGTTGACATATTCTTCACAACCTCAGGGCCCATGCAGAAAATACATAAAGTAAAGTACTATTCAATAAGGATTTAAGTATCTATTACAGATTTTCCTGCATTGAAATAAATGCTCTTATCCCATTTGCTACATTTTCATTTCTTCAACTATATAGTGCTTTTGTAACAACAATCATTTCATTCGAGTGCAGAATCCCTGATTTAACAACAAGCAAGAGTCTATAATCATTTGTAGCTGTCAATCAAACTGAAAATGGCAGGCACCATACTATAATAATGCGTAATTATGGGATCAGTAAGGCAGCACTGAATTGGTCATCAAAACTCTCAGGTTTATGTCAACAGACAGAGTGAAAATGTAAACTGTTTTTTTAAATACTCCTGATATTTTCCTTTCAAAGATTTAAAGTGCAGAGATTTTAAATGAGCTGACAGCTTTGTACTTCCTTTCGACCAATGGTAATTTTGATAACTTTTCTTGATACCGTGACAGTCTTCCTTACATGTCCTCTTGTCAGTAGCTCTTGATAAATTTGACAACTGGTTTTGGCAGATAATTTGATGGTTCAAATCAGCTTGACAGTCAATGCACTGATGCAATTTTTAAACGTATTCAGGAATATTCCCAATAAGGGCACCTGACCTCCCTCAAGTATGTTCTGAGATCATATCGGAAGGGTACTTGCACTCTCATGGAACGTTGTTTACTGGTTAGTATTTATTACCCATTCTTAGTTGCCCTTGTGAAGGCTAAACTGTCTTCTTAAACATCTGCAGTCCACGTGCTAGAAGAAGGCAGCTTCTCAATGGCATCTAGGGATTGGCAATAACTGTTGACCCAGCCAGTGAAGTCAAAGTCCTAAAAGTGAATGAAAAAATCCAATCCAAAAAAAAATCCAATGCTTGGCCATCCCAGGAAATGTTCAGAGCTGCTCTTACCAGGTTGACTCTGCACCACTGGGGCTTCAAACACCAAGGTTTCCAAAACCTGACATGAATAGCCAGTTGCCTCCACAGAAAGCAGATGCGAACTTCCCCCCTTACCCATTCTTGCAAAGATGGGAAATGCCTGTGTGATGGTCAGAATTCTGATTTCTAAGCATTTAGCCAGCTCTTGACATGATAGATAAATTCTCTATCATGATGAGTCATAAGTCTGTGGCTCTCTTTATGAGGTCAAAAATCCCCCGATCCTTTTTGACAGCCTTATTAACTTGTACTTCAAAGATGTGTTTGTACACCCCATGCTCTGTCTCTTTCTGCAGCCCTTAAAATAGCTCCATTAATGTCATGTGCTTTTGAATCAAATTGTTAAGAGGTGTTTCTCTGGAGCAGGTGGGATTTGAACCCAGACCTCCGAGCTCAGTGTTAGGGTCATCACCACAATACTGCAGGAGCCCCTCCGGCTTTAGATTTTCTTGAGCCATGCTCAGAGCTCCATCACCAGGCCAAATAGTTTCCATCTCCCCATTCAAACTCTTTAATCAATGTTAATGCTTCAATTAGGTCATCTTGTAGCATTCCAAATTCTGCAACAGCATAAGTTACTCATTCCTCAAACACCTAGTAATAGAAACAATGTTTAGATGCTTAGGGGAGTGGGTTCTTTTTTTCAAACAGGGATATAAATTCACCTGTGCGCTATCTTCACCCATTAGTGAAATTGTAGTGTTTTTACTTTTAATTGATCATGAGACTGTGGGACAAAACTGATGCCTCGTTTAAAATGACAAATATGAAATTTCCATCAATTTGTCAAAACTGGAACAGCACAAAAAATAAAATCTGGCTTCCTGAGTTCTGGTCAGTCTGAACTTCAGTCAAACTATTCCCATGGATACAAAAGCAAAACGATGTACTGTATGCATTCTTTAAACAGGGTTTAGGGATCTGAGAAAGCAAATTAGCATTTCAGTTGGACTCAGCAATTTCAACATAATTCAACGCCCAGCGGTGACTGTTTGAATGGATATATTTCTTGTGTTAGTTTTGATTTGAAAGCTTCATTTGAAGGAAAAGGAAATTGGCTGGATCATCTTGTTTTGGACAGGCATCTGAAGCCTCAATTGCCAGCATGGAGCAGGAGATTATTCTTTGGGTTTTCCTTCATGAAACTGCTTACACACAGGCTGTTTATACGTACAAAAATTGCAAAATCTGACGTTTTAATTCAACATGGAAATCCCACCCCAAAAACAAAACTCCCAGAAAAGTGACCGGTCGCCATCTGACTTGACTCTAAAGTTCTACATGCGACCGGCAGCAAATAGATGTGTCACACTCCTCAGATCATTAGATAAAATTGACAGCACACACCCATCAACTTCTGTCACTGTGAAAGTGCCAGTGTTAGCAGCACGGCCTCTCCATTTCCCCATTTCAGTGGAAGATCTTGATTTGAGGAGAACATTTCTGATTATTTTAAAGCATATAATCAGAAAGGACTTTTCTACAGGAGTGATTCTGCTTCCTCCCTGTAGAGCTAACCTGATGTTCCAATCATATTCCAGAATAAATTTCAGCATTAAAGCGATTTCTGTTCAGGAAGCACTTGAAGAGGAGGATGGTAAAGATCTTGAAGAGGTTTGAATGGAGGCATTGCAGATGACATTTATTTCCTGTTGATAGGGAGGGGAGAGGCACAGTGGCTCAGGGGTTAGCACTGCTGCCTCACAGCGCCACAGACCTGAGATCGATTCCAGCCTTGGGCAACTGTGTGGAGTTTGCACATTCTCCCTGTGAATTTGTGGGTTTCCTCCCACAGATGTGCAGATTAGGTAGATTGGCCATACTAAATTACCCATAGTGTCCAGGGATGTGCAGGTTAGATGGTTAGCCATGGGAAATGCGGGGGTAGGGTAGAGGAGGTGGGTCTGGACGGGATGCTCTTCGGAAGAGTGGTGTGGACTCAAAGGGCTGAATGGCCTGCTTCCACATCAAAGGGATTCTAATAGTTGGTCTCACAACATGTTTTGCAAGTCTTGAGGAGCTGGATGATATTAAGCAAGGACAGCTCTGACCTCTTAGTGAGTGGGTTGCTGTTCAAACCCCATTTCAGAGATTTGAGAATGAATATCAAGTCTGGCACTTCAGTGCAGCAGAGTGTGGCACTGTCAGAGGTGTTGTCTTTCAGGGCAGTTGGTAAATTGTGATCCCATGGCATTGCCTTAAGGAAGACCAGCGGAGTTAAACCCTGGTATCGTGGCCAGTATTTAACTGATGACCAAACAAAATGAAATTTTCTCACCATAATCACATTTAGTTGGTGTGAGCTTGCTGTGCACAAATTTGGTTAGAGACAAAAAGACTGCAGGTGCTGGAATCCAAGGTAGACAAACAGAAGGCTGGAAGAACACAGCAAGCCAGGCAGCATCAGGAGGTGGAGAGGTTGATGTTTTTTTGTGCAGTAGTGTTTCACACATTACAACAGTAGCATCTCTTCAGAAACACTCCATTGGCTGTAAAATATTTGGGATATCTGTAGATCATGAACGGCTCTACATAAAGTGGAGATTTTGTTTGTATTTTGATTTCTTGTCCATTGATCCTTGTCTTCAGTATCAACAGCTCATCATTATACAAAGTCAATCACTGAGGTGCTATTAGTGTCCCAATTTATTACTTTCCAATAGATCCCACAAAACAAAGGGTGAGAGCTGTATAATTACAAACTAACAAGGTCCCCACAGGTTCAGGAAAAAATTGTCTGCGATGAGGTTGTGGAAACTCTCTTTCAAAATCCCAGTTCATTAATAGGAAGGGATTTTATTCAGTTAATGTCCAGATAATGAGAGTACAAAAAGCTGATCTAAAACATTAATGCTTAGTATTCTCATTTATCATACTAACCTTGGTACGTTAAGGCCATGAATCATGTTGGTTGTTAGATAATCAGGAATAATAACAGTCATGGTAATGACTACTGTATAGCATCTACAGCTAAAGGGTAAGAGTAGATATAATGAGGCTTAGGGGATGACAAGAATTGGGATAGAGCAAGCCTTTCGCAATTTGAAGCCTTGTTTCCAATGTCTGTGTGAAAATATCAGAGCCCTTCAGTGTAGTCCCCAAGAAAAAGTGCCAAACATTGCTGCTGCTGGCTATATTTTGCACAATATTACAGTGCAGAAAGGCTTACTATCTCCTGAGGCAGGAGAAAAATGGTGCCTGTCCTTATCTAGATCTTGAGGAGGTTGCTTGGGTGAGAGGAGGTGCAAGGAGAGGTTAACAAGCCTGCAGCAAAAGAGAGAGTGTGACATGTTGTCAATTGTTTTAAATAAATAAAACAAGAATGGTGAAACAAAAGTCAGGTTTCATTAAGACTTGCATTCTTAAAGACTGGTTCTGCCTTCTATGCATGACAGGTGTGAACAATGTTCAATAGCGACCTCAAATTCCTACAGAAATATCACCATTGGTGTTCCGACAAACTCCTGTAAATTCACTGACAAGAGAGGCACTCTAACATCAGTGTTCTCCCTCAGGCCTACATCGCCAACATCAAGGCACTGGTTTACTGTTAATCAGCTATGCTGAGTGAATCATGCTGTCCACATGCCAGACACAAGACTTCCCAACCAAGATTTCTACTCTGAGTTTCATCACAGCAAGAGGTTCCTAGGAAGGCAGAAGAAATGCTTCAAAGTTGCCCTCAAAGCCTCCCTGAGAAAATGCTATATCCAGATTGACTTGTGGAAATTTCTTGCCCAAGACTGCCCAAACTGGAGAAGAAGCATCCACGAAGATGCCAACCATTCGGAACATCTCCAACAAGTCCAGGTGAGGGTCAAATGCAAACAGCATAAGGTGTATGTGAAAACAAGACATGCCCCATCTATAGCAGAGCGTGGGGATCCAGAATTGAACTATTCAATCACCTCAGAAATAAGTCATTCTCAATCTGATGGACTGTATAAGGAGGAGGACTCTTGGCTCAATATACAAGCAATATCAACCAAGGAGTATCAATTTTTTAAAAAATTGAACTCTGAAGTCTCTATGAGAAAAATACTTTTACACACTGCATAGAAATGGGTGGCACGGTGGCACAGTGGTTAGCACTGCTGCCTCACAGCGCCAGAGACCTGGGTTCAATTCCTGCCTCAGGCGACTGACTGTGTGGAGTTTGCACATTCTCTCTGTGTCTGCGTGGGTTTCTTCCAGGTGCTCTGGTTTCCTCCCACAGTCCAAAAATGTGCAGGTTAGGTGAATTGGCCATTCTAAACTGCCTGTAGTATTAGGGGCATGGGGTAAATGTTGGGGAATGGGTCTGGGCAGATTGCGCTTCAGCGTGGACTTGTTGGGCCGAAGGGCCTGTTTCTACACTGAAAATGTGTTGCTGGAAAGGCGCAGCAGGTCAGGCAGCATCCAAGGAGCAGGAGAATCGACGTTTCAGGCATGAGCCCTTCTTCAGGAATGAGGAAAGTGTGTCCGGCAGGCTAAGATAAAAGGTAGGGAGGAGGGACTTGGGGGAGGGGCGTTGGAAATGCGATAGGTGGAAGGAGGTCAAGGTGAGGGT